>NC_045455.1:77205365-77570899 GCF_002776525.5 Piliocolobus tephrosceles
CATAAATGTAGTGATGGGCATAGGCAGTTTAAGGTTAATGAGTCAGCATTTTTCAATATTTCCGTATTTTCCTCAGCTTTGACATCCAACAGTGACAGAAAGGAATGACAGAAAATTTTTCATTATAAATAGCTGACTCTTACAAGGGTGGCAATAAAATGTATAATAGAATTCCGAGCCAGTCTTCAGAGACCAGAATGGGTGGTGGGAATAGTTACATACAGATTTGATTAATTTGGATACTAGCACTGTGTGGACGGAGTGAGGGGTGTCTAGTAATTCCCTCTCAGGTATTGGAAATCTTCATTCTCTCTAGAATTGATTTTTCTAGAGGCAAAAGTTAAGCCAGAAGAATATGAGAATAAAATTCTGATTTTAATACAACAGTTTGAGTCACAAAGGCAAAATGATTATATAGAGTTCTGAGTGTCTGACGTGAGACATTTGTTCTTTCTTCCTAAGCATATGCCAGCTGTTGCCAATGCGTTTTTTCTTCCACAGTTCTGGAGGTGATATCAGACGAGGCAGGGTATGCAAGTTTCTCCAGAACATTCATCTTCAACCTGGCAGGACTCCCACTTGCTCACTCTCAGCGTCCTGGACAAGATTGCTTTGACCTTTCCTGCTTCATAGTTTTGCTTCTTTGGTTCCTTTTTGGATTAAGTCATTCTTTTATTGTTGTTTTCTTTTAAACTCTAGCTATGCTTGGGTTTTAAAGCCATAGAACAGTAACAGTATACGTCAGTGTAAAACAGGCTGGATTGGAGACCCACTCCTGCCACTTACTAGCTGGGCAAGTGTTGAAATCATGAAAACTTTGTTTCTTCATCTTTAACTGGAGGTGAAAAGAGTACTTAATGCGAAACTCACAACATAGTACCTGGCAAATAGTGAGTTTTCAATAAATGTATTATTTCTTCACTGTTAATATTTTCACAGTTTGAAGTGAGTAGTGCTCTGCTATGACTTAAGACGTCTACAAGAACCACCTTCTTTACATAAAGCGAAGAGCCTGCATCTAACTCTAAATTGGAAATTTGTTTCTTCATCTTCTCTAGACTTCTCTGGCAATAAGCTTCCTTGGAGAACATTTTAAAGCCTGTGGAGTGGTCTCTAATTGTATTATCACACACACTGAAGACCTATTTTGTCAGATCATTACCCAATGAAGGGACACTGCACAGCTATTCTGTGGACTGATATTTTTAGTAACAGCTCACAACACTCATCACTTTGGGTATGGTGTTTACTTTAAATTACATCTCCCAGTTGGGGATGGAACCCTTCAGACTTATGTGTGACCAGTCAGGCTCTGGAGGAGATCTGCCAGCAGGAGGAGTAATGAAAGAACACTAATGTGAACACGATTCACTGTGCAGGCATCAGAGAACTAAGCCTTTCATTACTTTGAGAGATGGTACATATGAAAAGCTACGAGTGTTGTGACACTGCCTGAAGTATTCACAAATGTGAAGAAGAAATATTCAGCATGAAGCAAAGGAGCCCAGAGCTGGTGTCTAGGAGGAGTTTCTTGTTGTTTCCCGAGCTCAGGATCTTAGAAATTTCTCTAGAGCCCAATCTCTGCCTCTGCAAGTTGTCAGTAGTCATTCTCAGACACTGGGGGCTGCTTGGGGACGTGATTAGGCTCTCAAGGAGCCACTCCCATGAGCTTTTGCTAAAAGTGTCAGGTTGCTGAAGCAGACATTTCCAGACACTTGGTTTCGTTTTCCGGCCTCTGGCAAGTGGTTTTGAGAGATTCAGTTAGTAAAGAAAATGGTTGGACTGTTTGGGAAGATACAGGACATAAGAAAACATTGTTTTGACCTAGTTAAGCAAGTGAATCGATTGTTGTATTTTAATGATTGGGGCTATCACGTTTTTAGGAAAACCGTAGTTGTTAATTATAAATGCTTATTTAAAAAAGTATCAGGAGCAACATAGCTTTATGAAACATGCTATATACAATTTCCTTCCTTCTCTCCCTCCTCCTTCCTTTCCTCCTCCTCTCTTCCTTTCTTTCATTCCTTTTTTCTCTTCTTCCCTTCCACCTTCCTTCTCTCCCTTCTTCCCTTTATCTTCTCCTCCTCCTCTCCTTTTCTTCCTTCTTTCTTCCAATTTATTTGTAAGTGAGAAAAGCTGTGCTGTATGTGAGAGGCTACGCTACAAGCAAAAGGTCCTTGCCCTTAAGAAGCACTCTAAAGGGGAGACAGACGTATTAATAAATAGCGCTACAATTATAGAAGTGTGTGCAGGGTCCTCTGAGGAACACAGTAGGAAGTGGTCATTTTATTTGGAAAGTTTGGAAGTGCTCTCTAAAAGAGCTGTCACTTGAGCTTTGTTTTTGTTAAAGAAAAAGCAGCAACTGAATTGAGCACTTCTCAGACTTTATTATAATCATGTACACACACACACACACACACACACACACACAGAGCCAGTAAAGAAATAGACTCCTCTAGAATCTTAGAATAGGATTTTAGGCAGAACAAGAAAAAAAGTTGTTAACCGAAACCCAACACTGAATGCTTAGCCATGGTATTTAACAAATTGCCTCAGTCTTTGTGTTCAGATCTTTAGGACCCAACTTTGGGGCAGTCAAGTACATAACTGTTCATTACTGTAGTATTTTTCTTGTTGTCATGTTTTTTTGGGGGCAGAATTGTTAGACTTGTAAAGGTTTGGTATAGATTTTGGTTAACTTACTGTTGGTAACATATATAGTAGGTATTACTTGCAAATTCTTTCTCAGGCATAAGAAATGGATATTCTTTCTTAGTAATAAAACACGGATAGATATCTCAGCAAGGTGATAAAAGAGGGTACTCCAGGAAACAAGGGAAGGATGAGCAAAGGAATGCAGCCAAAGAATAGTCAATTCTGATGGAGAAATGGAAATGGGTCATTATGGCGGGAAAGTGGGCCCAGAAGCAATGAGGCTATGAGTGGTGCAAGGGCCAAATCTACCACTTAACTCCGATGGCAGGCATGTTTATGAACACAGCCAGGATTGCTTAACCGGTGGGTTGCTTAACTCCTGACCCCTTTTGCTTCTTTCTTCTCTTTGGGTACTTCCACTATATTTATGTTTATGCATGTAATGATGTCCCACATTTCAGTAAGGCTGTTTATTTTTATTTAATTTTCCCCTCTCTTTGAAGTGCATAACTTCTACTGATCTTTCTTCAAGTTTGCTGATTCTTTCTTCTGTCAACTCATATACACTGTTCAGCCCCTCAAGTGAATTTTTCATTTTGCTTTTTGTATTTTTCAGCTGTAGATTTTTCATGTTGTTCTTTTTAAAAAAGTAATTACTACCTGCATTAGACCAGGTTCTCCAGAAAAACAGAACCAATAGGATATATGTATAGGTATATAGAAAGATTAATTATGAGGGATTGGCACACTGATTATGGAG
This sequence comes from Piliocolobus tephrosceles, assembly GCF_002776525.5. Taxonomy (NCBI): domain Eukaryota; kingdom Metazoa; phylum Chordata; class Mammalia; order Primates; family Cercopithecidae; genus Piliocolobus; species Piliocolobus tephrosceles. Next base: position 77,208,781 of record NC_045455.1, read on the forward strand.
ACTGAGAAGTCTCACGATTTACCTTTTGCAAGCTGAAGACCTTGGAAAGCTTGTGGTGTAAGTTCCAGTCCAAACCTGAGGCCTGAGAACTGGGTAGGGGGCTGGTGGTATAAGTCTCAGTCCTGGTCCAAAGACCTAGAAGCCCAGCTGATATCTGAAAGCAGGAGAAGATGGATGTCCCAAATCTAGCAGAGAGAACAAATTTATCCTTTCTCTAGCTCCTTGTTCTACTCAGGCCCTCAGTGGATTGGATAATGCCCAATCATATGGTGAGAATGATCTTTACTCACTCTACTGATTCAAATGCTAATCTCTCCCAGAAGACCACACCTAGAAATAGTGTTTTGCCAAACATCTGGGGATCAGTCCAAAGTAAAACATACAATTAAGCATCATATTATCTCTATTAATATTCTCTATATGATGAATTATTGTTATATCTTCCTTTAGTTATTAGAACATTTTGATAATAGCCGCTTTGAAATCTTTGTGTGCTAATTCCAAACCAGCTCCTTCTGAAGGCCATGATTTTTACCTGCCTTTTTTTCCCCTCATGAATAGGTTATACTTTTCTGTTTCTTTGCGTGTCTCCTAGTTTTTGTTGGACATTGAGCATATTAGATAGCACAGTATTACAGCCACTTTGAATGTAATTCCCCTACCCATTTCTGAGAACTTAGTATTTTTTTCTTTTCGTTTGGTTATTTATTTATCAGGTGGGGCTGGACTAACTCTGTGGAGTCAATTTCCCCCACAGTGTGCAGCCTCCGATGTCTTGCTCAGTATTTTTTCCAGGACCTTTTGTCCTGGCTTCCTGGGGGTTCCATATGGGTTTGCATAAATCAGATATTGGTGGAAGATTATGATTAAGCTCTTATCCAGTTATATTCTCACCCTGTTTTCACAAATTATTTATGTGTGTGGCTTGGAGATTACCCTCACATTTTGGGGAGTTTACCATTTTGCCCATGTTCATCCAGGGGCGACAGGCTTGGAGATATTCTCTCCAGTCCCTCCTTACAGGACATGGTGTTGGGTATGTGGGCACACTTCCAGTCCACCAGGGATGATAATGGTTTTATTTTTAAACCAAGCCTTCTAGGACATTACTCCTGGGTCAGAGTAGCTTATTTTTAGCTAGTATTTGGTCAGAAGTTGCGCTTAAGCCCTTTGATCCAGTAAGACTAAAAGAATCTTTGCAGGTAGATCGGTGCTCGGCGTGGGAACCCTTCTGGGGCTGCCCCTCATCCTGCTTCAATTGTTCCTGAGAGGGTGCAGTGTAGAGCATGTGCACAACCTTCTAGACCCCCAAGGATAACATTGATCAAGGAAGGGCTCTTCTTGGCTGACTTCTTCACATCTTGTTATTTTTTGACTGTTCTGCCCTTTCGCTCTTTGCTACTAGTATCTTGGAACTACCAGCACCTTCTTCATTACTTGTCACCATTACTGCCATTGTTTTTGACAATATCTTTAGGCATGAACTTCTCCATGCTCTGTTTCAAGGCTGTTCGCCTCAGGCAGAGCTGTGGCGTTCTCTATTCTTACAACCTGTTCCTTCCCCTGGAAGAGCCTCAGAGCCATTATACCAGAGCTAGGAATAATATCCCACTTCTCCCAGAATGGCACACACTCTAAAGCAGGGCTGAGTGGATGGTTGCCCTTTACTTTCTTGGCTGTTTCACTGGTGTGGAACTGTGTTCAGAATTGGTGGGTTCTTGGTCTCGCTGACTAAGAATGAAGCCGCGGACCCTTGCAGTGAGTGTTACAGTTCTTAAAGATGGTGTGTCCAGAGTTTGTTCCTTCAGACGTTCAGATGTGTCTGGAGCTTTTTCCTTCTGGTGGGTTCGTGGTCTCGCTGTCAGGAGTGAAGCTGCAGACCTTCACAGTGAGTGTTACAGCTCTTAAAGGCGGCACGTCTGGAGTTGTTTGTTCTTCCAGATGGGTTTGTGGTCTTGCTGGCTTCAGGAGTGAAGCTGCAGACCTTGGCAGTGAGTGTTACAGCTCTTAAAGGCAGCATGGACCCAAAGAGTGAGCAGCAGCAAGATTTATTGCAAAGAGTGAAACAATAAAGCTTCCACGGTTTGGAAGGGGATCCAAGTGGGTTACTTACTGCTGGCTAGCTCCCGCAGCCTGCTTTTATTCCCTTATCTGGCCCCACCCACATCCTGCTGATTGGTCCATTTTACAGAGAGCTGATTGGACTGTTTTGACAGAGCACTGATTGGTGCATTTACAATCCCTAAGCTAGACGCAGAGTGCTGATTGGTGTGTTTACAACCCTTTAGCTAGACACAGAGTGCTAGACAGAAAAATTCTCCAAGTCCCCACTAGGTTAGCTAGATACAGAGTAGTGATTGGTGTTATTTATAAACCCTGAGCTAGACACAGGGTGCTGATTGGCATATTTACAATCCCTTAGCTGGACATAAAAGTTCTCCAAGTCCCCACTAGACCCAGGAGCCCAGCTGGCTTCACCTAGTGGATCCTGCACCTGGGCTGCAGGCGGAGCTGCCCACCAGTCCCGTGCCGTGTGCCCACACTCCTCAGCCCTTGGGCAGTCAATGGGTCCGGCGCCACAGCAGAGAGGGTGGTGCTCGCTGGGGAGGCTCAGGCCGCACAGGAGCCCACGGCAGGGGGGAGGCTCGGGCATGACAGGCTGCAGGTCCTGAGCCCTGCCCCATGGGGATGCAGCTGAGGCCTGGCAAGAATTTGAGCACAGCACTGGCAGGCTGGCACTGCTGGTGGACCTAGCGCACCCTCTGCAGCTGCCAGCCCAGGTGCTAAGCCCCTCACTGCCTGGGGCCAGTGGTGTCAGCCGCCATTCAGAGTGCGGGGCCCGCGGAGCCCATGCCCATGCCCATGCCCACTGGAACTCGCGCTGGCCCGAGAGCACCACGTGAAACCCTGGATCCTGCCCACGCCTCTCCCTCCACAGCTCCCTGTGAGCAAAGGGAGCTGGCCCCGGCCTCGGCCAGCCCAGAGAGGGGCTCCCACAGTGCAGCAGGAGGCTGAAGGGCTCCTCAAAGTGCCACCAGAGTGGACTACAAGGCTGAGGAGGTGCTGAGAGCGAGGGCCGCTAGCATGTTGTCACCTCTCAGAACCTCCTCCCTGTGAGCAAGCTGTAGTAGAGACAGTGCTCTTAGCTTGCTGCACCTGGACCAGAGATCTCACCCTGTGAACACAAGCTGGGTGGGAGAAGGGAGCCCCAATTCCATTGGCCATGCCTGCTCAGAACATTGCTTCCACAATATGAGATTGTGGAGAATGAGAGATGTTAGTGGCCTATCCCTTCCAGGGTGAAATTATAGTCCTAGAGTAGAAACTGAGGAGAGCAGGAGACCCCAGCTTTTTGCCTGTGCCCACCTAGAGTAGTTCTTCCATCTCATGGAGCGGGAGTTGGGGTGGGGTGATGGGAACAGCCATCACTCAAATGCCAGAGACTCACACTGTTTGCATCAAGATTTAGTGAAACCTGACAATCTTTTTCCATTTGCTGCATACTCCTATGAAAATATCTGGAGATGTAAAGTGGTTTTTCTGTTTGTTTTGTTTTTCTATTCTTTCACCAGTTAAATGTTTGCTTTGCTGGTAAAAGCATTCACCTAGATCCTCACATTGCCATTCCCCATGTCCCTTCTCCTATTAGGCCATTTATAAAGTTTTGAAATTTGGGGCTGTGTTAATTGCCACTCAGCAAGCAGGCTGTCAGTTTTACAAAAGTGTCAAAGAAATGCCATTGTTATTGTTAATGGAAATGATTTTTAAATGATAAATCCGTATCAGTTAAATGGATAACATCTTACCAAGTTATTATATTGAGCATGATGGTGGTAACATCAGCTGTAAGTCAGACTCAGCATCTGGTATGTTTCTTTTCTTTTTTTTTTTTTTTTTTTCTGAAATGGAGTCTTGCTCTGTCACTCAGGCTGGAGTGTAGTGGTGTGATCTCGGTTCACTGCAACCTCCACCTCCTGGGTTTAAGTGATTCTCCTGCCTCAGCCTCCTGAGTAGCAGGGATTACAGGCACGTGCCACCATGCCAGGCTAATTTTTGTATTTTCAGTAGAGATGGGGTTTCACCATGTTGGTCAGGCTGGTCTCGAATTCCTGACCTCTTGATTCACCCACCTCAGCCTCCCAAAGTGCTGGGATTACAGGCATGAGCCACCACACACAGTCTGTTATGTTTCCTTTCAAAATTCTTTTTTTTTTTTTTTTTGCTAAATTAGAAACTTTTAAGTAAAAAAGAATGCAAGTGATTGCTGGCTCTGTTGACTAGATTTCAGGGGAAAGAAAGAGCTCAGAATTTCTGGGGAGATTTCTCACTGAAGATGACTCTGGCACTCTGTCAGGTGTAAAGCCAGCACAATTAGGAGGGTTTCAGCATGGGATAAAGCAGCTTATGGTTTCCTAATGTACTCATCTATTACATTCTACTCTGGAAAATAATTTTTTCCCATTTTTATTGCATCATGTGGAGGCGGTTTTAAAATGTAACTGACTAATATGAAGTCTACTAATTCTCTGGTTGAGTGAAGAACTTAACAAACTTTGGAGAAAGGAAAACTCTCAGCAATTAGTCTATCATATTTTGACTTTCTTATGAAATCCTGATATTTCAGCCTCAGCAGTAACATCTTGAAATTTCACCTCTGAAGTGACAGCTTTAGGCTATCTAGAGTTCATGTTCTATTGTTGAGCTATGACATATGAGCAGGTTTCATTGAATCATAGAAATGGTTTTTAGCAGCCTTGTAAGTGTCAGGGTGAGCTGATTTTGTAATAACTTTAACTTCAATAGCTGAAGTGAGCATCTTCTTGATGGTCAGAAAACTTCAGAGTGGAAAGCAGATATATATTGCCAATTTATTTGCAGAATAAGCTGAAAATGAATGTATTCTGTTGGCTTAATTTGACTGCATCACAATTGTTCCTCTCACCATAACCATTGAATTAAGATGAGGAGTCATTTGTTGACTGCTAACTGTTGCCCCTGAGTAGAGTGCTCACTGGATAATGGTGTCAGAGACCCTTCCTTATAGATCCCTTAGCTCAAGCTTTGTCAGTACTGAGATCAGCACATTCTTTTTCAGTCTACACCACCATAAAATAATCCTTAAGTTTAAAAAGTTCTTTTTTCAAAAACATGGTTTCAGTGCCAAATGGATCAAAGCATCCTCCAGTCCATCAATTCCATCTACACAGTGCACAAGTGCCAAGTGCTGACGCATACAGCACAACACTGCAGTTCACCTCTGATGCTAACTACCCAGAGTTATTGCAGACTGCACGGGTTCAGGGCAGATCCCCAACAAGACTACAGCTAGCATCTGTAAGTTTGGGAATCTTCAGGCCTCCTGCACTTCTGACCAACTGGCTACAAATTTGGGAGTTCCCATAACCCCCTCAAGTTTGATAATTGGCTAGAAAAACTCACAGAACTCAGGAAAATGCCATACTTACAATTTATTGTGAAGAACACAATTTAGGACTGGCCAAAAGAAGAGGCATAGAGGACAAGATATGGGATAGTCCTGAATGTGGGGTTTCTCTGTTCTCTTCCCATGGAATTAGGCTGTATAACTCTCCCAGCATATAAATGTGTTCACCCATTGGCAAACTCAACTGAGCTTCAGTGTTTAAAACGAAATGTTATTGGGGTTTCATTACATGGGCATGATTGACTGAATCATTAGTCAAGTGACTGAACTTAATCTCTAGCTCTCCAGCCCTTCCCAGGAGGTAGGTCTGATATCACACGGCTATTCAACGCCCCAACCCTCTCATGGCATAGGTGGCCCTTCCAGGATGGCTAGCCTCCATCCTGAAACTATCTAAAGGCCCATTATGAGTTGCCTTGTTAGCATAAACTCATAAGGGGTCTACCATGAATAGCAAAGGTACTCTTATTACTCAGAAAATTCCAAGTGTTAAGGAGCTCTATCCCAGCACCTAGGACAAAGATCAGACAAATTCATATACAACATGCAGCTTCATCCAGCAGTGTGTGTATTCATCATTGCTTCCTGCTGGTATGCTGTTTATAATTTGCAGCCTCCATGGCTCCACTTGATAAAAAGCCTTTGCCAATATCTTGTTAAGCTATTTCTCTGAGCCCAAGATTATTATCATTTAAAAACATAGAGGAAATCTTGATACTGGTCTAGGCAAAGATTTTTTGGAATATGACCCCAAAAGCACAGACAACAAAAGTAAAAATAAACAAATGGGATGACATTAAGCTAAAGAACTTATGCACAGCAAATGAGATAACCAACAAAGTGAAGAGACAACCTACAGAATGGAAGAAAATGAACCATATATCTAGTAAGAGATTAACGTGTAAAATATAAGAAACACAACTCAATAGCAAGAAAACGAATCACCTGATTAAAAAACAGGCAAAGGACCTGAACAGATATTTCTCAAAATAAGACATACAATCAGCCAACAGCTTTATGAAAAAATGCCGACATCACTAATCGTCAGGGAAATGCAAATTAGTGAGATATCATCTCATACCTGTTAGGCTGCCTATAATCAAAGCAAGAAATAAAAAAATGTTGGTGAGGATATGGAGAAAAGGGAACCCTTGTACATTGTTGATGAGAATGTCAACTAGTACAGACACTATGGAAAACAGTATGGAAGTTCCTCAAAAAATTAAAAGTAGAGCTATGATCCAGCAATTCTACTTTTGGGTGTCTATTTAAAGGAAATGAAATCAGTGTGGTGAAGTATCTGCACTTCCACGTTCACTGCAGCACTATTTACACAATAGCCAAGATCTGGAATCAATCTCAGTGTTCATTAACAGATGACTGGATTAAGAAGAGGTGATATATATCAGCAGATATATATATATATATATCATATATATATATATCACATACATATATATCACCATATATATATCTGATCGATTGATCGATCTATCTATCTATATCTGATAAAATACTATTCAGCCTTAAAAAGAGGGTAAATCCTGTAATTTGCAATGACATGGATGAACATGGAGGACATTATGCTACATAAAATAAGCTAGACAAATACTGTATGATCTCACTTATATGTGGAATCTAAAAAAGTCAACCTCACAGAAGAAGAGAGCAGAATGGTAAATACCAACGCCTAGCAGGGCAGGGGTTGAGGGCGATGTTGATCAAAGAATACAAAATTTCAGTTACATAGAAGAAATAAGTTCAAGACTTCTATTGTATGACATGTGACTATAGTTAATAACAATGTGCTGTATACTGAAAAATTGCTAAGATAATTCTTTTTCTCACTACAAAATAGGTAAGTACACAAGGTAAAGCATATGTAAATTAGTTTGATTTTGTCATTGCATAATGTGCACATACATCAAAACATGCTTTACATAATATATAATTTTTGTCAACTAAAAAAAATCTTTAAATAATTGTTTCATTCCTCCTTTCATATTACTTTGAATTCAATAAACTATTGTGCTGAAAATAAATTTTAAAAAATCATTTGCACCTGTGTATGTCCAAAAATGCAACTCCAAGATGGGCTTCTCTGAATTTGGACTCTTCTTTATCTTTAAGAATTGCTCATACTTCTTGAGTGTTTACTATTTCCCAGGCATTCATCTCAGCACTTCACATACATTTTACCGTCATAACAACTCTGTAAGATCAGATACTTAATAGTACCACTGAACACAAAAGGTAAGTGGGGCAAAGATACATTATATCCAAAGTAACTTACTCAAAGTCACAAAACTGGTAGGGGACAGAGCTCAGATATACACACAGGATGCTCAGTTTCAAAGCCAGTGCCCTAACCTATCAGACCATGCCACTTGTAGCAACAAAAGCATCAGTTTTGCACTGAAAAGTTCTGGAGAAACTCAGTTGGTTCACCATAAAAGCAACTGTTCTTTGTTTGAAAAATGATGCAAAAACATCAATGATTGTAATGCCCTAATATGACATGTTTGTTTAAAAAAACACATCAAAGATTCAGGTCAATCCAATAAAATCCAATTTTCCAATATTTGTCATTCATTGGATTCTTGTGAAAAATCTTCACTTGTAAATTCACTATCCTAACACATGCAGAGACAAACTCTTTATCTGCATTGGAGACCTCTTCACTATTTATTATGAAGTTCATCTAAGTTACACAACTAATGTTTCTATTTTCATGAGTATTTTTACACCTTAATAAAGGATTTTTTCTTTTTTATTTTTTTGAGATGGAGTCTCACTCCGTTGCCCAGGCTAGAATACAGTGGTGTGATCCTGGCTCACTGCAGCCTCTGCCTCCTGGGTTCAAGCAATTCTCCTGCCTCAGCCTCCCGAGCAGCTGGGACTACAGGCATGCGCCACCACATCCAGCTAATTTTTGAATTTTTATTGTAGACGGGGTTTTGCCATGTTGGCCAGGCTGGTCTTGAACTCCTTACCTCAGGTGATCTGCCTGCCTCGTCCTCCCAAGGTGCTGGGATTACAGGCATGAGTCACTGTGCCTGGCCAATAAAGGACTTTTGAGTCACTGACACATTAAAAAAATTATAATTGTAGCAATAAAAGTTCAAGTTTAAGAACATTGAGAAAACGTTTAAATGATATAAAAATACATTAATCAGTAAGTCATCTCCTGTCTGTGAAGTAGGGTAGTAACCTAAGTGGACTGGGTGAGTCCTCCACAGTACTGATCTATGTAATGTGTCTGAGTGAATCGAACAGAGCCCGAGAGACACACGGAGCTGGAATCTTCATTGCCGGTGGGCAGGTGCTGACAGGCCTGCTGGAACGCTTTGATTAGGCTCCTTCTTTCCTGCTGTAATCATTTCTTATTCTGAAAAAAATTATGTTTATCTTGTGGCAGGGACTTTTACTCTGGTTTTTGCAGCTACCAGAAGGAGAAACGTCAGTCTGCCTAGTCTGACAAGGAAGAGTGAAGTTTTTGCGTAGAGATCTCATTAACGGAGAAGAGACAGGCTGTAACGTCAAGAGCAAAGTCGCAAAGTAATGAGAGTACCGTGTACTTTTTCCTGTTTTTATCGCACACGGTACTGAGACAACCTATTTTATTTATACTCATTTATTGTCCTAAAACTTGACATGTATTTGAAAAGTGATGAGGTGTTCTTTATTCACATATTTTGTAAACCTTTCCCACAATTATGAAAGAAGAGGTAGAGGAGATTTAAATTAATTTGGTCGCTATTCTTCATTACTTTTAATTTCTCCTAAAACTCAGCAGGCTGACTTTGAATGGACCTTAGTGGAAAACATTTTTTTAATTAAAAATTTCACATCCAGAACTTTTGTGCTCAGCTGCGTGGATCCTAGCAGTTCTGATAGCTGCAAGTTCTTATTCACAAATTCAGCCCTACAGATCCCCCCGGGCTACAAGTTTGCAAAAACAAACTTCAGCTGTTGGAACTGTGTGACGAAGCCCATTCCAAGGGCCTCTCATAGATTTTCCAAATATATTTAGGTAATGCACAAACATACACCCCCACCCCCGCAGACACACACCTCCTCCTTTGAACTAAAAACATTTAGAGCCAGCAGTTCACTTATGTCTAAAACGTAAACCGCCTTTGAATTTGTTTTTGGTCTAGCTTGTGATAAGGTGTGCTGTGTAATTAACTGAGTGATTTGCTTGAAGATTTGGGTGGGGTTCGGGGGCTGCACAGCGAAGGATGGAATTTTTATGCAGCCCTCACATGGCCTGGAGCTCTTGGCAGCACTTTGTGTTGGCCTCTGACTTGCTCCTCTTCCCTATAAGCTACTTTATTCTCTATGAGCGTTTCTGCTTCTTTCTTGCTTCCTTCCTGGGTGTCTGCAGCTATTTCTCCATCTCAGAGAACCAAACCCCCACCTTCATTTATTCAGCATTCTCCACTTCCCATCACTTGCACAGGATTAGAAATATCAACTCCAGGCCACCACCTACCACCTGTGTTAACTTAAACAAATTACTTAACCTCTCTCCTCCTTCATTTGTTTGTCTGTAACATGAGAATAATGTTATTCCTCACATTTTATAGTTGATTAATTGAAGTAATAAGTATAAACATCTCAGCACAAAGTCTAGTACACATTAATGACTAGTAGCTTTTATTTACCGTACCCAGAAAAGCAAGAGGCCTATTTTTTTTTTAAGTATATGAAGATGTCTCCTGATGCTGCTTAGCAGGACAGATGTCAGCAAGCCCACCTCAGTCATTTGCAGGACTTGGGGGCAAGACTACAAATGTGCACCAACTCTTGCTATCTTTCCTCCTTCCACAGAGTCCCTCATTGCAAGGAGCCTCATCCATACGAGTGTGTGATATCCTAGTCTGCACGTCAAAGTTGTGTCCAAGCTCATCCCCTTCCTGTTCTGCAGACAGCTGCTCCTGGGCTACACCTTAGGTCTAAACATGGACCCTCCAGAGGACACACCCAGGGCAGAGCCTCTTGTGGACCTGGCAATGGCTTGAGCCCTTGCACGGAGAACCCATGATCTCGGGTCCCTGGAGTGTGGTATAGAAGAGGAGAGTGGTCTGGACTTAGTACCTTGGAATTCTTTTTCATGGAGAGTCTCGGTAACTGGGTGGCCAGAGCAGAGCCCGTAGGATGGACCTTGAATGTCTGGTGCTAATCATGTTTGCCGGTAGAAAGAACCAAGCTTTGGAGAGGGAGGCTTCTCCATGCTCTGTCGCTGTAGCCAGTCCGAGGCCCTTGTGTCCTGTTCAGTCACCATGATGCCAAACATGTGTGTAGGAACCTGCTCCTCTCATAGAGGCCCTGACAGCTACCAGGAAGCCAAGAAGCATCATTTTTGGACCAAACCCAAGGAATGCAAATTCCTTCAGAGCTCAGTGCTTGATACTGTAGTGACTGTGCCCCCTTTACTCAGCTCCCTCCCCAGCTGAAGCACAGCCTGTTCTCCTTCTCCCCTTTTATATGGTTTCCTTTCCTTGGCATTCGCTGGGTGGACATAGAAGTAATACTTGGAGGAACTCAAATACCAGGGATCTGGGAAGAATCTTAGGTACAGTGGGACAGAAAGGGATGTGTTTGCTGTTAGTAACATCAACTCTAGAAATCCCAGTGAGGAAATCGTTAAGGCCTGCCCTGTCCCACTTCCTGCAGAACTGAGTTTATAAGCCATCCTCTCCTTTACAATGTATGATTATGTCTACATTAGCAACTCTCCTTTTATTGCTGAGAGTTGCAGCACCTGTATGTTCTGCATATTGCTGCAAAGGATTTGGGCTGAAGTGTTAACCACTTCAGTTCTTTGAGAAATAGTTTGGTAAGAAAACAGTTATGAAGAATAATTCAATAGCCAAATACACAATAAAGATGAAGCATACGTGGTAGATAGTAAATCTTCCCCCAGAAAAGGAAATCAATACCTTCAAGTACTATTTGTCATTTGGAATTTGGAATCTGAACAGCAATATCATCCCTGGAGTACAAAGTATTGAGCGTTAGAAATAGAAGCGTTGCTTCCCTCTCTCCTGAGCAGGAATATTTTGCCCTGCTGTCCCCAATAATCCCCAGATTCCATGTGCATGGCCTAACAGACTGACACAGCCAATGGCTTCAGAACTGGGTGAGTCTGGTGAAGAATTCTAATGTACAAGGCTATGTACAGAACAAGAGAAGGAACCTCTTTCAGTGCTTTTGTGTTTTTTCTAAAAAAAAAAAAAAAAAAAAAAAAAAAGACATATCTGCTGACATTCCAACTGGTGGGCCATAAACATGAGTTTCTTATATTAACAGGGATTTCTATGGATTGAATGTTTGTGTCCATCCCCCTCAAATTTATATGTTGAAATTGAATCTGCAATGTAATGCTATTTGGAGATGGGCTCTTTGGGAAATGATTGGTTTATGAGGGTGGAGCCCTCATGGAGGGAATTAATGCCCCTATAAAAGGGAGCCCAGAGAGTTCTCTCATTCTCTTTTCATCATGTGAGTCAATGGTCAGCAACCTGTAAGAAAACCCTCACCAGAACCTGACTATGCTGGCACCCTGATCTTGGACTTCCAGCCTCCAGAATTAGGAGAAATCAATTTCTGTTTGTGAGCCACCCAGATTATGTTACTTTGTGGTAACAGTCTGTACCAAGAGGCATGATATAAACAGTGCTCTGCAGTTTAAAGTTTAAAAGTTTGAGAACTGTTAAACTAAAAATTAATCTAAGAGTGTTTGTTTTAACTGAAGGATATCTCAGAGCATTTATCACACTCGAGTGCTATATTATTTGAAATGAGACTGTAACATATGTTTTCTCAAAATAGAATGTACTGTAGAAATTACTCATATAGGTCACTTTTTATACCTTTGTGTTTTTTCCTATCTCCTTTCCAGATAAATAATTTAGATATCTAAGTTTAGAAATGATATTTAAGACATGATAGCTTAAAATGTTCCATGGAGGTGGACAAGTTGATTCGTAAGTGTTGAATTCTAATATTACCCAAATTGTCCATCTTGGGGGGAAAACAGGAAGACATTCTGCCAAGTTTCTCATGGAAAATCAGATGTAGGGGAGCGATTACTGGCATGGAATATTCCTTGGCATCTGTGTAGTTTAGGTACCACATCACTTCACAGTGCTGGCAGGGACCACCCGGGGTTGAAATCTCTAGGCCTCACAGTTAAGTCTGCCCCTGACTGTACTCCTTCAATTCTCAGGATCTCCTTTAAGAGACAAGGGGCTGAAATATGGGGAAAATGGCAGTAAGTTAAGCATTTAGGAAAACATTCTCTTTCTTCCACAGTACTTATATTATTTATCCCTTTTCTTTTCTTTTCCTTTCTTCATTTAGATACTCAGATGAACCAGTGGCCCCAGAGGTATCAACTAGCTTTATGACATTTGAAGGTTGTTTGCTTTCGTTAATTCAATTGACTTTCAGCCTTAGCGAGGTAGTGGGTTTGACTCCAGGGAGAGGAAGCACTAAGAAATAAGCTTTACACTTAAACAAAGATGCTGGGAGCTTCCATGTGCATTTCCTTACATTTAAAAGATAGAAGCTACTTTTGGACATATAGTTTAGCTGTAAGGAGAGCATTATCATGGATTCTGTAAACATGGTGATCATAGTTTCCATATCTCAAATTGGGACACATTCCCTGGCTAAAGGATTGTTATTTTTTTCCGTGAGGTGACTTACTCTTCATGAGGTGTACATTAATCCCATTTAGCTAGTCAGTAATGGAAATGCCTTGATTAGAGAAAATAGAATTTCACAAAATCATAAGTGTACCAGAAAATCTAACGTAGGTGTTCAATGTATGTGATTCAAGTCACACAATGTTTAGGTTGCAAAATCATCCCTAAGAATATTTTTGGTGCCTTTTGTAGTGTTTTAAAGGATGAATTCTTTATATTTCTCTCGTGAACCAAGGCTGAGTCTGCTCTACCATGTTTTTTTAAAGGAGGCTTTTATCACTCAATTTGCATCAGTGAGTGAAACTGCAAGATATTTTTTCTCTTTCTGCCAAAAAACTGCATTTTTCCACCCTGAGATATTACACATAAGGCTCTAGAGTGTGACTATGCCTCAGGGTCATGGGACTTTCATTGTCAACCCAATCATTCCCAAACTCAAACCTCTGAGGTTCCTGTGTTAATTAATATCATTTTCAATTAGGCTGCATCTATCAAGGTCTGGTTTGTGTTTAGGTAAACAGGTGAGCATAAATGCATACTTCCTGTCTAGGAGGGATGAGAGAGTGTACGCCATGGAATATTCCCTATCAGGTCCCCATATGTGGGTAAGAGTTGACTTGGAGTTGAAACACAACAGGGTAGCTGGACCTGAAGGAATAAAAGAAAGTTGGCAAAGCAGATCTGTGGGTCACCTCACTGTCCCTCTTCCCCTGGATTCACCTTATCCAGAGTAAAACCTGGGCTAGAAATCCTTAAAAATTGTACCACCACAAGAAATTTTCTTTTTCCTTTCTTTTAAAATGACTATTAGCTCACTTCTTTAAGCCTTTCAGTTTTCACTTTGCTAAGGGAAGATGCTGAGTCTGGCAATTTGGGAACTTTGAGTTTCCACTATACTTCTTCCTGAACTCATAACAGAGTGCTTATCAGAGAATTTCAGCAGGACCAAATTTATCCAAAACATTCTCTTATGGGGAAAGACCAGAGACTCTGATGTCTTATCCAGTGGAGTGCTGGTAAATGTTTAACAGTATAGCCACCATGACTGATTTAGTCTCCAGTGTGTCATCACTGGAGACAGAGTTGGGAAGAGATGAGCATAATTAGCTCTTGCACGCCCAGTAGGAGCTGGCTTCGGCGTCACTGAGTTTATTCCCCCAGGCCACTGGTCTCCAAATTTTAGTATGAATCACTATCACTATTATTAAAAGTAGAGAAGTTGATTCAGAATCTCTGGGGTTGAGGCCAGAGCATTTAGTAAGTTTCCCCAGATGATCCTGATCCTGTAGTTGGAGTTCTGGTTCCCATGTTTATTCCCATACAAGGCCAGTCTTGAATATACAGCATTGCCATTCCAGATCAAGAACTCTAAATACTTTTTCATACCATGAAATTCACTAGGCTATAACTAAAATAGGCTAAATTTACTAAGACATAATTAAAATGGATTCTAATGTTCAAGCTGAATAATGATCACAGTATTCACTTTTATATAATAGTCTATATTCAGTTCATTACTTTTCATTATCCTGAATGTAAAATGTGCTATGGGAAGTCAAATTCCATATATTTTAGGAATTAGATGAAATCTTTACGGAGCACATAGCTCATCCTAGAGTTGTAAGAAATATTGTATCAAATTTTTTTTTTGTTAAAAAAAAAAAAGATTCACAGGACAGCCTTCTTTGCTTTCCATCAATTTTCTTCCAATAGGTTTGTGCCAAATGTGTTGTGAACTTGATGATGTTTATGATAATAAAATTTGGTAAATATATATGAATTTCCTCTAAAAAATATTTGGGTGATTTTTAAAAGGCATTGTGGCAATTAGTTTATTCTTCAGTGATGAATGTGTTTCATTGGAGATGATTTTACTGCTTTAAACCTAATCTTTTCCCAAGGTCTGCATTCCCTCCACAAATACTCCCTATTCAAAGGAGTTTACAATCTAATTGGAGTTTTAAGGATTACTTCCATTAACAATTGGAGAAGAATACGGGAGGTATTTGACTTTATGGCTGGTATCGATTGTTGTATGTGTTTTCCAGATTGTTAGGTAGGGGAGATAAACGTAAATAATCACCGTAGAGTGTGACAAATGCTGGGAGATGGTGACTAAAATTTCCCGGATGATGCAGGGCAGCTTCACAAAGGAGGTGACATGAGCTGAGACTTAAGGATAATTAGGAGTTGGGGAGGTTGAAGCACAGAGGGCTTTTCAGGCAGAGGAATGACACCAGGAACCTGGCTGAAGAAGAGAGGTTTTCACATTGTTCATTTGAATATCCAATATTCCCCTTTGTACACAGAACTGTGCTTGGCACCTGGGGAAGGAGAGTGGGTGGCACAGCCCCTTAACTCAATGTATTTATATGCCACTTGGAAGGACTTCATGACTAAAACACCAAAAGCAATGGCAACAAATGCCAAAAGTGACAAATGGGATCTAATTAAACTAAAGGGTTTCTGCACTGCAAAAGAAACTACCATTAGAGTGAACAGGCAACCTACAGAATGGAAGAAAATTTTTACAGTCTACCCATCTAACAAAGGGCTAACATCCAGAATCTACAAAGAACTTAAACAAATTTACAAGAAAAAATCAAACAACCCCATCAAAAAGTAGGCGAAGGATACAAACAGAGACTTCTCAAAAGAAGACATTTATGCAGCCAACAGACACATGAAAAAATGCTCATCATCACTTGCCATCAGAGAAATGCAAATCAAAACCACAATGAGATACCATCTCACACCAGTTAGAATGGCGATCATTTAAAAGTCAGGAAACAACAGATGCTGGAGAGGATGTGGAGAAACAAGAACACTTTTACACTGTTGGTGGAACTGTAAACTAATTCAACCATTGTGGAAGACAGTGTGGCGATTCCTCAAAGATCTAGAACTAGAAATACCATTTGACCCAGCCATCCCATTACTGGGTATAGACACATGCACACATATGTTTATAGCGGCACTATTCACAATAGCAAAGACTTGGAACCAACCCAAATGTCCATCAATGATAGACTGGATTAAGAAAATGTGACACATATATACCATGGAATACTATGCAGCCATAAAAAAGGATGAGTTCATGTCCTTTGTAGGGACATGGATGAAGCTGGAAACCATCATTCTGAGCAAACTATGGCAAGGACAGAAAACCAAACACCACATATTCTCGCTTATAGATGGGAATTGAACAATGAGAACAGTTGGACACAGGGTGGGGAACATCACACACTGGGGCCTGTTGTGGGGCTGGGGGAGTGGGGAGGGATACCATTAGGAGATATACCTAATGTAAATGACAAGTTAACGGGTGCAGCACACCAACATGGCACATGTATACATATGTAACAAACCTGCACGTTGTGCACACGTACCCTAGAACATAAAGTATAGGGTGCCTCGTGTACTACAAGGATTCTACGGCCGTTCACCCATCCAGCCTCCAAGATATGTCCATTAAAGGGACACAAATACAATAAACACTATTAAAAAGCTCTTTCTTTTGTATATCAGAGTGACATTTTAAAAAGAGAATCATCAATTTTATAAAGACAGTTTTCTATTTGCACAAAAAGAGAATTGCTAAAATAGACTTCAGTTATTTTTCTCATTTACACTATTATACTCTTTCTCACTCAAAAACCTCAGTCTTTGATCCTCCCTCCCACTCCAATTCTGAAGTTTTCACTGTTTGCAAGGAGCCACAGAAAGTGAAGGTGTTAGCTTGTTTCACAGCGCTCTGCCTCCGCTATGCTCTAGGGCCCTTCTATCTATTTTGGATCTAGCATCTGTGTAGCACATGAGGGCCAATTGCACTTCATTTTCTCAATTTAGTTTCATTGCATTTCTTGGTGGAACTACCCATTTGGATCTGGCACATGACACATCACAGAATTCCTCAGCATCATGGACTCACCCCCACCTCCCAACACATCTGCAACACACATAGGTTAAAACATGTAAATACAAATTATATTTCTCTATTTGAGGAAAGAAACAGGTTAGTAGATGGCTATCACTTTCCATTTCAAGTTGCTCAAAATACTTCTCAAATAGAGAAGCTATAATCCTTCATATTTTTAGCAACACTGTACTTATTTCCCTCAGAAGAAGAAAGTGCCTTTTTTTGGTTATTTTATAGGTGTAATTAGAATGGTGGCTTAGCTAATCTGATACATTCTACAAAACAAAAATGAGGGCGTTGAAAATTCCAGCCATTTTGGTTGTTTGAATGAATAAGTTGTGTTAAAATACTGCCAAAACAATGTGAAGAGAAGTGGAAAATTCGTGTAATTAATTAATTTTTATGCAATCCTTTTTTTTTTTTGAGACAGAGTCTCACTCTGTCACCCAGGCTGGAGTGCAGTGGCACAATCTCAGCTCACTGCAATCTCCATCTCCTGGGTTCAAGCAATTCTCCTGCCTCAGTCTCCCGAGTAGCTGGGACCACAGATGTGTGTCACCATGCCTGGCTAATTTTCATATTTTCAGTAGAGGTGGAGCCAGGCTGATCTTGAACTCCTGACCTCAGGTAATCTGCCCACCTCAGCCTCCCAAAGTGCTGGGATTACAGGCATGAGCGACCACGCTAGCCCTTATTTTTATGCCATCCTACACCTACCACTTCTTTGGTTGAATCCAATTCCTGTTGCTTTGGTGGTTTGTTTTAGTAAAATTCACTTCTCTATGGCCTCAGGAACTATCATCCTCCTATTTGAGTTCAGAGCTACTGCTGGTGATAATCTTGGTGCTGTATATTTGTTTCTGCTTTTCTCTTGGGGGGGTGGGAGGAAGTGAAGCCAGCTTGCCTCTACACTGCCATTTTGAAACTGGGAGTCCCTGATTTTAGTCTAATGTCATGGTATATTAAGGATGGCTGTGAATTCTCTGTGACTCCTGCCATTGAGAGTTAGAGTCTGGCCTCAGAGACTTCCTTGATCAACGGAGTGTGGTGGTGGAAGTGACACTATGGGACTCACAAGGCTAGGTCACAAGAAGTCTTAGCGCTGCTGCCTTTGCTCCTTAGAAAACGCTGCCTGGAGCCCTGAGCTGCTCTAAAATAAGCCCATTTGCCTTGAGACCGCCATGCTTGAGAGGCTGCAAGTCAGTGCTCGGGTTGACAGTCCTCGTGGAGCCCAGTCTTTTTTTTTTTTTTTCTTGTTAGAGATGGGGTTTCATCATGTTGCCCAAACTAGTGTCAAACTCCTGAGCACAAGTGATCCGCCCACCTAGGCCTCCCAGAGTGCTGGGATTACAGGCATAAGGCACTGTGCCTGGCCTGAGCTCAGCCTTTCTGGACAACCTGTCAAGTCACAGAAAAGTCTAGCTCTCTGGAAACCTCTAGACCACCCCATTCAGTTGACACCACATGGAACAGTAGACTCACTCAGTGGAGCCCTGCCTGCATCCCTTAACCATAAAATTGTACTATAATAAAGGGGTGGTTGTTTTAAGACTGATAAATAATCAAACACATAGAAAGGAGGTCCTTTAAGATAGTTGGATTCTTGTCCATTGGTGTTTTTACTTTGCCCAGTGACTATTACAAATAACATCTCTTTCTAATTCTCACAATGATCTTGTACTGTGTATATTATCACCCTCATATTACAGATGAGAAAATAGGCACCAAGAGAATAAGCAACTTGGCTAAGTATACAAAAGCATGGTAGATACAGGATGGAAACCCAAGGCTGTTCAGCTCGAAAGCCTGTGCTATTATCAGAGTGAGAATCTTAATTATTGCTGATGTAATCACATAGCTAAGAAACAAAAGTTTCTCTGGATTTTCAGGCTGTGATTCCAAGAGTCTCAATCAGGGGTCAGAAATCGATTCCTTACAGAGCTAGACAGTAAATATTTTAGGCTGCAGACCATATGGTTTCCATGGCGACTACTGCACTTCCTTTTTATGGAGTAAAAGTAGCCATAGACAACATGCAAGCAGATTATAGTGGGTATGTTCCAAAAAAATTTATTTACTAAATTAGTCAGTGGGGCTAGATTTGGCTTCCAGGCCATAGCTGATCACTGATTTACAGATCTGAGGTGATCGTATTTGGGTCTTTTTGAGTTTTTGGGAAAGAACGTTGCATCTCAATGAACTGTTGATGATACTTTCTTAAGATACAAATTTTAAACCAAAGCTCAAGGTTTTATAAATTTGTAAGACTCAACAGAATATGTGTAAGTCAATGGAATGCCTAAATCAATGTAGAAAGTAGCAAAAAATGTAGATTTAGAAACATCATTTTTGAGGTTCTTTTTGATCTTCTAAATTACAAATCCTAGAAGAGGATTGATAGGCATCAAAATAAACTAGAAGAGAATGTGGAATGTTCTCCAGATGGGCATTATATATAAGAGTATCTTTAGTCAATTGTTATTTTCTTTAATCTTTTGGAGTTGTAAAGAGATGTTCTCGATAGTGATGACACAGTGTTTTCTGAAACATTTTGTACACTATTTATGGAAATTATTCTACCTTCTATGTCCTTCATGGTTCCTATCGGCTGAGTTACTGGCTGTTCGACAGCTGCACATCTATGTTATGTGCCAGGTCAGAATAGAATACTCCCATCTAACAGATTGTGTCGGCAGTTGTGGGCAGCTGATGGCGATTGGAGTTGGAAGTTTGTTCTTTATAAGGGAGTTATTAAGGTCTTGGAAGTTAAGAGAGGGCCAAGATTTTAATTACCTTTTTCCTTCTGAAAGATATCTCTATAATCATCTTTTAGTGTTACCTGAGCCACCCTAAGTTATTTCAGTCTGTGCTGCTCATTAATTTTTTGCTTTCTTATTATCTTGGATGCATTTAATCTATTAAGTATGAAGGGCTTAAGGGCAGGGAATGTTTCTTCTTTGTGTTTTCTTCCTATTGCTTGACATATAATTGTGTTTAATACATTTTTGAAACTGCTTGGCCATCGTCTTTAAGTTTTCTTATGTCAAATACACACACACACACACACACACACGAACGTGTACATATGAAGACTTTTAATATTGATTCTTTAGCTATCCAAGAATGCTATGAGCACGATATGTAATATTATCATCACTAGCTCCTATTGCTATAACATTTCTTTTACAATTTGATTTTGTGAATCAGCTGCCCACAAAATTTCCAATGACTTTGAATTTATCTATTCACTTAGAAGAGGTAATGTATACATATGGTGCACAATTTAAAAATTACAGAATAATATATAGTGGTGAAAATTAGGTTTTCTCCCCATCTTGTTCTATAGCCTTGGTTTCTCATCACTGTACCCAGTTTATTGAGCATCATGCTATAGACACACTGTGCCCACACCAGACAAGTACATATCCTATCTCCCTTTTAATTTGCACACACACTAGAATATTGCACATGCTTTTCTGTATCTTGATTTTTTTCATTATTCTATTTTGGAAAGTATCCATTTTAGTAGATATAAAAATGACTTCTAAAATGTTCTGTATTTTATTGTGTGCTGTAGTTGACTTATTGATGTACATTTATGTACATTTTCCTATTGCAAAGAAGTGCTATAATAAATAGCCTTTGACATATCTTTGTGCACATGTGAGACACTGTGTGTCCAGGCTGGAGTAGAGTGGCATGACCTCTGCTCACTACAACCTCCACCGCCCAGGTTCATGTGATTCTCATGCCTCAGCCTCCATAGTATTTGGGACTATAGGCGTGCGCCACCACTCCTGGCTAATTTTTGTGTATTTTTAGTAGAGATGGGGTTTCACCATGTTGCCAGGCTGGTCTGGAAATCCTGACCTCAGGTGATCCACCAGCCTCAGCCTCCCAAAGTGCTGGGATTACAGACGTGAGCCACCGTGACCAGCCAAGAACTTTGCTTGATTTTTAATACAATTATTAAATCTTTTTCTTCTTGATTTATAGTTCTTTGCATATTAAGAAAATTATAACTTTGTTAGACATATGTTTTGAATGTTTTCCTCAATTTTTGTCTTTCTAATGTAGTCAAAGTTGTGAATCTTTTTTGGCTTAAGAGTCTTTCCCTTGCCAATATTATGTTAAAAAATTCACCCATGTTTTCTTCCAATACTTTTGTAATTTCTTCTATTTTTTATTTTAATATTAGATTTATCTGGAAATTTTGGAGTGAAAGATGAACTTCTTTTTCCAAAATGTTACCAAGTTATCAAAATTCCATTTACTGAATATTCTATCTTTTCCCACACTTACATCTAATTCCTCCTTTAACATATTATAAATTCAAGTATATAGTTTTTTGTACATTTCTAGTATCCATTTTTTCTTCCTTTAGACTTTTTCTACAAACCACATTATTTAAATTATTTTTGTATTAAAATGTTTTAACATCTAGTCTTCATTTTTTTTTCTAGAATTATTCTAGTTATGCATGGATGTTTATTTTTATATGAATTTTAAAATAAGTTTAGTTAAAAATTTTTGCCTATCATTTTTTTGTGTATGGTGACATTTGATAGTGGGATGAAATATAATTTACAGATTAATTTATACAGAATTGATATTCTTATAATTATTAAATCTTCTTACCTAAGAACAGAGTATCCTTTACATTATATTCAAGTCTTCTTTGAAGTATTTAATTTTTTTCTCATAGATCTAACTCATAACTTTAAATTTATTCCTATTGCTTGTTTGTTTGTTTGTGGTTGCTTTGTAAGTAGGTTATTTTCTTCCTTTTTTCCTAGTTGGTGGTTATTTTTGTATAGTAAGGCTATTCATTTTTATATATTCATTTTGAACCCAGCCACTTTATAGTAATCTCATTGTTTACAATATTATTAAGCTTATATTCTTGAGTTGTTTTAAATGTAAAAAATAATTTTGCACTTGTATACAATTTTTTATCTCATTGTTTGTCAAAGTTCACAAAATTTCAGTTAGATAGGAAGAATAAGCTCAAGAGATCTATTGTATATCATGATGGCTATACTTAATATATTGTCTTAATATGATGGCTATACAATATATTGTCTACCTAAAAATTCCTCAGAGAATAGGTTTTAATGTTTTCACCGCACACAAAAAATAATAGATATGAAGGGTAATACATATGTTAAATAGCTTAATTTAGCCATTTCACAATGTATACATACCTCAAAATATCATACTGTACATCACAAATATATATATTTTTTACTTAACTAAAAAATAAATTTAAAATTTTATCTCTTAAATTTTTATATTCCTTATATGTTACCTCATTTTTAAAAAAGTTAAGTAAGAGTGTCGATAAATAATAGTCATGCTTGGTTTGTTTCTGACCTCAGTAAGAATGCTTCTAGTATTTTTAGCATCAAGTATGAGGCTAGTTTGAAACTTATAAGTATTCAAATGTACAGATTTAAATACGTATTTATTTAAATACAGAAAGTTCTCAGGCTAGATATATGTGTATATACACACACATACTGCACACATGTTATTTATTTAAGGGAATTTTGAAAATTTTTCAGGTGACTGTGTATACACAGGAAATGTGTATAAGAAAATGTTTAGATGTCTTCAGATAATTTTTTGTTCTCTGCATTCCTCTTTGTCCTCAGAAAACATGAGTTTCTTCAGCTTTTTACCTCATGTATCTCATCTTTTAGTCTCTCTAGCAAATTCATTGACTGTGACTAGAAATTGAATCGTATGTGCCCCAGAGTTCTTCCCAATTGCATTTTAGGATTATAGAATTCTCAAAGAGGCCACAAAATATTTTTCCTCTACGATGCATTTCCAGAAGTTTAATTGGATTTTGTGAGCTCCACCTAGTTTGTCAAATACCTATAGAAGAAAGACTGCAAAACACAAATATGATGAGAATCAAGGTTGATGAATGATTGCTGACTTGCCTGTGATGATTAATTTTATGTGTCAACTTGGTTGGGCCACAGTGCCCAGGATAAGTGGTCAAACATTATTCTGGGTGTCTTTGTGAGGGTGTTTTTGGATGAGATTTCCATTTAAATTGGTGGACGTTGAGTAAAGCAGATTGCCTTCCCTAATGTGAGTGGGCCTCATCAAATCAGATGAAAGCCCAAATAAAACAAAAGACTGACTGCTCCTGAGCAAGAGGCAACTCTGCAGCACTTGGCCTTCAGGCTTGAAATGCAGTACTAGCTCTTCCTGGAGTTTCAGCTTTCTGGCCTATTCTGCAGATTTTGGACTTGCCAGTCTCCATGGTCATGTGAGCAAATTCCTTAATGTAAATTTCTCCCTATATACACACATATATATCCTGTTAGTTCTGTTTCTCAGGAGAAACCTAATATATTGCCTTTCTGCAAAATTGTGACAGGCAACAAGAAATGACTCTCTACATTATTTTGCTTCTTTTAGAACACGTTCTGAGAAGTGAGATTTACTTTCCGCAGCTAGGGGGAGTTGGGGACAACGAGACCAGGCCCCCTCCCATACTCTGCACATGCCAGATTATGCTAAGAATGAAAAATGGAAATACCAGAAAAAAAACATGTGATGATCTGGGCCTGTGGAATTTCTGGTCTGGCTGGAGTTCTGGGAGATTTACAAATTTTGCAGTAAATCTTATACTTGGACTTTCTGAGTGCTGTATTTGTTTTGAACTCACACACTGCAGCTAGACTTAGACCTACTGCTGGTTTGTTTTCCTGTTTCAATCACTTCTGTAGTTGTCAAAACCAATTACCTGGAGCCCATGTTTTCTCTTTTCTTCTTTGGCAAAAAGTAAGATAAATTTGATCAGTTCCATGTTTTTGTACAAACTGTGCTATCTTGCTGAAGGAGTTATTTCTCCTTTTTTTCCTGTATTAGTCTGTTCTCACAGTGCTATAAAGATACTACCTGAGCTTGAATAATTTATAAATAAAAGAGGTTTAACTGACTCACAGTTCCACATGGCTGGAGAGGCCTCAGAAAACTTACAATCAGGGCAAAAGGCAAAGAGGAAGCAAGACACGTCTTACATGGCAGCAGGAGAGAGAGAGAGCAAAGAGGGAAGTGCCACTTCTAAAATCATCAGATCCTGTGAGAACTTACTATCACAAGAACAGCATGGGGGAAACTGCCCTCATGAGCCAATCACCTCCTGCCGGATCCCTCCCTTAACACATGGGAATTACAATTTGGATGAGATTTGGGTGGTGACACAGAGTAAAACCAAGTCATTCTGCCCCAGCCCCTCCCAAATCTCATGTCCTTCTCACATTTCAAAATGCAACCATGCCTTCTCATCAGTCCCCTAGAATCTTAACTCATTTCAGCATTAACTCAAAGTCCACAGTCTAAAGTCTCATCTGAGTGACAAGGCAGGTTGCTTCCACCCATGAGCCTGTAAAATCAAAAACAATTTGGTTACTTCCAAGATACAATAGAGGTACAGGCATTGGGTAAATGTTCCCATTCTAAATGGGAGAAATTGGCGAAAACAAAGGGGTCACAGGCCCCTTGCAAATCTGAAACCCAGAGGGGCAGTCATTAAATCTTAAAGCTCTGAAATGATCTCCTCTGACTCCATGTCTCACATCCAGGGGATGCTGATACAAGGGTGGGCTTCCAAGGCCTTTGGCAGCTTCACCCCTGTGACTCTGCAGTGTACAGCTCCTGTGGCTGCTTTCATGGGCTGGCATTGAGTGCCTGTGACTTTTCCAGGTGCACAGTGCAAGCTGTAGGTGGATCTACCATTCTGGGAACTGGAGGTTGGTGGACTTCTTCTCACAGCTCCACTAGGCAGTGCCCCAGTGGGGACTCTGTGTGGGGGCTCCAACCCCGTATTTCCACTCTGCATTGTCCAAGTAGAGGTTCTCCATGAGGGCTGTGCCCTGCAGGAGACTTCTGTCTGAGCATCCAGGCATTTCCATACATACTCTGAAATCTGGGTGGAGGCTCCCAAAGCTCAAATCTTGTCTTCTGCATACCTGCGGGCCCAGTACCACATGGAAGCCACCAACACTTGGGGCTTGCACCCACAGAAGCAATGGCCTAAGCTGTACCTTGGCCCCTTTTAGCCACCACTGGAGCTGGAGCACCTGGGACACAGGGCACCAAGTCCCGAGGCTGCACAGAGCAGCAGCGCTCTGGGCCCAGCCCATGAAACCATTTTTCCCTCCTAGGCCTCTAGGCCTCTGGGCCTGTGATGAGAGGGGCTGCCTCTGAAGATCTCTGACATGCTCTGAGGACATTTTTCCCATTGTCTTGGCAAATTAACATTCAGCTCCTCATTACTTATGCAAATTTCTGCAGGTAGCTTGAATTTCTCTCCAGAAAACGGTTTTTTTCCCCTTTTAAAAATAAGTTCCAATTTCAGATCATCTCTCTCAGGTTCAAACTTCCACAGATCTCTAGGGCAGGGGCAAACTACTGCCAGTCTCCTTGCTAAAGCATAACAAGAGTGATCTTTGCTCCAGTTTCTAAGAAGTTTCTCATCTCCATCTGAGACCACTTCAACCTGAACTTCATTGTCCATATCACAATCAACATTTTGGTCAAAACCATTCAACAAGTCTTTAGGAAGTTCCAAACTTTCCCACATTTTCCTGTTTTTTTTTTTTTTTTTTTTTTTTTTTTTTTTTTTTTCTGAGCCTTCAAAACTGTTCCAACCTCTGCCCGTTACCCAGTTCCAAAGTTGCTTCCACAGCTTTAGGTTGTCTTTGCAGCAGCATCCCACTATCTTGGTACCAATTTTCTGTTTTCACACTGCTATAAAGATAATACCTGAGAATAGGTAATTCATAAACAAAAGAGGTTTAATTGACTCGCAGTTCCACATAGCTGGGAAGGCCTCAGGAGACTTGCAATCACCGTGTAAGGTGAAAGGGAAGCAAGGCACATCTTACATGGCAGCAGGAGGTGGGGGTGGGACAGTGCCAGACACTTATCAAACAATCAGATCTTGTGAGAACTCACTCACTGTTTTAAGAACAGCATGGGAGAAACTGCCCCCATGATTCAATCACCTCCCACATTGTTCCTCCCTCAACTCATGGGGATTACAATTGAGATTACACTTGGAGATGAGATTTGGGTTGGGACACAACCAAACCATATCAGAGAACTTCACAGTAAACTGGAAAAATATCCCTTCATTCTTAGTGGCAATAAATGGAGCGTGTTTGCTCTTCATCCACCTAAAAGTAAAGATCAGTGGCAGTGGCTTGCTGCCACTCTCTGTGGCTATGAAACGTATATTGTGGAGGTTTAGAAAGTAGGTTGTGGTGAGTAGAATAACAAACTTCCAAAGATGTCCGTGCCCTAATCCCTAGGACCATTGAATATGTTCCCATAGTTGGAAAAAAGACTTCACAGGTGAGGTGAAGCTTGTGATCGCTTGGGCCCTTAGAAGGGGAAGAGGAAAGTAGCAGTCAGAGAGATTCGCTAATAGAAGAGAAGGCAGAAGAGGCATGGCAGCCTGAGGAGGACTTGACCTGCACTGGTGGGCTTTGATGACAGAGGAAGGGGACCATGAGTCTTAGAATATGGGCAGGCCTAGTGTCTGAGAATGCCCTGGGTCCACAGTCCAGAGCCAACAAGAAAATGTGGACATGGGACATAGCCCTGCTGCTGCCTCAATTTTGGCACTGTGAGACTCTACACAGATGCCCCGTTGAGCCCTGGGGTTCTGGGACTTCTGCCTACAGAAACTTCGATGATAAATAGGTTTTGTTTTAAGCCACTAAACTGTGGTGATTTATTATGGCACCAATAGCAAATGACTACAGAGGATGTCACAGAGGTGGTTCGCTTACCTGGCACCCAATCCACATCTGCATGTTTCAGCTCATGCACAGATACCTGGTGCAATCCTCTGATGATGGGTTATCAGGACTTATTTCAACTTCAAAGTAGGGATTGGGAATCAAAACAGCATATGTCTACCCCACAAAACAGTGGTTTGGGGCCACTTTGATTAGACGGGAGCAGTATAAATGTAGGCTTGTGGGACATCATGGATAATGACTCTTTGACCCAAGACAGTTGAGAAGTCTTTCATCATCCTTTTAGGTCTGACATCACTTTCTCTGTCTTCAGCCATTCAGTCACTCAACAAACATATTGAGAGCTGTCAAGCATTACCTGGCACTTGTAAGTATCTTGTTATAATTGTAATGATTTGTTTTTATGCTAGTTTTCCATCTCCAACTCCTACTACATTAGTGGAACATAGTGGATCTTCATAATTGGCTATAAACAAATGGACTCCAGTAATTAATTTGTCCTAATTAATTACTGGCAGTGAATATAATTATTTTGACCCAAAGTAAAATACTGTCATATCCTTCTTCCTTAAACTGTTGTACAAGAGCCTTTCCACTTCTTCTAATTCCATTATGGCCTCTTATTCTAAAATAAGAGAAACATATTCAAGTTATTAGAGTGGCAAATCATAAATTTCCCTTGGTTTTCATTTGTGTCATCTCTGTATTATTATGACCATAGCTCTCTAATCCTTGTTTGTGTGATTCAGTATAAAATATTCAGAGAGTATCAAAAAGAAGGCTGCCTCCACTCTTATTAATATAGGCATGCAATTTAAAACTTGCATTTTCATGTTTCAGCTGTTCTGTCAATAGATTTTTTAAAAACTGTACATTCCTGGGGAAAGAGTAAGTCACAGTTGCCTATCTCTCATGGCATGCATATGTTGCTATTTTAAATCCTAATAAATTTGTCACTTCTGGACAATGCTGTGCTATCTTGACCTTGCTCAGTCAGGCTTGTTGGTGCAAAGCAAATCATTTGAAAAGGCTGTGCCAATTCGTTAGTTGTATTTTCTTTTTCTTTTTTGCAATAACAACTCTGAATATTTGATCATTTTTGTAATGAAACACTTTAACATTTTCTTGACTTTCTCATTCTTACTACTTTCATTAGGCCTGGAGTTCTTAAACTATCATAATCCTCCCAGAAGTTACAGTTTCAACATGCTTCTTGTACTGAATTTTACAGTAAGCACAAGTTCAAAGCACATTTCAAAGAATATTCTTTTGTTAAGATTTTGAACACAGGGCTTGGGAAAATACCTGAAGCTTGAGATATATGTTAAAAATAAATTTTGCATAAGCCTATATTTAGACGGCTGGTTATTTCTCATCCAAAGAGTTCCTTTACAGGAGAAAGATGTAAAATTTACAATTTTTTCATGCAGTTTTCTCTGAGCATTTGGATGGGCGTCCAAAGGAACACTGGGCAATTTATTTTAAAGACTTGAAAACAAAAGTGGAATTGAGAGATCCTTTGTGATGAACAGTGAGAGTATACACACGCAATTTTCAGCCTTTACAAAACTTACTTTCATGGAAAGAGAGAGAAATCAAGTACTATAATGAAATCAAGTTTGTCATAAACCATATGCTACTTCTATTCTTACAGATGACAGTATACTTCTACATTTGCCCCACTGTGTGTTCACCCTCCTACAGTCATCCATTATTATGTCAAGTCTGGCCCACTAGTTATGTAATCGTTGCACTCATATTATCTCAATCCATACAAGAACTTGGGAAAACATGAAAAGGGATCATGATGAAAAAGTATTTGCAGTCTTCTGATGAAAGGCTACCAACCATTATTTCCCACTTAAGACTTTCTAGACCCCTGACCTCAATGGAAACCTAGATAATAATAATTATTATTATAGTTATTATTAACTTTTATTTTAGGCTCATGGGTACATGTGCAGGTTTATTATGCAAGTAAATTATGTGTCATGGGATGTTGGTGTACAGATTATTTTGTCACCCAGGTAATAAGCATAGTAATTGACAGGTAGTTTTTTGATCCTCTCTTTCCTCCCAGCCTCCATCCTCAAGTAGGCCCTGGTGTCTATGGTTCCTTTCTTCATGTTCTTGTGCACTCAGTGTTTAGCTCCCACTTATAAGTGAGGACATGAAATATTTGGTTTTCTGATCCTACATTAGTTTTCTTAAGATAATGGCCTCCAGCTTCATCTATGTTACTGCAAAGGACATGATCTCACTTTTTTATGGCTGTGTAGTATTCCACAGTGTATACATACCACATTTTGTTTATCCAGTCTACCACTGTTGGACAATTAGCTTGATTCCAGGTCTCTGCTATTGTGAATAATCATGTAACATACATGTGCATGTGTCTTTTTGGTAGAATGATTTATATTCTTTCAGGTGTATGCCCAGTAATGGGATTTCTGGGTCAAATGGTAATCAAGATTACTTTTTCTCATCTGACGAAAAAGGTGTTTTGAAGGATGAGCCAGGTAGCTTGTGACAGAAGTGTGGAGTCCCCAAATGGGCACCAAGGAAGAGTCAAATGCATTCAATTGACTGCACCCTTGGAGCTTTGAAAATTGCTCCATGGCTGCCTGACCTACCAGTGAAACATCTACTTTAGAATACCAGATAGGTTGCACATAAAAAAGTCTTCCTTTGTTCTTCACATCTGTGAGGTCTCCCTCATTTATTCTTTCCCAGAAAGTCAGTTCTTCTGCCTTTTAATTTATTGGATCACTCTGCATCATTTCCTTCCATTGCAGGAGAACTTTCAGAGGTGAATCCATGGAAGAACAGATCCCTTTGGTATTGGATTCTATGGAAATGTTCCTTTTCAGTTAACTTTTTTCCCCCAGGAAGTGAAAAAGAATACTTTGATATGTTTTTATAAAGGCAAACCCCAACACATTGTTTTTTTTTCTATTTCAAACCATTTAAGGTGGAGAAACCTATTACGTATATATATATAAGAAACACGTAATTTCCACATTAGTGTTTCTCAATCTTTTTGAGTTTTTGGATGGCGTACCTCAATGATTTGTGACATTAGGCCAGAATAGTTGTGGCACAACAAAGAAATTCCTCACTGAACACCTGTTCTTTTTGACTACTCTTTTTTCCTCCATCCAAGGATCTCTTAACTCATTAAATGAATGGGATTTTTTTTTTTTTTTGGAAAAAACAAACCCCCAAGCAAACCAACTAGTAAATTAATGTGATTTCATCCAGAGAATCCTAGTAGAACTTTTGCTGTAAATAACCATATGGCGCATCTGCATAAATGTGGGGTTAGTCAACCAACTTCTTGCAAGCCATGTAGAGGATAGGCTTTCAATCTGTCTGGAAGAAACAGAATTGAATGTTCTCAACCAGATGCATTGTGTGGGTGATAATTTGTGAAGTGCAAAGTTTTCTGAAAACAGTGTCTCACTGTAATCCTAATGGGTCTGTTGCTCAAAGTACACGGCAAGTTAATATGCCAACATCCCAGGTTGCAGCAGAGAAAGAGGCTTAATTGTAGGGCTGCCCAACGAGGAGACAGGAGGAAACCTCAAATAAATCTGTCTCCCCGAGGAGTGTGGAGGTTTTTAAGGGTTTTGGAGTGGGCTGAAGGGTGAAGACCATTGAGTGGTAGAAGAGCCTAAGGTGAAGTGATTGGGACAGGGCGACAAAGCAGCTGTATTCTCATGCTGATTCCGTTCCTCTGTGGGGGTCTTCAAACTGGTTTGTGTCAACTGTTTTGCTGGAATTTGGGATCTGAAAAACATCTTAAGCAATTCTTAAACAAAAGCCTTATGATTCCAAAGCCTGAAATCTCATCTGTAGGAACAATGGGGATGCCAATGGTTGAGTATCTAGTGCAATGTGACTTTCAGTTACAAGAAAGTGGGTCAACGTGCAGCCTGATTAATGCTAAATTGTAACTATATTTCTGTACAGAATGCTTGTTAACCCTGTGAGGATTACTTCCTCACCATTGGCTCATCATTTCAAACTTAGTCATTTAAAAGACTCCTGGAATTATTTAAGGTGCGTTCCACACCAACACAATTGGCAATTATTCAGAGATAAATATCTGTTCAAAGGAATAAATTATTTTGTGAGGGCAATACTAATTACATTATGCAATCAAATGATCTGTTTCTATACCAGCATGTTGCTCACTTTTAGATGACATATTATGGGATAACTTTGTAACTGGAGTTGGTGAATTTCTCCGAAGTCATGTCTTGGGGGAAGAAAATGAATTGTTTGTAACTGTCCAGGAAAATGAACCCAAACTAGCAAAACTATTTTACAACATGGCTCAACATTTAAGAAACATCTTCTTTGTTTTTTAAACCTTTATTTTAGGTTTAGGGATATATGTGCAGGTTTGTTATTTGGGTAAACTCATGTCATGGGGGTTTGTTCTAAAGATTTTTTCTCCACCCAGGTACTAAGCCTAATATGCAACAGTTATTTTTTTCTGATCATCTTCTTTCTCCCACCCTCTACCCTCAAGTAGGCTCCAGTGTCTGTTGTTCTCCTCTTTGTGTCCATGAGGTGTAATCATTTAGCTTCCACTCGTAAATGAGAACATGCAGTGTTTGATTTTCTGTTTGTGCATTAGTTTGCCAAGGATGATGGCCTCCAGCTCCATCCATGCTTCTGCAAAAGACATGATCTCATTCTTTTTTATGGATGTATAGTATTCCATGGTGTATATATACCAAATTTTCTTTGTCCAGTCTACCATTGATAGGTTGCTTTTTAGGTTGACTCTATCTTTGCTATTATGAACAGTGCTTCAATTAACATACACAGGCATGTGTTTTTATGATAAAACAATTTATATTCCTTTGAGTATGTACCCAGTAATAAGATTGCTGGGTCAAATGGTAGCTTAAATTTTAGCTCTTTGAGGAAATACCACATTGCTTTCCACAGTGGTTAAACTAATTTACACTCCTACCAAGAATGAATGAGTTCCCTTTTCCCCGCAACCTTGCCAGCATCTGTTATTTTTTGACTTTTTAATAGTAGCCATTCTGGCCAGTGTGAGATGATACCTCAATGTGGTGTTGATTTACATTTCTCTATTTATCAGTGATATTGAGCTTTTTTCATAAGCTTGTTGGATGCATGTATGTCTTCTTTTGAAAAGTCTCTGTTCATGTCCTGTGCTCGCTTTTTAATGGGGTTCTTTTTTTCTTGCAAATGTGTTTAAGTTCAGTATAGACGCTGGATGTTAGACTTATGTTAGACACTGATGTGGTTAGGCTTTTTTTCCCCATCCAAATCTAATCTTGAATTGTAATTCCCGTAACTCCCATAATCCCCACATGTCAAGAAAGAGGTAATTCCCGTAACTCCCATAATCCCCACATGTCAAGAAAGAGGTGGAGGTAAATGAATCATGGGGGCAGATTACCCCTTGCTTTTCTCGTGATAGTCAGTTCTCATGAGATCTGATGGTTTCGTAAAGTGCTCTTCCCCCTTCACTCAGCACTTCTCCTTCCTGCTGCCTTGTGAAGAAGATGCCTTGCTTCCTCTTTGCCTTCCACTATGATTGTAAGTTTCCTGAGGCCTCCCCAGCTATGCTGAACTGTAAGTCAGTTAAACCTCTGTCCTTTATAAATTACCTGTCTTGGGCAGTTCTTTATAACAGATGCCTAGTTTGCAAATATTTTCTCCTATTCTGCAGGTTGTGTCTTTACTGTGTCGATATTTTCTTTTGCTGTGCAGAAGCACTTGAATTTAATTAGATCCCTTTGTGAATTTTTTGCTTTTGTTGTGACTGCTTTTGGCATCCCCATCTTGAAATCTTTGCTCCTTCCTGTGTTCAGAATTGTATTGCCCAGGTCATCTTCCAGAGTTTTTGTAGTTTTGGGTTTTACACTTAAGTCTTTAATCCATCTTGAGTTGATTTTTGTATATGGTATAAGGAAGCGGTCCAGTTTTATCTTCATCTTCTGCATATGGCTAGCCAGTTATCCCAGCATCATTTATTGAATAGAAAATCCTTTTCTCATTGCTTTTGTCAGCTTTGTCAATAATCAGATGGTTGTAGGTGTGTGGCCTTATTTCTGGGCTCTCTATTCTGGTCCATTGGTCTGGGTGTGTGTTTTTATACCAGTACCATGCTGTTTTGATTACTGTAGCCCTGTAGTACAGATTGAAATCAGGTAATGTTATGCCTCCAGCTGTGTAATTTTTGCTTAATATTGGCTTGGCTATTTTTCTTTTTTATTCTATACTAATTATAAAATAGTTTTTTTTTTCTAATTCTGTGAATAATTCCATTAGCAATTTGATAGGAATAGCATTGAATCTGTAAATTACTTTGGGTAGTATGACCATTTTAACAATATCAATTCTTCCTATCCATGAGCATGGAATAGTTTTTCCATTTGCTGGTGTCATCTCTGATTTCTCTGAGCAGTATTTTAAAATTGTCATTGTAGAGATCTTTCACCTCCCTTGTTAGCTGTATTCCTAAGTATTTTATTCTTTCTGTGGTTATTGTAAATGGGATTGCCTTCCTGATTTGGCTCTTAGCTTGGCTACAGTTGGTGTATAGGAATGTTAGTGATTTTTGTACATCTATTTTGTATGCTGAAACTTTGCTGAAGTTGTATATCAAGTGAAGGAGCTTTTGGGCAAAGACTATGGGGTTTTCTAGACATAGAATCAGGTTGTCTGCAAACGGAGAGTTTGACTCCATGGTTTCTTATTTGGATACCCTTTATTTCTGTTCCCTGATTGCTCTTGCCAGGACTTCCAACATTATGTTGAATAGGTGTGGGGAGAGAGGGCACTCTTGTGTTATGCTGGTTTTCAAGGGGAATGCTTCCAGTTTTTTCCCATTCAGTACAATGTTGGCTGTCAGTTTGCATAGATGGCTCTTATTATTTTTAGGTATATTACTTCAATACCTAATTTATTGAGAGTTTTCAACATGAAGGGATGTTAAATTTTATCAAAAGCTTTTTCTGCATATATAGAGATAATAATGTATTTTATGTCTTTCATTCTGTTTAGGAGATGAATTATGTTTATTGATTTGTGACTGTTGAACCAACCTTGCCTTCCAGAGATTAATCCTTTTTTGATCACAGTGGATCAGCTTTTTGATGTGCTGCTGGATTTGGCCTGCTAGTATTTTGTTTCTTGAGGATTTTTGCATTGATGTTCATCAAGGACATTAGCCTGAAGTTTTTTTTTTTTTTTTTTTTTTTTGCTGTTTCTCTGCCAGGTTTTGGCATCAGGATGATGCTCTAAAATGAGTTGGGGAGAATTGCCTCCTCCTTAATTTTTTCAGAATAGTTCCAGTAGGAATGTTACCAGCTCTTCTTTGTACATCTGGTAGAATTTGGCTGTGAATTAATTTGATCCTGGGCTTTGGTTGGTAGATTCTTTACTACTGATTCAATTTCAGAGTTTGTTATTGGTATGTTCAGGGATTCAGTTTCTTCCTGGTTCAGTCTTAGGAGGGTGTATGTGTTCAGAAATCCTTCTGTTTCTTTTAGATTTTCTGGTTTGTGAGCATAGAGCTATTAACAGCAGTCTCTGATGGTTATTTGTATTTCTGTGGGGACAGTGGCAATAGTCCCTTTGTCATTTCTAATTGCATTTATTTGGATCTTCTTCAGGTGTCTCTCAGGTTCATTTGCTCAAGCATGGAGTTTAGTTCCTGAATATATTTGTTAATTTTCTGCTTTGATGATCTGGCCAGTACTGTCAGTGGGGTGTTGAAGTCTCCTGCTATTATTGTGTGGAAGTTTAAGTCTTTTGGAAGGTCTCTATAAACTTGCTTTATGAATCTGGGTGCTCCTATGTTGAGTGCATATATATTTAGGATAGTTATGTTTTCTGGTTGAATTAAACCCTTTACTGTTATGTAATACCCTTTTTTTTTTTTTCCATCTATCTTTGTTTAAAGTCTTTTTTTGTCTGAAATTAGAATTGCAAACCCTGCTTTTTTATGTTTTCCACTAGCTTGGTAGATTTTAAGAAACAGCTTCTAAATGTCCATAGCATATAGCTGAGGACATTTGCCAACAGTGTGACACACGTACACAGGGAATTCCTGTCTCCTGCTATCTTTGGATCAGCTGAGACATGTCTACTTCTGATCATGTAGGGAACAGTTTATATTTATACTCTACGTGAAGATTCAAGGTTTAGATATAAATTTGGCAAGAAGAAGAATGCAAATATTTATTGGGAAGGAACTCTATTATAAGCATTTATAACATTAAAATATTTTAACTACTATGATTCATCAATAGGTTACTCAAATAATTCTTCAAGATATCAGAAGTTTAAAACTGGAGAGCCAACCCAAATTCAACTAGGCTAGGCTGTTACACTATTGTAAGTTAAAATATTTGATTCAGTCATTAACTCATTCATCTATCATTCATTTTATACAAACACACACATACCCCCCCCCATATATATATATATATATATATTTGAGACAGAGTATTACTTTGTTGCCCAGGCTGGAGTGCAGGGGCACAATCTTGGCTCACTGCAACCCCCGTCTCCAAGGTTCAAGTGAGTCTCCTGCCTCAGCCTCCTGAGTAGCTGGGATTATGGGGGCTTACCGCCATACCTGGCTACTTTTTGTATTTTTAGTAGAGATGGGATTTTGCCGTGTTAGCCAGGCTGTCTTGAACTCCTAACCTCAAGTGATCTGCTCACCTTAGAGGTGTGAGCTACCGTGCCTGACCATAATAAATATTTACTAATGGCCGACTAAGGCACTCCAGACCCATTACATACATTATATCTAATCCTGTTATCAAAGCTGAGAAGTAGGGATTATTATGTCCATTTTACAAGAGAAAAGAGATTTAGAGAAATTAGGTTTCCCAAAGCTGCAGTTAAGCATGTGATAGAACCATCATTTGAAATGAAGTTTTGTTTTAAAATTCTGAAGTTTCCCCTTTACCTCACTCTACCTCCTTATCAATATATTTGGTGCACATATAAAACATTTTCTCAAACCATGCTCCCTGAAACGTAATTTGTTAGCAACTGTTAAAAAACGGGTGTTCCATACTCAAACAAGGTCTCAATATGTCGGTAGATTGTGCTCCTATTCTCAATTATCCACTCCCCACTTCCTTATAAGAGAATTACGCATCCTTGAGGATTGTCATGTGAAGCATATGCCTCCTGCGGGAGAGAGAGACCTCCCTTGCCCCATTGCCTTTGAGTTTGGCATGTGACATTCCAATGGAATGTGAACGCCCAGGCAGAAACTCTAAGATGCCTTGGGACATTTCTACCATTCCTCTTGCTCTTATATCTGGCACATTCTATAACACAGCTATTTTTTCAGCCTGAGACCTGGAACGAGAAGACATGTGGATCAGAGCCGTGGTGACCTGCAGCTGGTAACACGTGTTGTGAGTAAGAAACAGAGCTTTGTTGTATTATAAGCTGCTGAAACTGAGGGGTTGTTATGGGGAAATGTTAAACTCATATAAAAATATTGCATAGTGTATCTCCCTCTCAGATATCCACAAGGAAACTGAGCATATTTTAGGTTCTGAGAAGCCTGACATTAAAAAAAACTTTTTTAAAACATAGTGGATTAAACACTCATATTTACATCTATTCTTTCATGAACTGCTGTTAAATGTCAGTTAAAAGGATTTTAAAAAAAGAAGGCATAGTACAAAGAAGTCAGGAAATAAGTAAACTGCAGATAAGAGATGGCATCAAAATCTTGGAAGATTTTGGCTTGCTCAGCACTTCGGTAGGCCAAGGTAAGACAATCACTTGAGGCTAAGAGTTTGAGACCAGCCTGGGCAATGTAGCAAGACCCCATCTATGAAAAATAAAAATATTAACAGGACATGGTGGGACACACCTGTAGTCCAAGCTACTCAGGGGTCTGAAGTGGGAGGATTTCTTAAGCCCAAGAGTTTGAGGCTGCAGTGAGCTATGATCACACTATTGCCTTCTGGCCTGGGCAATAGAGCAAGGCCCTGTCTCAAGAAAACAATTTTTATTGGAAGCTTCAAAGCAGAATGAATGAATGATATCTAACATTTCTAGACCAAAGAAAGTAGAAATCTAAGCAAATAGTGGGGAGAGGTCTGAAACACATCAACTCGAACCCTCAGTGTCCCAAAGATTCAAAACTGAAGGCACAAGATACCTCTGAAGCCAGAGGTATGGTTAAATCTGCAAGTAGGAAGTGGGTTTGAAAGCTTAAAATAAGTAGCAATTAGAGCCAGTGTTTCCTCCTCCTTTACCCCATGCAGCAGAATGACTGTCCTTCCCCCACTGTGTCAGAAGATGGGTGTTTTAGTCTCTGGGAAAATGGAGGCTGAGGGATCTGGTATTGAAAGCATTAGGAGAAGGAGAAGGTAAAACAAAAATGAAAGGATTCAGTGAAAGTTGAGACTGATGACTGAGGTCCCCCTCCACACCCTCTTTCACATTTGGCTGCCAGGATACTGACAGCCAGGTCTATACTCCCCAAGCAGGAGATGGGGGTACTCATTACCCCCATAAGAAATACCTAGAGACAGAGTTTGGGATACTCCAAGGAAATGGCCATCGTATCACTTGAGAGCACAGCCCAGTGGACAAGTCCTCTGCCCATCAATGAAACTATGTTCATGAAATGAGAATATACATCAGGAATCAGGATGACAACTCCATAGTACTGATAGGAACTAGACAGCAGCAAAGCAATGACTTCAAAATTCTGGGGGAAAATATTTTTCCACTTCGAGCTTTGCAGCCAGAGAAACTATTAATCAGATGCAAGGTTAGAATGAAAGCATTAGCAGATGTTTAAGGTCTCAACACATTTTCACCTAGGCTTGTTCAGGAGACCCTTTAAACATCTGCTCCAGCAAAGTAAACGGAGTAAACCAAGAAATAGAGTTGTAAGCTCCAGGAAGCAGAGAAGCAAAGAGGATTGTAGAGATAACAAGGACGTCCCACGGCTGCAGCTGTTCCAGAAAGCAGCAGAACTGCTTGGCACAAGAGGACAGAGGGCTCCATGGGGCATGCCTTCAAGAAGAAAGCTACACAGTTAGAATATTTAATGTTTGAACTATTCAAAGGAGAGTTTCAGTTATGTTCGTGAGTTTGGTAGTAAATTATTAACTGACATAGAAAACTAAACAAACATAAAATGTCATTTATAATTCCAGTTGATGTAAGAAATTTTAAATAAAGGAAAGGTAGTACTTGTGGCTCAACTGTGAGTAATAGTTGTGTAGCCACAGTAAGATAAACTGCTTATATTTACTTAAACCCAAACCACAATATAAGTATACTGAGTGAAATGAAGACCAGCACACACCAGAAGTGCATATAATGTCTTAGTCCATTCGTGTTGCTATAAAGGAATAGTTGAAGGTTGGTAATTTAAGACAAGAGGTTTATTTGGCTGATGGTTCTCCAGGCTGTACAAGCAGCATGGAACCAGCATCTGCTTGGCTTCTGGTGAGGTCTCAGGAAGCTTCTACTGGTGGTGGAAAGAGAAGGGGGGCTGTGTATGCAGAGATCACGTGAAGAGAGAGGAAGTAAGATAGAAAGTGGGGAGGTCTCACTCTCTTTTTAACAATCGTCTCTTGCAGGAACTAAAAGAGTGAGAACTTACTCATTATCAGGAAGACAGTACCAAGCCATTCATGAGGGATCCATTCCCACGACTCAAACACCTTCAAACAGACCCCACCTCCAACACTGGGGATTAAATTTCAACATGAAGTTTGTGGGACAAACATCCAAAGTATAACAATATCCTGTTTCACAGACAGCAATAGGTGATATCTAAAACTAAAGGATGAAGAAATAGGAGATAAGTGTGTCATATAGATTGCATATGGTAAGTAGCAGAAGAAACAGAAAACAAGTTTAAAGTGTCTGATGTATTAGTTGGAAAAATAAAGAACAAGACTACAGCACAACAATGTGAAGTTTCAGAATTCAGGGAACAGAAAGAAATTTCTGAAAGCTTCCAGAGGTTAAAAAATAGTAGATGATAAATCTCCCACAAAGGGGATTGGGTGTGGGGAAGAATGGGATGAAGAGTCTTTTAAATGTAAGCCTGTAGTAGTACCTAATTTTAAAAATTATGTTATTTTGTTACTTGATAACAAATAAAACTTCAATTGAAAAGCAGAAAACAACAACAACACTGTTAACTAAATGTACCCACTTATTTGACCACAGATCACTTTTTTCCTGGCTCTTGAGGGACAAATGATCTAGGAATTTCATTTTTAGAAAAACTGCTCTGACAGGGAGAAAACAACAAAAAAGCTTTGCAAAGGATTACATGTATAACTATGTCCTTGAACTATTTACATATGTGCCAACAGTGCTTAGTGGAAAAGGAAGTCTTGATAAAGAAAGAACCCAAGTGCACTGTCCATGAGGTACTTACAGTTCCTCCTCTTTCCCCTGCTTTCAGTCAGATGAGCAACTTTCTGTGAATTTCACTAGGGGGAATGGGAAGGTCTTTGTAAAACCCCATCTTGCCCTGGCATATCAACAGCTGGTCTTTGGTGATAGTATTCTAGATACACAAGCCATGATCATTCATCAAGGAAACTGTCAAATTACATTCCTTGGCTTTGGAATTTCTTTGC
This sequence comes from Piliocolobus tephrosceles, assembly GCF_002776525.5. Taxonomy (NCBI): domain Eukaryota; kingdom Metazoa; phylum Chordata; class Mammalia; order Primates; family Cercopithecidae; genus Piliocolobus; species Piliocolobus tephrosceles. Next base: position 77,248,293 of record NC_045455.1, read on the forward strand.
CTTTGGAGTTTTCCATTGCTTTGTGAAGACTCTGGCTTCTAAAATTTCTGATGACATACCACATTTCAGTGAGCGTTATGGGATTACTGAGGGGGTGAAATAAACCTGACATTACCAGTATATCTGACCACTGCCACTCTTTGTTTGTTTGACATATAATACTTTCTGGAAGCTGCACTGCACTGCTGCCCCGTACTGAACTTACTCTCAACTTGGATGTAAAGGGTTTAAGAACTCTTTTCACACATGCTGCTGTTAGGCCCGATCTCCTCAGTTTTATATTTGGATTCAAGTTCTTGACTTCATCTGTCATAAATGAAGTATGGCTTGAGCGATCTTTCTGAAACCTGTTCTGTCATTCAAAACATATTTTACCTCTCATAACTTCATGTCACCCACCTATCTTATAAGCACTCTTCCATATATTTATTCAAGTGATTTCTTGAAAGGGTGAATCAGCTGGATCCAAGGAAATTGATCAGCACATTTAGCAACCACTGATTAATCAGTTTTAATTAGCAAAATTGTAATGTCATTATGCCCAAATTTCTCCAGCATGTCCAATGGATATTATGTCAGATGACTTAAATTCCAGAATCATTGTATCTATCACTTTGTTTGGTGGGCTTAGTTATCCTTTCACAAAAGGAAAATGTAAATAATTTCACATGATGTTTTAAATGAACATCTTCTGGCTTGATAATTACCATTTCTTCTGAAGATTGCCTCACAAACCATTCTAAGACATTGATTTTAGAAGTTTCTTCAAGATTTCTGTCCAGAGGAAAATAATCTTTCTTTTGTTAAAATGAAAAATCAAAGCTGTATATGGTCCTATGCTTTTAGCACTTCTCTCTCCATAGTTCTTGAAAGATCATTGACAGTGTTTCATGCATCTTTTAAAAAGTAATCTCAGTATTCTGAGACATAATTTGTCCAGATCACATGATTTTTTGCTCATCTGAGGCATCAATTCATTCTCTTCATTTTTTTCTGAGGACTATTCTGATATATTCCTCATATTAAATCAAAGTTAGGTTTGGAGAGCATTCTGAACCTCACATGTACGGGAGGTTGTAAGGATAGTAAACTCAATGAGAGTAGAAATCTACCTTTAAACCCAAATAGATCAGTAATTACATTAAATTTACATTGAATAGAGACTCCTTCTATAAAAAACAAAGATGGCTATGCAAATTTAAAAATCCAATTATTTCCTGCTTAAAATCTGACATCTAAAACATAAGGTTACAGAAAGACTGATGGTAGAAGTATACAAACAATAAACAATGCAAATACTGAGAAAAAGCTAGCATATTAATAACAAACAAATAGTCTTTGTAGAGAAGTCATTCTTAAAGAAAAGTAAAGATGTTTTATGATCAATCCACCAGGAAGATATAACAATCCTAAATATATATCCATATAATGTATAACCTCAAAATATGTAAAGTAAAATTATACAAATTAAAGGAATAAGTAGATAAATCAAATATTAATGTGTATTAGGCTGTTTTTTCATTGTTATAAAGAAACAGCTGAGATTGGGTAATTTATGAAGAAAGAGGTTTAATTGGCTCACAGTTCTGTAGGCTGTACAAGAAGCATGTGCCAACACCTGCTTGGCTTCCAGTGAGGGCTCCAGGAGGCTTACAATCATGGTGGAAAATGACAAGGGTAGAGGGAAGGGGGCAGCACGTCACATGGCAAGAGTTGGGGTAAAAGAGCAAGAAGAGAAGGCCAGCCTCTTTAAAACAATCAGCCCTCATGTGAATGAACTCATCACCAAGGGGAGGTGCTAAGTCATTCATGAAGGATTGGCCCCCATCCAATCCAATCTCCTGCCATTGGCTCCACCTCCAACTGACATGAAGAATGGCATTTCACCATGAGATCTGGAGGGGACAAACATTTAAACCGTATTACACAGTGAGACAATTTAATACAACTGTCTCAGTAACTAATAAACAGGGAGTTTTTGACAAAATTATGATAAGAATACAGAAGATATGAACAATTCAGTTGACAAACTGGACCAAATGGAAACCTCTAAAAGAGTGCACCCATGATTTTTAAATGAACATTATTTTCAGACACATGTGTAACATTTACAAAACATATGGCAGGCCATAAAGTTAATCATACCAAATTTAAGAGAATTTAATAATAAAGAGTGTGTTCCATTTTCTCTAATCACAGTACAATTAAGATAACAACCAATAACATAAAGCTAATTGGAATATTTCCATATGTTTGGAAATCAGGATTACACTTCTCAATAACCCAAGGGTCAAGGAAGAATGGAAATTAGAAAATATTTTAACTGAATTGTAATGAAAAATATTTAACTCATCTGGGATATAATGATTGTTGTGCTTAGAAGGAAATTTATTACCTTAAGTGCATATGTTAGAAAAAAAAGAAGTCTAAAAATTGATGACCTAAGCTTATAAATGAAGAAGTTTGTAAAGGAACGGAAGTCAAGTCTAAAGGAAGTACAAGAAAAGAAAAATAGAAGTAGAATACAGAGGATCAGCGTAGTTTGTCATCTGATATATATAATACAAGTGATAAACTCCTAGTGAAATTTTTGAAGAAAAATGGAAAAAAAGTAGAAATAACTCATATCAGTAATGAAAAAATATATTTTTTAAACTCAAAAAGTATAACATCTTTTGAACAAATGCATCCCAAAAGTATGAAAATTTAGATAAAATGTAAATTCCTGGAAAACACAGCTTATCAAAGTAAACACAAGAATTAATAGAAGTTCTGAAATCTGCATAAATCTGTACCACTAAAGAAGTTGAATCCATAATTTAGAATTTCCCACAAAGAAAACTCTAGTCACATTTGGCTTTATGTGTGAATCATTTCAAACGTTTAAAGAAGAAATATTCCCGATTTTATACAACGTTCTGCAGAGATAAGAAAAAGAATATGTTCCAACTTGTTTTATGAGACTAGCATTATTTTGATTCTAAAACTTGGAATGAACAATAACAATTGGAAACTTATAGGTTAGCTTTGTTTATTAACATAGATGCAAAAATTCTACATAAAGTATTAACAAAATGAATCCAGCCATATTTGAAGGGAGCTTATATCCAAAATACATAAAACCTTTTACAGATCTGTAACAGACAACCCGATAGCAAAATGGGCATGAAAATTGTACAGATATTTCACAAAAAGAATATTTGAACGGCTCATGAATGTGTGAAGGGATGTGCAACCACATTAGTAATCAGGGAACTGAAAATTAACAATATAACGAGATACCGCAATATATCCAGCAAAAGGGCTATATAGTAACTAAGACTTAGTGTAACACATGGTGTGGAGCCACAGCACCCTTTGCTCTGCTGATGAGAGTGTAAATTAGTAACTTCTGTGGAATGAGCCACTGAGTATGATATTCTAAGTACATACTTCAGGTATGATATTCTAAGTACATACCTGAAGAATATCATGTGAATATGCACTAAAATACCTGTAGCATTATTTCCAAACTGAAAACCGTATATATCAACATGATATATAAATTATGATACATCTATAAAATTTGTATAAAATGTACACAAGTAAACTATAGCTACAAACATCAACATGGATGAATTCTACACATATGATGCTACGTTAAAAAGACAAGACACAAAGTCACACATGCAGTAGGATCCCACGAGTTTGGAAACTTGCAAAACTAAACTCTTGCTTTATGAATACCGTTTGTATAAGGTAAAACTATAAAGAAAGAGATGCTATTGTCACAAAATTTCAAAGAGTGGTTACATTTTAGGGAGCGGGGCTCCCTAAATATAATATGCAAGGCTATAGGGACTTAGGTTTATGGGGGTAGTGCCCAAGTTCTTCTTCATGACCTCCATGGTTTTTCATGAACTTTTACCTTACGTGTATTTGTTAATCTAAAATACATGCTATATCTATCTTTCCATCTATATGGAATATTTTAAAGAAAATGCTACAATACTTTCTGAAGAATGTATTATTGAGAGTTACTTTTCCATAAATTATTTTTATTATGAAATGATGCTTTTATTCCTGAAGTCAATTGTCACAATATCTTGGTCATAGAGCATTCAGCATATTCAGACCTTACTCATATGAAATCATTTATTAGGATTTATCTATTCATTTGATTCTGATATTGAAAACAACAGATCAAAGGTTATAAACCCAAATAGTTCTCAGAGTCCAGGAACTAACACACGTGAGTTAAGAGGGCCGGTTACAGGACAAGGTTGCTAAGCTTTTATGGCAAATGTATTTAATAGCTACTTAAAATACTGCAGAGTTAATGAAACATCCAAATAAAACATATGCTTGAGCCAAATGGAAGAGAGGCAAATATTTTTGATCCTTTCAAAGAATGTAATATCTGCCAGGCTATTTTGCATAATCCAGTCCAATTGTGGGTTCTCTATTTGTTGTATACTTATCACCATATATTGACATTTCTGAAAATGTAGCTTTATTCACTCAAAAATTGACCAGAAACTTTATCTGTCACCATCTTTCCTTATGTTCCCTGCAAAAATGAAGGGAAAAGGTAGTACACGCTGATAAAAAATGCCCAAACCAGATTGTAGAGAGTTAACTCAATAAATAACCATCTGGTTTGTCATTGCTCAGAATGTCCCCTAAAGTTCTACAATTTGGGTTGGTCCTATTAAGTCCAAGCAAGCCAATGAAGAAATACCTCTGAACTTTTCTCAGTTACGTCTATCCAATCGAACTTACGATTTACAAGACAAAAGAAGCGTTTTCTGGATGTTGCTCTAGCTGCTCACACTCTTTGTTCATTTCCACCACAGAAAGTCGTCTTTTCTAGGTTGTATTTATTGAACCAGTGTGGACAAATGATCATATGGCTGCCCCGAAATAGGCCCAAAGCACAGCCTTTTACAGCAGTATCAAGCTGATCAACTGTGAAGGCACCCTGAACAGAGGCATTTGCAATGGACATTTTAATTTTTGTATCTCATGTAACCGCTGAAGTAGAGTTACTAGGTACCAGTTGATTTAAGGGCAGTTTCTTGCTCTACAAAAGTTATTTGAATAAAAGTATATAATATTGGGTATGCGGGACTGCCAGAATCCCATGATGCTCTTTTGTTCTGGAAGGATGACTTATCACTTTAGTGGGGTGCTATCCCAGAATAGCTCTGAAGCTTTAAAAAACTCTCTCTGAATGCCTGTTTAAAAAATCTTTTATTTTATGTCTTTTTTTATTTTAAAACTTCTGTCTAACACAACAAATCAGTACTACAGAAGCGGCCCTACAATTTACCCCAGCAATTTATTCATATTTGATGTAATTTTAAAATCTTCTTTGTAAAAGATATGTCTTGGCCTTCTCCCAAAATCAGGAGAGGCCACATGTTCTCTTTGATGGTTTGTAAGGACCGTATTCTAAAGGGGGAGAACAGAAGTATAACACATAGGCAGGAAAACAAATCTTCGTTTTTCTAGTTCTTTTTTTTTTTTTTCCCAATATGACTGTCTTTCGGCAGGCTGCTGGCCAGCTTCCAGAGCCACTAGGTCACTGCTTCTCCCTTGATTTGACCTTGTCTAGAGCCATCATACTAATCCAGAATTGCTTCCTTCTATTGTGCAACCTTGGCTTGAACTACACTCACCTTAAAACACTGCTGTCCACATTAGGAGCATTTAATTAATGCTGGTGTACCAGATGCGACTGGTGCCTAGGGATTCTATTCACAGGCTGTTGTGGGTGCTGCTGCTAATCCATAAGTCAGCTGTCTCTGGAGGACTGCCCCTGGGTGTTGCAGTCTACTTGTTAGGCGGTGCTTGGATGGTGTGCTCTCCCCACTATCACTCCGGGATGGCCAAGAGCCAATGACTGTCTAGGGTCGGGGGATAAAAAAGACCCACTCAAACCACGAGTGGGATGAATTCTGAAGTGCAGTTTAAACTCTACTTGTCCACCATTAGACTGAGATAAGCGTAGATTTCACCTGAAGCCATTGTCTTTCCCCTTCCCCATTCTGCTTCTCTCCCTCCCCTGCAGTTTTCTCCTGAGCGCACTGTCAAGGGCTGTGAAGGAGTGGAGGTTTGCCCTAGTTGCAAGCTCAGTTAGCCTGCCACAATTTTATCAATGCTGGAAGAAGACAGACTCCCATGTCAGAAACAAAGAACAATTTTGTACACATAGCAATAGCAGTAGCCAGAGTATCATCATTTTGGCATAGGTTCCCCAAGCCCTTATTTTCAAAGAGGGTCGGATGACAACTGCACGCGCAGTTGCATTACAAACACCTTGAGCTTCAGGATTCTGAATCTTTTATAACAGGAAGTAAGCAAACCAGCACTTTCTTGTGAAAGGATTTACTCTCTTTGTCTTCCAAAGCTCTTCACTATACAAACACTTCTTGAAAGATAGTCCAGAACGGCCCGGTACAGTGGCTCACGCCTGTAATCCCAGCACTTTGGGAGGCCAAGGCGGGCAAATCACGAGTCTAGGAGATCAAGACCATCCTGGTTACCAGGGTGAAATCCCGTCTCTACTAAAAATACAAAAAATTAGTCGGGCGTGGTGGTGGGCGCCTGTAGTCCCAGCTACTAGGGAGGCTGAGGCAGGAGAACGGCGAGAACCTGGGAGGCGGAGCTTGCAGTGAGCTGAGATCCAGCCACTGCATGCCAGCCTGGGCGACAGAGCAAGACTCCATCTCAAAAAAACAAAATAAAACAAAACAAAAAAACAAAAGAATAGTCCAGAACATTGGTAACCAATGCCTCTGCTCCCAGGACATGGAGAAACATGAGAAACCCATAGAGAACTGTCACTCAGCAATTCTCTCATTTCTACAACCTCCTGGTTTCTGGAAAAATTTCCCATGAGTATGCCAAAGTTCTAACAAGTCAACTGATTTCTTCCCTTAGTGTTTGTGAATTTTTCTCCTTTCACACTTTAGTGTAGGTGTGCATCTTTATAACGATTGTCTGTAGAGTGTTGGCAATTTCTGGTGCCCATTTCTACACTAGTTGTGACAGTGGGATGGACTTGAGGCTGGCTGCCAAATTGCTGAGGAAGTCTCACCACACAGAGGAAAATTAGCAACAACCAAGGCACCATCTGGCAGCTGTCGTTGAACCGACTTCCCAGGATTTGACCTGCAACCACCTTCCTCATTTCCATTAACAGACATTAAATTGAGGTCTCCTCTTTGCCTGGCTGACCATACTACTTGGTCAAGATATTCACTACAGATTCCCCTGAACGTATTTCACACTCTCTTAATTGGTTCAAGGAGCCTTCATTCTTCCCTTTTCAGAAATCACGTCTTTAACAGCACCCCATCCTTATTGCTAAAACAGTCAGAACTTTAAATGTCTAAGATTGGTTTTACTTGCAAGCTAATAAGTTAACCTGCCACAGTTTCACGGACGCTGGAAGAAGAAAGGAGACTCTTGTGTCAGAGACAAAGAACAGTTTGTGGCAAGTGGCATTATCCACAGGGTGATAATGCCTGTGGATAAAGAGAGCCGAATGACACTTGGATACATGATAGGTTGCATTACAAAAGAGAAAACTTGAGTTTAGGTAACCTCAATCTTTTATATTGAGAATTAAGCAAACTTGCCTAACCTTTGTCTTGGAGGGAAGTGTTATCTTTACTATACTAAACGATAAACACACTTGCCTTTTATTATAGATAAGACAATGTCTCTAGCTTCCATGGCTCTGCTATATAAATACATTGAAAAAATAATTCAGAATAAATGCAGCCAATGTCTCTATTTCTAACATACACAGAAATAGGAGAGACCAACAAAAACGTATCCCCCCATAAGCATTCCTTTAATAAATCAATTTCATATGGACTTTGTCTTTAGCTTTGCTTTTTTGGAACTCAAGACAGGGAAAATACAAATGAGGAGTTAGAAGGTCAAGTTTGAAAACCACAATAATAATGATTATTATTGGATTATATTATATAATTTTGTACGTTATTATTTAAAGTTGAGTCACAGTGAGAAGGCGTTTTTGGTGACCACATGCATTTGGCTCTCTTTCCTAGTACTGTAGTTAATAAATTCTAATGATTAAGAGAAGATGGGTGTTTGCCAAGGGAACGATGTCAGTAGAAACATTTCCAAATGGGAGTGGGCAGATTGAATGTTTACTTCTGCTAGCTTTGCAAACTACATCATTAGCACAAATTACCTTAAAGGTCTCCCTAGATATTTCTTTCTGGTGCAATTCATTGGGCTTTTTTCTTTCCTTCCCTTCCTTCTTTCCTCTCTGTTGCTTTCTTTTTCTCTCTCTTTTACATTTCTCTCTCCCTCTCTTCTTTCTTTCCTTCTTTCCTTCCTTCTTCCTTTTCTTCTTTCTTATCTCTTTCTCTCTCTTTCCCTCCCTCCCTCACTTTTTTCCTTCCTTCCTTCCTTCCTCCCTCCTTCCTTACTTTCATCACTAAGGCTTGCAGACTGTTTATTGGTTAAGACATTATTATTTTTCTGTCAAAATAGTCTGCATAACTTGGAAAATGGAGAAATTTTAGTTCTATGATGTATACAAGGAAATGAAGTACACATGACTCTTTATAGATGTATATGAAGGCCACAGAGATATTTATCTGTCTGCATGTTTAATACAAGTGTACTTTATACACGCACATTGAAATTAAGTTCCATGGTCCATCTGGATTTTTAATGCAGACTTCCCACAGTTACATGTAAGCAGTTACTGTCTTAGAAGTTTAAATGAATCCCATCTGTCCCAAGACTATTAATCAGTACCATGGCGATCACTGCGCCCTTGGCATCCAGTAAATAGAAGGTGCCACATGGTCAGCACAGAAGATCATAATTGGTCACTAACTTTTTATTTCACAGAAAAGTAAGTACATGCTACCAATCAGTAACTATCCAGATGACTTAAAAATAACCACCTTTTCAAGACTTCAATGTAGGAACAGGAGAAAAGAGGCTGGCCTCGAACTCCTGACCTCTTGATCCACGTGCCTCAGCCTCCCAAAGTGCTGGGATTACAGGCGTGAGTCACCGCGCCCGACCTACGTATACTTTTTATAACAATCTCTGTCATTACTAAACACATTTTAGTATCATCAAACACATTTTTTCTGGAGTATATCATCTTTACTTTCATGTAATATTTTGTGAAACAGAATTCATATATGATACTATTATGGATGGAAAATTATAGCCTGAGCTGTAAGTACCCATTTATAAATTTATTCATTTATTCAGCAAGTATTGACGAATATGTACTGTGGGCTGGGAACAGAGCTAAGTCCTCTGCTTATGGTGAAGACAGTAACAACTATGAAATAAAAGGTTTTTTAATAATTTCAAGTTTTACTTTAGATTCGGGGGTACATGTACAGCGTTATTACATGGGTATATTGTGTGATACTGAGGTTTGAGGTACAAATGATCTTATCACCTGAGTAGTGAGCATAGTACCCAATAGGTAGAGTTTTTCAGCCCTTGTTCCCTGTCCCTCTCCTGACTCTAGTAGTACCCAGTATCTATTATTCCCATCTTTATGTCAACAAGTACCCAATGTTTAGCTCCTACTTACAAGTGAGAACATGTGGTATTTGCTTTTCTGTTCCTGCATTAACTCACTTAGGATGACCACCTCCAGCAGCATCCATGTTGCTGCAAAGGACACGACTTTGCTCTTTATTATGACTGTATAGTATTCCATGGTATATATGTACTTACAGTTCCTTTATTCAGTCTGCCATTGATAGGTACCTAGATTGATTCCATGTCTTTGCTATTGTGAATAGTGCTGTGATGAACATATAAGTGCATGTGTCTTTTCTGTAGAATGATGTATTTTCTTTGGGTGTATGCCCAGTAATGGGATTGCTGAGTTGAAGAGTAGTTCTGTGTTTAGTTCTGTGAGAACTCTCTAAACTGCTTTCCACAGTGGCCAAACTCATTTCCATTCCCAACAGTGTACAAACGTTCCCTCTTCTCCATAAACTCACCACCATCTGCTGTTTTTGGACTTTTTAGTAATAGCCATTCTGACTGGTGTGAGATAGCATCTCATTGTGGTTTTGACTTGCATTGGAATGTAAGTTCTAATGAAGTTATTCTACTGAAGAAAGACATGTGAAAAATATTTTATATTATATTTATTTATTTTTATCTGCTCTGAAGTCAAATAAAGGAGTGGAGGATGGAGACTGGTGGTGGGGAGTGGGATGCTTCCTTAGGGTGTAAGAGAATGCCTCCTTGAGGGTTGCCTTGACTGCATCTTTTATTTTCTGTATTCTGATGCTTTCATCTCCGGGGCCTGGCTGACCCCGGAGGGACTGCCTCTCTCAGGGATAGCCAAGTCTTAGAGATAGTAAACAACTCATGGGTGTGCTTTTCAAATCCAAACCAAGGAATCCAGATCCCAGACCCTAACCCTCTCCTTTATTGGGTTATTATATTCCAGTCCACTATCCATCTGCTCTCATCACCCCAGGGCCAGACACCAGGTAACTAGGGACAACGCCACTGAAATTATTCAAACTAGTCCATCCTAAACCCGCTTTCCCTTCTCCTGGACACCGTAATAGAAGCTCTAGCCCACAGCTGTCCCCACAACCCTCTGCCTCCTGATTGGCGCTAGCGTTTCCCCTCCAGGTCCACCATGGTGGGTCATTCCCCTGTTCTTGGTAACTGTAACAAACTGTCTTTTTCAGTGGAATTTACCTCCTTGTCTATTGCCCTTACAATACCTTGACATTTCTATTAATACACTATATTTTATCACAGAGGGGGTGACATTGAAGGAGAGACTTGAATGAAGTAAGGAGACTAAGGATATATGGAAAATGAACATTGCACTCAGAGAACCGCATGTGCTTGTGGGCAAGTTTGAGGAGCAGCAGGTTGGCTCTGTGGTCAGAACTGAGTGGGCAAAGGAGAGAACACTACAGATCCATCAGGAAGGAGGTTGCAGCAGTGGTTAACGTGAGCACAGGTGTGTGAGTTTCATTTGAAACTGCCAGTGATTAGACTGTCAATGGGGAGAGGCAAAGGGAAAATCTAGATAATCACTTTTCCAGATAATGAACAGCTATTGCCAAAGGCAGAAACTAGGGCCAGACATAGGAGCAGATAGTTCACATCTCCTACAAGGTAGCTCTCAACTCCCATGAATGACAGAAGAGAAATTCTGTTTTTATATTGTGCTTTCTGACTCTAACGGATTGTTGTGTTTGTGAAGGAAGCACTATGTTACCTCAAACCAGAACACTTTCAAAATGACCTGCTGGATCATCCCGACACCTGAGATCTTACTTTGCATTTTGACTAAATGAAGCTTCTTTTCGTCTGAGTTTTCCTAAAGTAGCAAAAAATTTAGGAGAAAGGCATTACTAATGGAGTAGGTCATAACAGAGTTGTCTTTAGCCAGGACTTACACATGTATGATTAAATGCAGTATTTGTTATGTATGTGGGGGTGGGAACAATATTTAGTATGCATGTGGTAGGCACACATTAGTTAGAAACTCTTTCTTGCATATCTTATTACTGTGCTAGAAATGAGAGATGCTCAGAAGTATAAAATGGTGTTCACCTTAAAGAGTAGTCATCAAGGCAAACATCGATGAAACCCTTGTAATTACAATATTTAATAGCAAGCCAAATTTTGTGGTATAGATGGCAGCTTTTCTTTGCATTCAAAGGTGTGATAAATGAAAAGATTGATATTAATTTTAATGTTGACCTTAAAGAAAGCATGTGGTTGCAACAGAAGGATGGTAGACTGCACGAAGGGAGCAAATTGTAAAAGCAGAAGAGAATGTGGAGTGTTTGGGGACAGTAAAAAGTTAGCTTGGTTAGGAAGAGGAAAGCATGGAAAAATATATAATTGTTTGAGATCTTGAAAATAAGGCAAACAAGCATTTAGCAATAATTGGAGGAAATGGTGTATCATTTTTCATTTTGAACAAAGAAGGGACATCATGTGAATAACTTTTAGGAAAGATTTTTCTGTCTGAATTAAGCTGAATAGTTCAAAGGTAAAACAACTAGAATTAAGGACAATAGATTTGAAGTATATTAGTTTTCTAGAGGTGCCATAGCAAAGTACCACAAAGTAGGTGGCTTGAAACAACACAAATTTATTGTCTCATAGTTCTAGAGGTGTGAAGTCAAGGTATCAACTTGATTGCTTCCTCCTGGAGGCACTGAGGGAGAGTCTGTTCCATGCCTCTCTTTAAGCTCTGGCAGTTGCTGGCGCTCATTGGTGTTCCTTGGCTCGTAGATGAAGCACTCCAGTCTCTGCCTTTGTGGTCACATCATGCTCTCTCCCTATTTATATTTGCATCTAAATTTCCCTCTTCTTTTAAGGACATCAGTCATTGGATTAGGACCCACCCTAATCTGCTATGACCTCATTCTAACTTGATTACATGTACAAAGGTCTTATTTCCAAATAAGGTCCTATTCACAAGTACCACAGATTAGGGCTTAAACAAATCTTTTTAGAAGACACAAACCCACAACATGAGGATTAGGTAGTAATATAAGTGCTATAGACTGAATTGTGTCACCCCCAGATTCATATATTGAAGCCCTAATCCCCAGTATGGTGATATTTGGACGTGGGGCCTTTGGGAGGTGATGAGGTTCAGACAAGGTCAGGAGAGTGGGGCTTGATCATGATGAGGTTGTGCCCTTATAAGAAGAAATGCTACAGAGCTTACTTCCTCTCTCTCTCTGTGTCTACCATGTGAGGACACAGTGGGAAACCTGCAAAAAAGGAGCCCTGACTAGGGAACCAAATCAGCCAGCACCTTGATCTTGGACTTCCCACCCTCCAGAACTGTGAGAAATAAATTCCTATTGTTGAAGACACCCGGTTGGTTGTATTTTACTATGGCAGCCTGAGGTGACTAATACAGCAGGTATGAGGTGATTTATGTCTTCAGTAGTTCTCAGTGAACTGCCACGTGCTAAGCACTATGCTACATATTGGATGCCATGGACCAGGGTGTTGTGGTTGATTCATTAATGCATTTATGCATCTATGTATGTGTGTGTATACTTAGCCACTACTTTGTTCCCAAAAGAACTTAGGCATCTAATATGATTACAAAAGGGGGAATAGAAAATCAAGCAGAAGTGTGATAATTTGGAAGGATAAGAATTAGAAAATAACATGTAACTCCAGAGTAACAAATTTGAAAAATATAGAAAACTTCTTGACAACATATGAAATGCCTAAATTAAATTAACACATAAAAAATGTGATTAAATCAATTGCCGTAGAAGAGAATGAGAAGATGATTGAAGAACTACTTCTGTTATAATGATGTCAGAACCAGATGGGCTCAAGGCTGAATTTTATCTAACCATTAAAACAACAGAAGATTCTATCATTTGTTAAAACCATTTTCAACTTCAGAAAAAGATGGAAAACGAAGTATTCCTTTCATAAATCCAGCTTAAGTTGAATATCAAATTTTATAATGATAAGATACAAAAGAAAGTTAACAATTATTTGTATTAAATGTAGATTAAAAAATTATAAATAAAATGCCAGCAAATAAAATCAACAGTATAGCAAAAGATTAATATAGTATGACAAAGTGCAGTCATATTCCAAGAATGCAAGTCTTATTTTATTTTTATTATTGGGACATCTGTCAACCTAATTCAATTCATTTAAATTAAAGGAGAAAGTACATGATTACATGAATTGATGCTGAAAATGCATTTAATGGTCTGCAACAGGTATTCTTAATGTAAAAATTGTAAGTTATATAAGAATAGATAAACACTATTTGTGAAAGAAAAGCAAATATTACTCTGGATGATAAGACACTAAAATTGGAAGCCCAAGATGTCTCCTTTAAACAATGAAGCAACAATGCTTTAGGGCTATGTGGTCGACTGATTTCTAATATAGTCTCCAATAATTTCTATCTCCTGGAATTCACACCGTTGTGCAATTCCTTTCTCTTGAGTCTGGGCTGGTCCTACAGATTTGCTTTGAATTTTATTAAATATATGGCAAAAATGATGGGCTGCCACTTCTAAGATTGGGTTACAAAAGATAGTGACTTCTGTCTTGCTAGCACTCTTGCTCTCTTTGACTCTTATTGCTTTCTTGCTCTATTGAAGTCCTCTAGGCCAGAAGTCCCCAGCTCCCAGGCCATGGACTGGTACTTGTTCGTGTCCTGCTAGGAACCAGGCCACATAGCAGGAGGTGAGAAGGAGGTGAGAAGCAGATGAGGCAGTGAAACTTCATCTGTATTTACAGCTGCTCCCCATCACTCACATTGCCACCTGAGCTCTGCCTCCTGTCAGATCAGCAATGGCATTAGATTCTCATAGGAGTGTGAACCCTATTGTGAACTGCACATGCCAGAGATCTAGGTTGTTTGCTCCTTATGAGAATCTAATGCCTGATGATCTGTCATTGTTTCTCATCACTCCCAGATGGGACCATCTCCTTGCAGGTAAACAAGCTCAGGGCTCCCACTGATTCCACATTATGGTGAGTTGTATAATCATTTCATTATGTATTGCAATGTAATAATAATAGAAATAAAGTGCACAATTAATGTAACATGCTTAAATCATCCCAAAACCATGCCCCACAATCCCGGTCCGTGGAAAAATCGTCTTCCATGAAACCAGTCCCTGGTGCCAAAAAGGTCAGAGTGCTGCTCTAGGCAACAGCCAGGGAGGAACCAACAACCTACAGAGATCTGTTTCTTTCCAACAACAACTTGAGTGAGCGTGAAAGTAGGTCCTTTCTCACTTGAGCCTTGAGATGGCAGAAGCCCAGGCCAACATCATGATTGTAGCCTGTGACAATTCATGAAGTTGGAGACTCAGCTAAACTGTGCCTGAGTTTCTCACCTACAGAGACTGGGAGATAACTGTTGTTGTTTCTTGCAAGAAAATCAAGGAACATACATTTGCTACCCATGGATAGTAGAAACATTATTAACAAAATGAAGAAAATATTTTAGCAAAGGGGAAATTAGAACGATTAGAAGGATACACACATCGAAAGGCTGGTAAGTTTGATCATCTTAGGAAGAGCTGTAATGGCGCGTGGGAATGGTAGTGATGACCTTTGCCCATACATAGCGTTGTATTATATTGTTTTACTTATTGCAAGTAGCGTGAATTACCTAATTCACGCTAATTTGAGAAAAAATGTAATTTGTAATTTGAGATAAAATGAAATATATAAAATTTCTAAATAAATGCAGTATTAAAATTGTGTGGTGGGGGCACTATTTTCCCTAGAATTTGCTGTTTTCTTTTTATAAAGGAAGCTGATATAATTTCTAGATTCTCCCTGCTCCTTTGCTCACCCCAAGGCAAGATGAAAGGTAGGACTAAAAGATTCACTAATTGATCGGCTTGAGGAGACTGACTTTGCAGGCATCGCCCAATTCAGCTCCTCTTCCCCTTGGAAATAAAATGCCATCAGGTAGTAGGAATTCTGCTCCATTTCTTCCAGGACAGGATTTCTCCCTGCAGGATTGGCACTGGCTGGGCAAGGAACTGTGCCCACTCCTGAAGTTAATTTGGCAAGCCCATTTGACTCGATCACTAAGCTACCTCTATGTTGATCTTCCATCTGCTTTACTATTTGTTTTATTTCTCTATTTACTCAGAATCGGGGCAGAAAAGAGAAATATAATTTGTTGATATTCTTTAAAAATCAACAGTTTTAGTTTCGGAAAAAAATTTAGAATACAAAAAACAAAAGTGGTTTGTAGTGTATACACATTTTATCTAAACACACTGCAAACAAATATGAACTCTAGTCCGTTGGAGGAACAATGGTTTTATTGAGGAAATGGCCTAAAGATAGAAACAAAAATATCCTGAAAGATTGTTGGTTTTTTTCCCATGGGGGATTGAGAGTTAAGCCCAAGGGGTCAAGAGATCAAAATGAGAATTGTTAAGAGGGATGTTTCTTCAACTACTTTTGATGTTTCCTTCCTATGCTGGGAACACAGTTAAATGACTCTGACTCTGTCCTAGATTGTGGGACAAAATATGCTAACCCCTGGTCTCTGTCTGCCGTTTACTCATTTCACCCCAAGGTGGCAGTGGTGTGGTGATTCGTTCTCTTGGTTAATTATGGAGAATTACATTGAGCATACATAGCCCAGTTTTGCCCTTATCTTGAAGGCAAGCCATTTGCAGGGAACATGCATTCTGCTCTGCTCCTCCTGGGACATGCTCTGCCCATGGAGGGTGAAAGAGCAAAAGATCTGCCTCAGTGCCCTTTTGATTGGGTGAGTGAGTGTTTCTAATTAGTGGGTTCAGCTAGCAGATGTATCAGGCTCTCCCACTAAACTATGATCTCCCAATTTCACTTCCAGTTATAAAAATGATGTTTTGATTTCCCATCTGCCTTACTTTTTATTACTTAATTTGTTCAGAAGAGGATATGCAGGAAAAATCCCCCCTCAAAGATGCCGATGTGATTCTATGCGACGTTTTTCACTCTAAAGAGTTTTTTGAAAGTGGGGATTTCTGTTATTCTTGGACACTTGGATGGATTGATAATGTTCCCAGTGTTTTCCCACACTCTAGGACAGAGTCAGTGACTGATGTTCTCCCTTTGATTATAAGCTAAATTGTAGCTAGGGAGGACCCAACTTTTATAACATAATATATTTAACTTATTAAGTATTCTGCTCAATGCCAGGTCCAATGTAATGTTCATTAAAAAAAAATCCTAATGTGGATAAGGATATTCCCCATATTAAGTGTGAGTCAGTGAGTTTGTATGACTCACAAAAGGTTACAAAGATAATCCATAGCAATCACCCAAGCCTAGTTCTGGTTCTAACTTCAGGAATCTTTTTGCCATATAATGCAGTTGATTTGCAAAATCCATTAACTCTGCGGCTTAATGAGGAGTCAGAAAAACAGTGAGCTCTGAATAGACATGATGTTCAATAGCATTTGTGTTTAAAGTGTAAAATAAAATGTAAGAGAATATAGGAATTGTAATATTACCTAAAGCAGTATGGGATCTGTAGGGTCCTCCCGTTGGAGTCCAATCTCACTTTGGTTCTGAGGCAAGTGAGCATCATTATCTTCCCAGCAATATTTTAGAGTTAGCAACTGCTACATCATTTTCAAATGAGAAAATACTCTGATCTCTCCCGAACTGTTCTTCTCTCCAGAATCAGAGAGGAAACTGCAGCTCTTAGAAGCTCCTCACACAATTTCTGGTTTGTAGTATCTTGAAAGTTCAGTATCGATGGTTTGCCTTTGAATCTTTTAAATATTTTTTCTCTTTTTCCCCATCTTCATCTTTTGTCTGCTACAGGTGATAATGAATACGGATCAGCAGAGAAACTACTAAAACCCAGTTTCTTCCCTACAAGCCTGACCCTAGCAAATACTAGTGGAAATAGATTTCTCTTCATCTGGGGGCTGCTTCCTCAGATTGGCCTTCATGTTACTTTCCATTCCCATCCCATCATCAGGAAATCAGCATCTTAACTGTGGAGGATAACGTCTCCTGGGGTGTTAGTGAGACAGCAGGGCCCAACGGCCTTTGTCAGATGGTATTTACACATTTTAGACTGGAGCTTTTCTATCTAGTCATAGTTAATACAACAGTACAGATGTCTGCCCAGTAAACTTTCTGGATAAGATCAGTTTTCCCAGGCAGGGCTGTTCACAGTTCTCATATCATAGTGTGAAGGCAGCTTTTGTATTTCCCTTATAGGACTAAGCCTGCTCCCAGGAAATAGGTAAAATAAAACAAGGTAAAAATGAAATGTGCTATCTCAGGGACCCCAAATAAGTGGTAATTTCACTTTAGCACTCTGTAGGTGAAATTGCATTGTGTTGTGACACATAAAGTCCTTATCATTCAAAGCCCTAAATTTAGAAGGTGATGAAAGTCTTCTGTCCTCTTGGTTTCTTTAGCTTTCTATTATTAAACCTTGAATCACCCAAAGGTGAATAAAGGAACTTCTTGTGTCTGGAATTGATATCTTCATTTGAGATGAGTATCCATCCATTTTTATAAATTATTAATAAAATATAAACCAACAATATATTAGCAGCCCAGCATATTTTAATCACATTTCTTACTATTTTATTAATAATTAAATAGGTAGTATTTTAAATAAAATATAACTAAATATTATCATCTGTGGTAATCAACTTTCACTAAGAGAGGAGGCCAGACACTTTGGTGGTTTTAAATCATTTTTTAATTTCAAATCTTTGACAAGAAGTTTCTACTGACCCCTTCTCCCAAGTGCATGTCACTGAGGCTGCACTTGCATTAAGCCATTCTTTTCAGATCAGGCGCTCTCAGCAAAGCGTGGATAGAAAGTCACACATTCCAAGGCGCAGAGCTCCAAATATATGGATATATTCTTAGATGGAGACAGAGTTCTTGAGACAATCTGTTTCAAAGCGTAAATGTGGATGGTTTTGCAAAGATACAGATAGTTTTACCCTCACTGGCTAGTTAAAATAAGTCCCTTGTGAAAAAGAGCAAATACCAATCAATTTCATCAACTCAGTATATGTTGCATAGAATCAGCCCAGAAAACTGTTTTATACAACATCCAATGCAGGCAATGAAAGAAAAAAAGTGCATTTCTAACAGAGTTCCATTGGCATATGTACACTCATCTAACACATATTCATGACTGGCACTTTACTACAATAAGTTTGAGTTAGTATTAACAATACTAAGGGAAGCAGAAGATTTTAACAAAGTCCTCTCCAGATGCCTTGATAAATAATAGCAATATGTAGAAATCTGGTGATTCATATTTTCTAAGAAGTTCAAAATGTATCTTAAATGGAAAATATTTTCAGATTCTGAAGTAACCACTTCATCTATAGTAGTACTCTTCTCAGTATTATAGAGTTTTAAGAATTTTCTCTTTAATGTCTGCTGGAAGGTGACATTCAGCTAAGAATTAAGTCCTGAAATGAATGTGTCTTTCCTTAAATAGGAATTTCAATCAAATACCAAGAATTGACATCTTGAACCTAAGGAGTGTCGATGAAGAGAGTCAAATTCTGTACAATATTGTAAGAGATTTATTCTGAGCCAAATTTGAGTGACCATGGCCCGTGACACAGCCCTCAGGAGGTCCTGAGAACATATGCCCCAGGTCGTGGGGGTACAGCTTGGTTTTATATATTTCAGGGAGGCATGAGACATTTATCAAATACATTTAAGAAATACATTGGTTTGGTTCAGAAAGGCGGGACAGCTCAAAGCAGGGGCTTCCAGGCTGTAGTGAAATTTAAACATTTTCTGGTTGACAATTGGTTGAGTTTATCTGAAGACCTGGGATCAATGGAAAGGAATGTTCAGGTTAAGATAAAGGATTGTGGAGACCAAGTTTTATTGTGCAGAGGAATCTCTCAGATAGAAAACTTTAGAGACAGAGAGAGCAGGTTGTAAAATGTTTCTTATTCGACCTAAAAGGGTGCTTGGCTCTTATTTGATTATCTCCTGGATCCACAAAGAAAGGAAGAAAGGAAGGAAAACAAAGGGGCAAGTGGATTCTCTATAGGATGTGGTTTTTTCCCACAAGAGACTTTGCAGGACAATTTCAAGGAATGTCAAGCAAATATATTTTGGGTTTAAATATTTTTTCCTTGTCTAGTAATGTTATTCAAGAGTCAGATTGAAAAGTAAGTCATGATACATATGGTCAAATAAAACCCATCTCATGAGAATTTATGGTTTGTAAGGCGTGATTCCCTAGACCCCTTAGGTAGGAATTTGGGCAAGATAAAAAAAAGTCAGCGCTTACTCCTCAGGATTATCAAAATTATAAGCTTGGAGGTAATTAATTAGCCTCCACTTTTTGGAATCTCTCTGGAGATTCCAAATGATCTAAATAGAAGTTTATCAAAAAGTGTTCTAATTTTAAAGCTTAAAGAAAAATTACACTGGTAATTACACAATAGTTGTAAATCATTCTGTAAAGATTACAATTCTTCCATGTATCACATTTTAAAGGCAGTTGACAAATAGGTTGCAGTTGAGATTACTATTCTGAACAGTAAGCCCAGAGTTTCAAAGCCCTTACCCAGTAAAGAGTGCATTCTAAAATGCCTCCCAGTCATCCCAGAAAGTTGACTGGTGAGGTCCCTGGGTTAATAAAACATCCAGGTTCCTTTTTTTTTTTTTTTGAGGTGGAGTCTTGCTGTGTCACCCAGGCTGGAGTGCTGCGGCATGATCTCTGGTCACTGCAACTTCTGCCTCCCAGGTTCAAGTGATTCTTCTGCCTCAGACTCCTGAGTAACTGAAATTACAGGTGCATGCCACTACACCTGGCTAATTTTTAATATTTTTAGTAGAGACAGGGTTTTACCATGCTGGCCAGGCTGGTCTCGAACTCCTGACCTCAGGTGATCCGCCCACCTTGACTTCCCAAAGTGCTGGGATTACAGGTGTGAGTCACCGCGTCCGGCCAAGAAATCCAGGTTCTGACACAGACTCAGTTAAGAACTTTCTGATTATAATGTATTGTAATAGCTTATTCGTGTGACTGTTGTCTTCACTAGACAATACATTCTTTGAAGGGCAGGGAATCCCTTCTGTGCTGTTATAGCACAAGCGTTTTGGTAATAACTGGTAAAAAGAAAAAACTGTTTTTCTATACTTTCTCAAACTTCTGACACTAAATGTGTGATTTTGTTTCCACACCAACCAATTCCACAAGTCTTGGCGACCCTGACTGGATGTCCTGGTGTTTAACTCAATTCTAACACTAACTGCCCAGAATTAGCCCAGACTTCCCAGGTGAAGGGCTCAGTGCCACAAGACTGCCCCCGACTTCAGATGTCAACTGCAAGTTGTGAGTCCCAAGGTTGCCACAAACTTCTGTCTGACATGGCTACAAATCAGAGGTTCCCACAACCTCCTCCTCATGTTTGATAATTTGCTAGAATAGTTCACAGAATCCAAGGAAAGTTTACACACCGTAACTCACTTATGAAACAGGAAATTTTAAAGGACACAAATGAACAGCCAGATGAAGAGATTCGTATGATGAGGTCCAAAAGGGTCCTGAGCGCAGGAGCTTCTGTCCCTGTGGAATTTGGGGGTGCCACCCTCTTTGCAAATAGATGCATTCTAGTTCACCAACCTTCAAGCTCTCTGAACCTCTTTGGTTAGCATTTTTATGGAGGATCTATCACACAGGCATGATTGATTAAATCATTGGCCATTGGTGATCAACTCAGCCTTCAACACCTTTTCCTCCCCCTGGGGTTCAGGGGGTGTCATTGAAATTTCCAACCCTTTAATCATGGTTGACTCCCCTGGCATCCACCCCCTCCTCACTGCCTCATGCTTAGAGGCTTTCCAAATGTCACCTGATGAACAGAAACTCAGACGTGGTTGAAAGGAGCTTGTTAGAACAACAGAGGTTGTTCCTTTCGCCTTTATCACCCCAGAGCTATTTCAGAAATTGGAGGCAAAAGAAACTCCCCAAAACAAAACAAATAATATAATAAAAGATATTCCTATCACTCTTATCACTTAGGAAGTTACAAGGGTTTTAGGAGTTCAGGCCAGGAGCTGGAGACCAAGACCAAAATACACGCAAACGTGTACTTTTTCTTTTTCGTTATCATTTTGTTTTTAAAATTAATTTTATTTCATATATTTGAGGGCTACAACATGATGTAATGGGATACATACAGATAGTAAAGTGGTTACTATAGTGAAGCAGATTAACATTATCTCCTATAGTTACTTTTGTGTGTATGACAAGAACACACGAAACAGCTAAAATCTACTTTTGCAACAAAATGATAAGAACAGCTAAAATTTACTTATTTAACAAAAGTCCCAGCAATCTCTCTTCTGCATATATGCCTAAGGGAGATAAAATCACCACCTTGTAAAGATACCTGCACTCCTATGTTCCTTGCAGCATTATTCACAATCACCAAAATGTGGAAATAACCTAAATGTCCATGGAGGCAGGAATGAATAAAGAAAATGTCGTATATATTACACACAATCTAACATTATGCAGCTTTGAAAAAGAAAGACTCCCATTTGCACAATGGAGGACATTATGCTAAAAGAAATAAGTCAGAAAGAAAAACATTGTGTGATCTCACTTATAGGTGAAATATATTTCTTATATCACAATATCACACTTGGCAAAGAGTACACACTAAATATTTTGAATAAATGAGTGATGATTTCAAAACCTCTTTGGAGACCAATTTCCTTAATTATAAAATAAAGATGCATAATTAGATGTTCTATAAAGTACCTTTGAGCTCAAAGAAACTTCACTTCTAAAATATCACAATTTTCTTTTTTGAAAAAATTCAATTAATTTCTCTATTTATGTTAACTTAGTTGAATTATTTTTTTTAGAAGATATTTGGCTGGCATGGAAGTTAAGAACTCCATGTACTCAGAAAGGAGAATGGAGAGACTCTGTATGTGGCAGCTGGATCTGCACACAAGCTCTCAGCCTGTCCAGCAGCCCTTCACTGACCACCAGATTCCGCTGGCAACTATACCCATTATGGTGTAGAAGGAGGTGTTACTGGGGCCCCTCCCTGCTTCAGGAGATACCAAGGCATCACAGGATAGATATCAAGATACCAAAGTCAGAATACAACAGGCCTCCACCACATATATTCAGATACCCAAAGCAAATGGTTTTAAGACCTCTTTCCACAACTCAACTCTTGACTGCCTCAGCCAGACCAGAGATAGAAGTCCCAGGGGGAACTTTGAGAGGAGACTTGTAGAGAGACTTCTTTGAAGCAAGCTAAGGCCTTTCTGTGCTGTGCAATGGGTGCTGTGGTTCAGCTCCAAGCCTAGGGAGGAGAGTTTTAGGAAAGCCACTTGGAGAGCTTTGAAATGTGTTCTCCTCAGTAGCAACCTCAGGAGGCCCAATTCTTGCCTGAGAAGACTAAAGCTGACTGTAGACCGATCGCGATTCACTGAACAACGCGTTGAGTATGAGAGAGCCCTGCCTGGTTAGGGGACAGGCCCTTGGCAGCAGGGAAGAGATAATGTGGCATAAATGTAGGGCTTGTTCCTAGAGCTATGAGGAGACTTTGGGAAGGGTTAGGGAGTGACAAAAATAAATCTGTGTTTTGACCTCAACGCACGAGTCGTGGCTTGTACAACACTGTAGTTACATCACGCTTGCTGCAGGTTTGCTGGTTTTATGGCGCTCCCCTGAATTGGATGTGTTGTGTTTGAAATTTTCCAAGATTGCATATTCTTTTTCATTAGAAGAGAAGAAGAGGCCTTGCATGGGAGCCACCTGTTTGGGATATTGCCTTACCAGGGAGCAGTAGTGGGATCCGATCTGCTACATCATGAGAAAAGCTTCAGCAGATCACTTGTTGTTTAGCAGGACCTGCCTCTGGTCTTTTGTGGACACTGTGATACATGGCCTAGATCCCACTTAAAGGACTTGTTCCCCCACCTGTTGGGCATGGTGTCAGCTGACAGGCTTCCCCTGTTAGGCTTTTCTGGGATTGCCTCAGTTGGCTGCAGACAACTCCCTCACCCAAGGTCAAATCCCTTTTCCAGGTGGTCTGCATCCAATGACTGACCAAGGCAGAGGGATAAACATTGGCTATTTTGACTCAACTCAGAAATAACTCTGATGGGCTATTTGACCTTCACAGCTTCCAATGAGGTCATCTGAAGCTCGTATGGCCTGCACTGCAACTCACTTCTCCCTGTCTGCCTCTTTCCCCCACGCTTCCACAGGTGTGGATACTAAGGGCTCTTCCTAAGAAACATGATGCTCACTAAGTTCCCAGGAAGCCTTCCCTGCAACAGAAGCCCTCTAATTGCACGTTGTGAGTAGTCTGTATCCTTGAAATACTGCTTGGTTTCAAATTTGCAAGTACACATATGCACAGTGCTGTAAAGGTATGAGCTTAGAACAACTAAAGGAATGCATGTTTGCATAGGAATGTGTACATTTAATTTGAAAAAATATAATTTGTGAAATATGTCATTTGTAACATTTAAATCATAAGGTACAATTCCTTGAGGCTTCTTCACAATGAACCCTGAGTCCGTGGTGATAGCCCCAGTCTTCTTGCCCTAGAGACAGTCACATATGCTTACGCAGAAATCAGTTTCTGGAACGTTTCCATGTACTATGTCCTAAACAGATGTTTCTGTTTAGTTAAAAAAAATAGAACATTAATAATTTTATCACTCTCCAAAGAGTAAAGCAAGAGTGACAAAACAAGTGTTATAAATTCTATGACTTTTCCAGGAAGAGTTGATCAAGCAATGCAATCCCAGGCTTTCATCTCCACTTCATTTTGAAACAGTGTGTGCACACTTTCATTTCAGAGACACAGTCAAATCTTCTACTTAACGAGTCTTTAAAATGAACTGTGCTCTTGTTCAGCCCATACATATTTATTATTAACTCATTATGAAATTATATTTTCCATTATGTCACAAGGCTGCACATAAGGCACTGCCTTTCCACTTGGCCCCATTAAAAACTTGATAAACACATTTATTAAAACTAACTGGTAGGGGTGAATTGTTCTTTACAGTAATTTGTTCTGATGCCAGTTCTGTTTCAAATCATTGCTCCTGTAGGGCAGAGAGTGATTGTAAACCTCTGCATTTGCTCACAGGAATGTTTAAAACAGGGCTTTGCATGCAGCGCACGACTTAATATCACTTAATTGAGTTCAACAAAACTGGTTCAACGGCACATTATTTAGCAAACGTACCTGTTTTGAGAAGAAATTTTATTATGAACTTCCTTCACCATGATTTTCTTATTGCCTATGCACTGGGAAGTCGAGGTCGATGGAGAGAAAACTTATTTGTACGTCCTCTACTCCTAATTTCACTTTCATTACAAGCCCATGCCAAGCCCAGGCAAAGATACTCTGAATTAGCTTTTGGTTCCAGCATCTCTATTCATACCATGAAGGAGTGCTCAAATAAGTGGCAAAAAAAGCAAACAGTCCCCAATTCCTTGTCTCTTAGAGAATCTTTGAATTACTGATGTTTTTATTCTCATTCCTGGTCCAGTACAACTTCAAATGGGCACATAGGCTCATGCATGTCTCCATGAACAAACACATAGTTTTCATGTATTCTGAGAGGTTGCAGTAATGTGCAGAGTTCTGCATTCCTATGAGGGCATTTTGTCTTTGCACAATTCATGGCTATCTGACTTTACATGTTCATAGGTGCGCTTATTTCATTGATATCTAGTTTTCTTCTCGACTTCAATTCCCTCGAGCAAAGGCATTATTCCTTTCCCCATGCACCTAGCATAATGCCCAGCACACAGTAGGCTTTAATAAATGTTGTGGCCTAGCCCTGGACTTTAGAGTCCTCTATGCAGGCACAGTTGAGATTTTTCATTTCTCTTTTCTCTTTGAAAAATGCTTTGAGTGTCTTTGCAAAGATTCATCATTCAAGAATGGAGCTGCCAAAGTTGTGACAGTAAATGAAGTTTTTGGTGACATTGCCTTGACACTTAAGTTGTTGAGTGATTCCCAAGAGGTACGAAAGACACAAACTGGGCAGATGATATCCAAGAAAAGTGGAAAGTCATGCTTTCATACTTGTGCAGGACACACACACGTGCACACACACACGCACTTTACACATACCATGGAAGCCATTGTTATCTTCCTCAGAATTCCTGGATTCCCATGGAGAAAGGAAGATCAATTCCACCTCCCACCCTAGGGGCCTAAAAAGAGAGAACTGCCTAAATCTGGACTGCAGTTTTGGCTACAAGGAATTTGAGCCAGGAAAAGCCAGGACTGATAGGCAGGAACTATAGACTCATTAATTGTGTTTTAGCATCCAAAAGACCTAGCAGCAGAAATCAATACTTTAGAATATAAAATTGAGAACAAAAGCAAAGGCATTAGGGTAACGGAGATGAAAAACCGGCAGTAAGAGGGAATCAGCACTGAGGAAAACCCTCCTTGAGGTGCATTTCCTTGTGTACCTGCCACCCAGGACAGATCCCATCTTAGATTACAAAGGGGTTAGATGTCATGGGCAGAGACAGGCAAACACCTTGGCTGTCAGCCCAGTTTAGTCTCTGTATGGGAAGCACTCTGCACAACTTCTTAACACTCATTTATTGATACCCCTTTACTGTTGTCTTTCAAAATAGTAACAATGAATTCTGAAATTTAATGCTGTGCTTAATAGGATGTCATGGGATGTTTTGACTGAGTAAATTGGACTTTTTAGTTCCCTTACTCTTTAATAACCAGAAAATCTTCAAACTTGTACCTAATTCAAATACATTGGTCAATGCCATTTAAACTGTCAAAGTGGTAATGTTCCGGCCACCAGGTGATGAAAAGTCTCATTGATTTGTATTCAAAGGTAGTGAGAGGCTTAGAACCTATGAGGCTCAGACTATACATGTCCTCTGATAGAGGAGTGCTGTTCAGTATCCTGTGTTCCCTCAGAGATCTACTTATAGTTCCCTGCAGAGAATATGCCCTTTTATGTTCTGTTATTTTGTACAGTGTTTCTTCTAGTGGGAACCCCTTTGTTCTTTTCCATGCCTATGTAAATTCTACTCATTCTAGAGTTTAGAGTTGAAGCAGGAGGTTCATAATTAGTCAAACAGATAAACAGTATCACATCTTGTACTTCATTTATTGATGTGTAGTTGTCAGCCTCTAAGAAAGCCCCAGTGATCCCTGCCTCCCAGGATTCATGCTTTTGTGTAATCATGTAATCTCCTCCTGTTGAATATGGGCTGGACTTAGTGGCACGCTTTTAATAAAAAGAATAAAGCAGAAATAGTGGTATGCACATAACTCAGAGATTAAATCATAAAACAGTGTGCTCTCATTCTTCCTGTCATAACTTTCTCTTGGCAAAGCCAGCTGCCTCATCACAAATAACCCTATGGAGAGGCCCACGTGGTGAGGAACTGAAGCTTTGGTCAATGGCTGCATAAGTGAATTTGGAAGTGCTTCCTCCAGCTCTGGTCAGTCCTCAGATAACTGCAGCCCCAAGAAACCCTGAGGCTTTATGAGACAACCTGAACCAGAACAACCCAGCTAAGCTGTCCCTGGATTTTTGACCCATAGAAAAGATGAGATCATAAATGTCTGTGTTTTCATATGCTAAACTTTGGGGTAATTTGTTCACAGAAATAGATAACTAATATATCATGTAACCTATATTTAAGGAGTTCCTACTGTGTGCTAAGGGATGTCAGGGAATACACCATGACAATCAAAACCAGACAAATATTTATCCTTGTAAAAAAAACTATTATTAAGTTTTAAATATCCATATTTATTAATATTAACCTGAATGCACACACAAGGTTTTCTGGAGCTAAGAATATTATTATTATTTACTTACTGCATATAATTATAGGGTTCCCTTGTGCCTCAATTCTTACATCTAGTGTGACAAAATGAGAGCCAAATGCATCCTATACATAAAGGGGATTGTAGGTGAGGAACCCTGAAAGAACATAATCCTAATTTTTATTATAGGAGAGGCAGCTGTTTCCCCTCTCCTGTGAGTCTCTTTGGTAAGAATCTTGGGTTCTTACTCCAATTTTATGGAATGAAAATAAATGTCCCCCGGGGAAAGATAAGCTCAGATGTCTCCATAATCCTGAGTCTTACCCTCCCCCTTGAAATGTATATTTATACCTTCCATCACTTGCTTCTAGTGGAGGTCCCAAGTTTTTCCCCAGGAACCTCTAACTTTGCAGCTCCATGACTGTGCCATCTTCATAATAATATTAATCGGAAAATAAAAATTCTGAATTAGTTTGCATATTTTACAATAATGGGAATGGTAAAATAAGTAATGAAAGAGAAACTAAAAATTCTGTGCATGTGACCTTAGAAAATATCAACTATCTAGACTAAATCTAACTGAAGACGTGTGAGGTATGCAAGATACGGAAAGCTACGAAATATTACTGAGAAAAAAAATCAATAAAATAGTCATAAATGCAGGGAATATATCCCATAATCAGTGATAGAAAGTCTCAATATTGCTAAGGTGTCTATTCTTCCCAAATTGATTTATAGGTTTAATGCAATGCAAGGAAAATACAGCAGGCTCTTTTGTAGAAATTGACAAGCTGATTCTCAAATTTTCATAGAGAAACAGGGCACCCAGAATAGCCCATGCAGTATTTTAAAAAATAAAACAGACTTCAAAATCAAGAGTTATAAATCTACCTGCTACAAATCATATACTTTATTATCTACTCTAACACCTGTGATATTGGTTTAAGGATTAATAGACTAGTGTAACAGAGAGATGCATCGATACGTGTATATACAAGCACCTGGTTTATTACTAATTCTTTATTGTAATTCAGTGGGGAAAAATACAGTATCTTTAATTAAAGGTGCTGAATCAACAGGATGTCCATATAGAAAGAATGACACTACCTCATACCATATACAAAACTTAATTCAACATGAGTCATAATGAGAGTTAAACCAATCAAGCTTCCAGAAGACAACAAAGGAGACCATCCTCATGAATTTGGGGCACATAAGCATTTCCTAAATAGAACACAAAAAAGCATTAATCATAAAAGAAAATATAGGAAAATTAGATTCTATTCACATTAACAACTTCTGTTTGTTGAAGAACATTAAGAGAATGGATCCACCAAGACAATGGACAGAGAAGCTATAGACTGGGAGGAGGTATTTGGAACACATATATCTCTCAAAGAACTCTTATCCTGAAATATAGACTCCTGTAAATCAGTCAGAGAAAGACAACGCATCCTAAGTGATCCTATGTCACAACCTATGGCTACTGTAAGGTTTAGAGGAGATAAGCCTCATAAACAGTACTTTACAATTTTTGCAAATAGTTAATACTATCATTACTGCCACTCAAAGGAATAAGAGCTGTTCATCCAACAGTTTAGTCTCTGTATGGGAAGCCCTCTGCACAACTTCAGAGCACTCATTTATTGAAGCTCTTTTGCTGTTATTTTTTAAAAAAGGAATAATAAATTCTGAAATTTAATGCGGTGCTTAATAGGACGGCTTGGGATGTTTCAACTGAGGAAGTTGGGCTCTTTTGTTCTCTAACTCTACAATAACCGTAAACTCTTCAGATTTGTACCTGATTCAAATGCATTGGTCAACGCCATTTAAAATGTCAAAGTGGTAATGTTCTGGTTATCAGGTGATGAAAAGTCTCATTGATTTGCATTAAAAGGTGGTGAGGCACTCAGAACCTATGAGGCTCAGACTACTCGTCTTCTGACGGTGCGCACAGACATCGTGACACATCTTCATCTGTTCTTTGGTACCGGTGTAATTTGCAAGTCTCATTATGTCATCATTTCAGAATGTAATAAATCATTAAAATTTTTTACTGAGTCAGGAAATTATGAGCTAGAGAAAATTTTGGTCCTGCCGACTCATAAACTGGAATAGAAATACCATAAGCATTGGAGGAGCCACAGAGTATGCATTGGCATGGATCTCCCATGAGTATGCATTGGCATGGATCTCCCATAAATATCAATTTTACTCTGTTATATAGAAGGAAAATGGCAAATAATTTAATGATGCTAGTTTAATAGTAACCAATTTGAAACATTTTTATATTAAAAATATTGATTTATACTATGAATAGTATATAAAGGGCACAAAATTTTCAAATAAAACCTAAGAATTCCAAAACTTTATCCACTTGCTGAGGTTCCCTTAGGCAACAAGTCCTAGGGGCCTGGGAATAAATGTTCACGTCCCTCTTAGGGAGTGAGGTTTGTGAAGCTCTCATAGTCCATCTAAACTAACCCTCTTATTTTACAGTTGAAGATTCTGAGGTCCAAACAGGCAAAGTTAGTGGCAAAGCCAGGGCCAGAGCCTAAGAGTTCTGCCACCCCATCTTGAAGGTTTTTGGTTTTGTTTCCAGAATATGACAGGTGTTGTTGTATGAACCATTGACAACATGCCTGAAGTTGAAGCTGTGTTCAGTGGTTTACCAAAACCTCTTAGAAAAGGACCTCGAAAGACTCTCATGTGTTTTTTGTTTTGTTTTGTTTTTATTTTTGCCAAGTTGACCTGAATTCATGGATGGATTAGTCTCCACCGATTACATGACAGATATTCAGTAATTAGCCTGTAGGGTTAAATAGTGTTCTACCAAATTCACTCAAATGGAACACAAATGCCCTGATTGAGATTCCAGTTTTCACAAGCAGTGTGCCTAAGGGCGAGCTAGAGGGGAAAGAACAACACTGATGTATTTGCAGTGACAACCCTTCACTATCTTGGCTTAAAAATAGCCCTGAAAAGAAGTGGCCATTAATGATCCAACATTCATGAAGGAACACATGGTTCTACTCTAATCAGAGTCAGAATTTTTGGAGCATTTCTAAGGCACTGTTTTTTCTTTTTTTAAAATTTTCCTTTTAAAGTTACAGAAATGGGGAAAGCAGGGATATATCAAATCTCTGCCAAACAGAATGAAATATTTTATCTAATGAAATATTTTATGTGAATGTTAGTATTTTCCAAGTTTTTCTCTGAGAATAATGGGAAGAATTTGAGTGGATAAACAACCTTTAAAAAGTGCAAATCTGGGCTCTTTGGATTTTGCCAGATGCTCTGTGGTAATGGAAATGATCTGTCATCTGCTGCCTTGGAGGTCTGGAAAGGTCCTGGAGCCATGGAGAAGCTGCAGCCATCATGCACTCGGCATGGGGGTAATCTGCTTCCTTTGCCTCTGCCATGCGCATTTACGTCACTAGACATTTGACTTTTCAAGGCCATGTGTGTGCATGTTGCATTCAGCACGTATCCTTCCTCTTGCCAGCCATGAGTCTCGCTCCATAATTTCTACTCCTGCTTGTCTGAAACAATCACCCCAAAACCCATTTCATTTTCTTACTTGGAAAAAAAAAATAAGTAACTGTGATTTTTTTCTGACACTGCATGTAGCACAAGAAATATACATATATTTTTGAAAATTTTTGTGTTGAATAGTTTTAGATTGACAGAAAAATTATAGATATAGTACAGAGAGCTCCCGTAAATGCCACATTTTACCCTATCAACCATACTGCATTAGTATGGTACATGTGTCACAATTAGTGAGCCAATATTAATAGATTATTGTTAACTAAAGTCCATACTTTATTCAGATTTCCTTAGTTTTTACCTGATGTCCTTTTTCTGTTCCAGGAAACATCTAGGATGCCACATCACAGTTAGTAATCATGTCTCCTTAAGTTCTTTTTGGCTGTGACAGTTTGTCAGACTTTCCTTAAAAGTTTTAAGGAGTACTAGTTATATATTTTGTAGAATGCCTCTCAAGTGGTATTTGCTTAATGTGTTTCTCCTGATCAAACAGGTTATAAATTTTGGGGAAGAAAACCACAAAAGAAAAGTGCCATCCACGTCACATCCTATCAAAGGTACGTGCAATCAATGTGACTGAGGTAATGTTAACCTCGATCACTTGACTGAGGTAGAGTTTGTGGAGTTTCTTTTTTTTTTTTTTTGAAACAGGATCTCACTGTTGCCCAGACTGAAGTGCAGTGGTGCAGTCACAGCTCACTGTAGCCTTGACCTCCTGGACTCAAGTGATCCTCCCACTTTAGCCTCCTGAGTAGCTGGGACTACAGGCATGCACCAACACAGGCTAATTTTTCTTTTTTTTTTTTTTTTTTTTTTTTAGTAGAGATGGAGTCTCACTTTGTTGCCCAGGCTGGTCTTGAACTCCTAGGCACAAGTGATCCTCCCATCTTGACCTTCCAAAGGCATGAGCCACTGCATCCGGCCCGGAGTTTCTCAACTGTTCAGTTGTTTGTTCTCCTTTCCAGAGCGTACTCCTGTGAAGAAAGTCACTATGTGCAATGCACACTTAAGGAGAAGGAAAGCAATTACATACATTACTCGGAATTATTTGGAATTATTCTATATGAGAGATATGTCTCTTCTTTGCCATTTATTTCTTTATTCAATCATTTACTTGCACCAGTATGGATTCACGGACATTTATTTTAGAGTTTGGGTTATAATCCAGTAATACTTTATTTTGTTGGTCAAATTATTTCAGCTTTGGCCTTTGGGACATCTTTTAGTTGGCTCTCGTGTCCTTGTGTTATACTCTGATTAGTGTGTGGCTTTTGTCTGGTTGTTTTTTTGTTCGTTTTAGCTTTTCTGTCATTACAAGTTGCTCTAGGATCATCTTACATATTTCCTGCCCAGATCCTAGACATTTCTTCAAAGAACCCTGATTTCTTTTACTAGAGAATGGCATTAGAAACCAAGATCTGTATGGTAGGTTTGTTTGTTGATATTGGGGTATGGCTGCTTCTAGGCCCTGTGTATACTAACCTGTGCCTATGTGTGTGTGTGTATATAGATATGTAGACACACATATCTGTAAATATTTCCATATCTATATTAAGCTAAACATGAGTTCATTCTAATATCTCATTCCTAAGCCATCACCAGAGATCATTCTAGCCATTTCCCCTTGCGTACATGTAACTTCACACTCCAGCATGGCTCCCACCATCTGCCATCCATTTGATTGTTAATTTTCAGTAAACATGTATAGCATATCACAATTGTTGGCCACTCTCCCTTCAGTGAGGTTGTTTCAAACATTTGCAATAAAGTTAGACTATTTTAGCACATTCTGTGTTCCATCCTGGGATTTCTGGCCTAATTTTTAAAACGTTTTCATACATTAAAATTCGCTATCTTGATACAAAGTTCTATGGGTGTTTACAAATACATACTGTCATATATCCACCATTATAGTATTATACAAGATAATTTCACCACCTAAAACATCCTGTACTTCACCCATTCAGCCCTCCTTTCTTCTGTGACAATCACTGACCATTTTACTATTTCTATAGTTTAGCCTTTTCCAGAATGTTATATATTTGGAATCATATAGTCTGCAGCCTTTTCAGATGGGATTATTTCACTTGGTAATATGCATTTAAGATTCATCTGTATATGTTTGTGGTTTGGTAGTTTAAGTATTTGTTGCCGAATAATATTACATTGTATGGATATACCAGTTTGTTCATTCATCTATTGAAGAATTTGTTTCTTCCACGTTTTGGCAATTATTAATAAAGCTGCTATAAACATTTTTGTTTAATTTTGTGTACATGCAAGATTGTGTAGACATAAGTTTTTAAATCAGTTGAATAAATACCTAAGAATATGATTGCTGGATCATATGGTAAGACTATGTTTAGCTTTATCGTAAACTGCCAAATTCTCTCAAAGTGGCTGTACTCTTTTCATTCTCACCAATAATGAATGAGAATTACTATTGCTCTGCAGCCTTGGCAGGAATATGGTATTGTCAAACTTTTGGACGTTAGCCATTCTAATAGGTGTTTAGTGGCATTTTGTTGTTTATCACATACTTTTTTTGTTCACTCAGATAATAAAGTCCATTCGTTGTTTTGAAAGATTTGGGGGCCTGTTAGCCACTTCTCATCACTAATTATGTTGTATTCATAATGTAGGAATTGAGGTTAATTTTCTAGATTATACAAAGTATTCAATTGCTGTGCCTGTCATCGAGTTATTTTATAAGTGGAATGGTTAGTTTCTTATAATTTTTCCTGGGAGCAGAAGGGCTGCTGTAGACATTTTATATCCAAAGTAAAATTTATTGTCACCTTTTTTCCATTACACTCCATGCACTTCACACCTATGTACTCCTTAGTCACCTTACTTTGCAAGGTGGGGAGGATGGGATAGTGTAACCCATTGAACAGATGAGTCAATTCAGGCCTAGATACGGTGGGTGATAAATGCAATAATCATGTGGCAGCCGCTGGTAAAAACACCTCATAGGTAGGGACTGTCTTTTCTTTTTTGTTTATTCCTAACCTCAATCTAGTAGAGAAGTATTTGGTAATTTTGACTAACTAGACCTGTAAGAATACCTGAGTTTTCAGATTTCCTGACCAGAACTCTATGCATTACCTCTGGCCACTGAATCAGTTTACTTCTCTGAATTATGCCTGAATTATTCCTAAGTTTACAGAATAAGCCTTGATCATTGACCCCAGGTAGCTTATCAGACCTAGTGGCGTGGGCAGTAGTGCTGGTGCTAAAAGGCAGACCCCAGAAGGTCAGCTCTATTTCAAAATGGGGATGGAAGCCGTAGGTCAGCTTGGTAGGGGGGGAGGGGGGGTCTATGGGATCCTTTCACACCTGATTGTGCTGTTCTTTGCATGGACACCTGCATGGGGATGCCTAATGTGTTTCTCAGGAAGATGGGAATAGCTATATTTTACTCTCACGTGTGGACTCACATGTGTAAGCTCTGTATTTGCACAAAAACTCACATGTGTGAGCTCCGTATTTGCACAAAAACTTGCCCTTTGTCTTCATACACTGCATTTACATGCTTTTGGTAATGTCTCGCACTAGAAAATAAGCTTACATTTCTTACTTTACTATTACATAGTCACAATGTGTGACTAATTTACAGCTGTGTTAGGAACTTCTTTGGAAACACACAATTTCATATTCAAAATGTACAGGGTGAAAGGAAGAGATAAGAATAAGATGAAAAGACTTAGAAGATGAAAGCCGTAAATGAAGACAGGTATAAGTGGCTTAATTCATCTTTTATTGTACAAGACACTAGGTGAACACAAAACTCGGTTTCAAAGCTATGTCATACATGCTATTATGTGTGTATAGAGAAAACTGACACTCATCCACTTGACTATGTCTAAAATTAATTACTTCTGGGGAAGAAATTGTGTATGATAGCTCTTGCCTTAGAACCTCTGAGTGTTTTCCAATTTTATCAATGCTGTAATTAATGATGATGAAACCATAACTAGCTAAATATTCTCCTTACAGTTTCACCCAGGATCCTTGAGTGAGGACTTAAGCTGGCTACATGCTGGGAAATCAGGCATGTACAGGCAGGTCTGTGCCAACCAGCTGAAAGATTGACAGGGGCTCCCCGTATGTGAGGACAAATGAGTCTCATGGGAAAGGCAGTGATTGGATTCATTGATGAGTTGTTCACAGGGTTAAGGTTTTCAAGTAAAAAGAGCACAAGGGGCTGCCATTTAACTTCTCAGGCAGCAAACTTTTATAGAAACAAACTTCACCCCCATGGGAGCTTGAGGTCATTGTCCTCACCAGGTCTAGGAAACCAGAATGTGAATAAGGCACGTGGATTTAAATGAAGTAACACATGGAGCCCAGCACCCATGGAAGGTTCACCAAAGTCTTAGAGAAAAAGGTTTGAATAAACTGAATCAAATGAACGGGCTACACTTCAAGTGGTAGTCCCATTGCTGAGATGGAAGGAAAGGGTTCTGAACACTGGTGAGATTCAGCATATCTCCAAGTCTGTGCAGTAAAAGATGGCAGAAACATTAAGACAAAATTAACACGAATGACATAATGAAAAACTGTTGGATGCAGAGCCAGGCCCAGAAAATGTACATTACAAAGCGCTCAGCCCTGGTGCACATTGGGGCAGAGGGGAGGCAAGTGCCATTAAAAGAAGAAGAGGAGGTAAATAATAATGTTTACACAGTGTCACCCATGACTCATTCTGGGGCCCCTCTGAAGACTGGGACCTGGGAGGCTGAAGGTTCAGTGATTGATCCAATAGAGGGATATAAACCAGAGGCTACTTGTTGGGGCCCATATTCCATTAGCAACCTGTCTTCAGGAACCTCCTATTCGACTTTTAGGTGCTACAGATTACAAATGTGAATGAGATATGATCTTTGCTCACAAGGTAGTCACATCTGCAAGAGAGAGAATGACAGAGAGAGAGAGAGAGAGAAATAAATCAGTAATGACATCATAGTGCCCTGTGTGTTACATTAAATTTATGCACGGAGCAGGGTATCTGATTAGAAATGAGGGAGATTCGAGAGTCTTTGAAGAGCTAATATCTCAGCTGAGTTTTAAAGGACCAGGAGAAGAAGTGTATTCTAAGCAGTTATTCACTGATTTCTTCAACAAATATTTGTGGAGCTCCTGTGGTGTGCAAGGCCCTGTGTTAGGGATTGGGATATCGTGGTAAGTCAGACAAACACCATTATCGTCAGAGATTCACAGAAGGAAAACCAGAGAGAGTAGTGCCTGCTAAAGAAACCGCGAGCAACTTAGCCGTTCTGGGACACAGGTGTTTACAAAGAACAAAAGGAGATGATGCTGGGACGGTTGTCAGAGGCCAGGTCACTATGGGTCAAGATTATTATAAGATGCCAAGGATTGATGTTCTCCTCCTCCTCGTGTCCACTACTGGTTATGCTGATTTCTTGGAAGTGGACTAAGTAAGAAGGTGTGAAGGCACTCAGTAACTTTTAAAGTACTGTACGCTTTTAAGGATTTATCATCATGTGCTCATGAGATCTTTACATCACAGTTAAGAAGAGGTCAATTTTACCTCTATATGAATTAAACCTGTTTGACAGAACTGGCAGTCCAAATAATTTTAGTTTTGTCAGAATCAACTGGCCAACCATGTTTAATGCCAGCAATCAATGTAAATCATAAAAAGGCAAAGTCTGGCAGCTTGTACTGAGATGACAGCTCCAAATATCTTCTCTCCTGGGCTCTGAGAAAGGAAATTTGGATGTCTCTTCAATTCAGATGTGCACTCTGTGGCGTGTGAGGTTTTAGGTTCCTCCATGGAAGTACAGGATTTGCTCACACAAATGGCTTCAATAGTCCCATCTGTAATTCATTCAAATGCATTTTTTTAAAACAGGACACAATAAGTGTGCTTTGTTGTCTATTTTGATTTTAAGAGTGCTAAGAATGTTCTTTGGACTTACATATTTTATTTTTATTGTATCCTTCACTTAGGGTGGAGGTGCTATCTACTGTGTCCTTTGGATATGCTCCTTAAGGAAATGAAGGAGGCTTTAATAGCATAAAGTCATTTCCCCTCTCATGGTTGTGGGGATTATCTTCTCCTACAGTTCTCAAAAGTACAGGGGGAAATTTTCTCTCTTTTGACAAATGTCATTACTGCATCTGAAAAAGCCTTAACTTTCCACCAAAGATTTCCTAATTACAGCGCACAGCTTTAACATTATCAACAAGTGCATGCCACACATTGCCCAGCTCCTGCGTCTACTTTGAAACATTTTTTAAGGCCGGGCGCTGTGGTTCACACCTGTAATCCCAGCACTTTGAGAGGCTGAGGCAGGCAGATTACCTGAGGTCAGGAGTTCGAGACTAGATTGGCCAACATGGTGAAACCTCATCTCTACTGAAAACACAAAATTATCCAGGCATGGTGGTGCACACCTGTAATCCCAGTTACTGGGTAGGCTGAGGCAGGAGAATCACTTCAACCCAGGAGGCGGAGGTTGCAGTGAGCCCAGATGGTGCCATTGCACTCCAGTCTGGGCTACGAGAGTGAAACTCCGTCTCAAATTAAAACAAAAATAATAAACATTTTTAAAATGCAAGCAGCTGTTATTTCTCATCCTTGGACCAAGTGTCAGTAACACAAGGACAAGGTTACTTGTTAACCCTGTGCTCCTTCCATTTTGCCTGGAAAAAATCCTGCTTGGCTATCTCCTTTGTCAAATCATTAAATAACATTAGAGCCTGAAATGATTCAATTTCCAGAAATGACATACATTAATAATGGGTCTTTAGAATTTATTTCACTTTTGGCCAAGGATTCAAATGAATTAACCAAATAATACTTAAAATTCACTGGTGTTTCAAAATTCTGCTTGTTTCACACATGAATTCCAATCACCATTTACTTATTCATTCTGTTTAAATTTTGTGATATTATTCATTGAATTTAAATTCTGTGATGCTAATTGTTGAAATACGGGATCTGTTCTTTTTGTAACTGTAACGTCAGAGTCTGATTCTTCAAAGAACTGAGTGAGTGAAAGATTTGCAACAAGCCACCTAGATTCACTCCCAGTGACTCTTCTAATAAACTATTTTAAATTTTAAAAAAATTCTAAAGAGACATCAGATGACCTGAGTAAAACAAAGATGCCTGTTTTAGGATTCGTTATTGGCAAGAGAATGTTCTAACTAATAAGAGAACATTACTGTAGTTACTACGTAAGGGTCTTCAAGTCTACTACAGGATATATCCTGAGAGCTTGATGCCAGTGTAAATAATAATAAAATGAGCAATTAAATAAATAAGTAAATAAAGTGTTATCACCTGAAATGATTTATAAATGTACTGCTGATGAAACTGGGTGTTTCTGAAATCATCAATTGCAATAAAGGATGTGTTGAGGGGTGCGGCTGATGTCTGTCTGCACGGACAATAAAAAAATAAAATGTCATAGGAAGGAATTTTTAGTATTTATCCATCTCCAGTGAAGAGATACACTATATGGAAGATTTGACTTTTGAGTCATTAAAAAAGTGGGTAAGTCATATTTTCTTGGATTTTGCAATAGTTGAGGTAAATTACTTTATAATATTACAAGGTTCTCTTTACTCTTTCCCCGGCTTAGATATTACATCATGTTGAATTGTTCCTTTGTAGTAGAACTGGATGGAGGAGAGCTAAATGGGGGAGGGAGATAGAAAGAAATGGGGGCAGGAGGGAAGAGGTGGAGAAAGGAAGACGGAATTCAAGCTTAATTAGGAATGTATTTATCAAAACTCATCCATCAGTTCGCCAAAGACGTATGCATTTCACTCTCTACCAATTGTACCTTCATAATACACAAACTCCTATCTTTAAAATAAATAACCCCAATTATGAATGAATACATTTAGATTTAGATTTATGTCTATAAGACACATGAATTTGCATCAATCCCTTGGAATTTAGTTTCTCCTAGAGAAATGAATAAAGTTAAGTTTGTGAACGTGCAGAGCTGAGGGTGTGACCATGGTCTATGATTATCCTAACTTCACCTACTTGACCAGCCCACTCCCAGTTTTCAGTCTCCTAAATTACAAACTTGTCTCATGGTAAGAGGAATAATATAATATTGTAACCTTATATTTACGTCATGTTTATCCCTTGCATAGAGACAAGGGTGTAATAGATGAATTGAGTACTAGTTGGTAGCCTTGTGCTATCCATTCTGCCTGCAAATTTTATTAAACTACTTAATTGCTCACCCATAGCATGATTTCTTTTATGACAGGTCTAATGCTGTACAGACTCCAGGGTAATTTGCATGTGCTTCAGATTTATCACATAATCATGTAAACCACTTAGGAGCTAAATGTACTGATCTTATATGCATTCTAGGGGAAATAAAGCAGATCACCTCTGCATGGTGTTTTCAAAAGCAGAATGTTTACAAAAACATCTGAAATGAACAGGAATAGAACTATAAGCCATGGAGCAGCAGTTTCCAAAAGGTGTTCCCTGAAATACTAGTGCCATGGCTGGTAAAAGTTGGTGATGACTACAGGGTCCCCTGGTCAAATATGTTTGTACTAATGTGGGCTCAAACAAAATTAAAATGATTTCTTTACTGTGAGAAATGTCACTTTTTCATATGCTAATAATTTATGAATCTCTTAGAAGAAGCTATAGTATACAGCAACCTCATCTGACCTTGAGCGTGGGTGCACTGTGGAAGGTAGTGCTCTGTTGAATACATTGGAAACATCACCACAGAGAGCAGCATGGTACCTCGAGGAGAAATCCTGGCAGGCATCTGAGTATCTGATAACACCTTGAGACTGACTAGATAACAAAACTAGGTGTAGGTATAATTTAGCCCTAAAGATAGAGGCAGGAAATAAGTAAACAGTAATATATTTGAGCTGCTGTCATTAGAGCATACTGAATGTGTTATTAGGAGATATCATGGAGCTGTGTAAGAGAATCCATTTTCAGTGGATCTAAGCCTAAAATATGCTTCAAAATAGGTTTGAAAACCTTTTTGCAGCTCCACCTTGCATCAAATTCTGATCTTAGTAGAAAGGGCAATGGTTCCACCCTCAGGTGGCATAGGGAGCCAGTATTCTACAGAGCATGCTAGAGAGAAGAAACAGCAATTCATAAAGACTCAGTGAACAGTGTCTACTTGGAACATCTGCAATATAAAGAGTAGGCAATTCCTATCTTTATATATGATATATATATAAATGATATATATCATTTATATATATTTATATCATATAATTTATATATTTATATATGATATAAATCATATATGATATATATGATAAGGCCTCTGATCAAGAAGTAGGTGTCTCCAAACAGATGATTCAGGGGACAAAGGGAATGGGGTACCCAGGGGGCCATACAAGAGACCATTGTCTCTTGGTCACTTAAAGGTTATCACCAGATTTATTAGTAATAAGGAGCTGGAAATTGGTTTCATAATCCTTCATATATCCTTTTGCATTTCACGCATATAGTAATCTTGTTGAGTATTTACTATATGTTAGGTATTATTTCATCAAAATTTCACAATAAGTCTATACAAGTTGTGGAGGATTTGCTAGTAAAATGGTCGAATAGGAACAGCTCTGGTCTGCAGCACCCAGCAAGATCAACACAGAAGGTGGGTGATTTCTGCATTTCCAACTGAGCCTCCATTGGTGATATCCAGGAAAACAGGGTATGGAGTGGACCTTCTGCAAACTCCAGCAGACCTGCAGCAGAGGGGCCTGTTAGAAGGGAAACTAACAAACAGAAAGGGATAGCATCAACATCAATAAAAAGGACATCCATTCAGAGACCCCATCCGAAGGTCACCAACATCAAAGACCAAAGGTAGATAAATCCACAAAGATGGGGAGAAACCAGTGCAAAAAGGCTGAAAATTCCGTAAACCAGAATGCCTCTTCTCCTCCAAAGGATCACAACTCCTCGCCAGCAAGGGAACAAAACTGGACGGAGAATGAGTTTGACAAATTGGCAGAAGTAGGCTTCAGAGGGTGAGTAATAACAAACTCCTCCAAGCTAAAGGAGCATGTTCTAACCCAATGTATGGAAGCTAAGAACCTTGAAAAAAGGTTAGAGGAATTGCTAACTAGAATAACCAGTTTAGAGAAGAACATAAATGACCTGATGGAACTGAAAAACACAGCATGAGAAGTTCGTGACGCACACACAAGTATCAATAGCCTAATTGATCAAATGGAAGAAAGGATATCAGAGATTTAAGATCAACTTAATGAAATAAAGCAACAAGACAAGATTAGAGAAAAAAGAATGAAAAGGAACGAACAAAACCTCGAAGAAATATGGGACTATGTGGAAAGACCAAATCTACACTTGATTGGTGTACCTGAAAGTGACGGGGAGAATGGAACCAAGTTGGAAAAAACTCTTCAGGATATTATCCAGGAGAACTTCCCCAACCTAGCAAGACAGGCCAACATTCAAATTCAGAAAATACAGAGAACACTAAAGATACTCCTTGAAAAAAGCAACCCCAAGACATATAATCGTCAGATTCACCAAGGTTGAAATAAAGGAGAAAATGTTAAGGGCAGCCAGAGGAAGGTCGGGTTACCTACAAAGGGAAGCCCATTAGACTAACAGCGGATCTCTCTGAAGAAACCCTATAAGCCAGAAGAAAGTGGGGGCCAATATTCAACATTCTTAAAATAATTTTCAACCCAGAATTTCGTATCTAGCCAAACTAACTTTTATAAGCAAAGGAGAAATAAAATCCTTTACAGACAAGCAAATGCTGAGAGATTTTTGTCACAACCAGACCTGCCTTACAAGAGCTCCTGAAGGAAGCACTAAACAGGGAAAGGAACAACTGGTACCAGCCACTGCAAAAACATACCAAATTGTAAAGAACATCAACACTATGAAGAAACCGCATCAACTAGCGGGTTAAATAACCAGCTAGCATCATAACGACAGGATCAAATTCACATATAACAGTATTAACCTTAAATGTAAACGGGCTAAATGCCCCAATTAAAAGACACAGACTGGCAAATTGGATAAAGAGTCATGACCTCTTGGTGCGGTGTAGTCAGGAGACCCATCTTATGTGCAAACATACACATTGGCTCAAAATAGAGGGAAGAAGAAAAATTTACCAAGCAAATGAAAAGCAAAAAGGGGGGGAAAAAAAACAGCAGAGGTTGCAATCCTCGTCTCTGATAAAACAGACTTTAAACCAACAAAGATCAAAAGAGATAAAGAAGGTCATTACATAATGGTAAAGGGATCAATGCAACAAGAATAGCTAACTATCCTAAATATATATGCACCCAATACAGGAGCACCTAGATTCATAAAGCAAGTGCTTAGAGACCTACGAAAAGAATTAAACTCCCACACAATAATAGTGGGAGACTTTAACACCCCACTGTCAACATTAGACAGATTAATGAGATAGAAAATTAACAAAGATATTCAGGACTTGAACTCAGCTCTGGACCAAGCAGACCTAATAGACATCTATGGAACTCTCCACCCCAAATCAACAGAATATACATTCTTCTCAGCACCTCATCGCATTTATTCTAAAATTAACCACATAATTGAAATTGAAGCGCTCTTCAGCAAATGCAAAAGAATGGAAATTATAACAAACATTCTCTCAGACCACAGTGCAATCAAATTAGAAGTCAGGATGAAGAAATTCACTCAAAAACTGCACAACTACATGGAAACAGAACAACCTGCTACTGAATGACTACTGGGTAAAAAAAATGGAGACACACCCAGGATCAATACTTTGTATCCTTCAATCCCAGCATTTTGGAAGGCCGAAGTGGGAGGATCACTTGAGGCCAGGAATTCAAGAACAGCCTGAGCAACATAGTGAGACCTGGTCTCTACAAAAATAAATCAAATAGAAAATTAGCTAGACATGGTGATGTGCACGTGTGGTCCTAGCTACTTGGGAGGCTGAGGCAGGAGTATCACTTGGACCCAGGAGGGCAAGGTTGCAGTGAGCAATGTTTACACCACTGCACCCTAGCCTGGGTGACAGAGCAAGACTCTGTCACCAAAATAACAACAAAATACAACAGTAACAAAAGGAACAAACAAAAGTGATCTTTTGTGGTTCTCACATATTTTTCATATTTGACACCTTGAATGAGAACATGGAACCTCTACAAAGTGCCACTAGTTATGCTCGCAGTGTTCTAAAGAAACAGATAAAAGTCATGACATTACAAGAAAAAGTTCGATTGCTTGATACATATTGTAGACTGATCTGCAACTGTAGTTGCTGCCATTTCAGATAGACGATTCATCTTGTAATCAATGTAAACTTGTGATATCAATACAGTACAATACTGTAAACATAGGTTCTTTTCTTTAAGAGTTTGTTAATAAATTTTTTCTCTTATTTTATAATACGAACACAGCATGTGACATATGTAACATACACAATATGTATTAATTGACAGTTTATGGTGTTACAGGTAAGGCTTCCAGTAAGCAGTAGCTATTAGCAGTTAGGTATTTGGGGAGTCAAAAGGTAAACTCAGATTTTGATTGTGCAGGGCTTTGTGCCTTTAACCCCCGTGTTGTTCAAAGGTCAACTGTATTATAAAAATTAAAGATTTTGAAAAGCAGCAGCAACAGTTTCACAGTTAGCTCTGATTTTTCTCTCAGCATTCCATTTTCCTTCCAGGTGAGGCAGCTTGCATTCCAAGACCTTTCTACATGAAGAGCTGGAGGCTAGAATTTAAAATATTGATTTTTGCTAAGTATAGCACCTGTTTGACTGTGATAGGCTCTTTGGTTAATGTCTAATTAACGGCAAAGCACAGCTATATGGTTTAACGAATATCTTTAAAATAGTAAAAATATAAGTGACTTCCTGACCTTCCGATATTGCTCTCAGAAACGAAAGCTATTTTATATCAATTTAAAACCACAGCAAAAGGTACTTAGACATTTTTAATATACCGCATCAACAATGTATTGTATTATATTTAAATATATTTTCCAAAATAATCATTGACATTAGATGATTGCCATTCTAGACACTTCTCTACGTATATATTCAGAGAGGATAGAGGCATAGATTCTTTCTTATTAAGCACTGACTGTATCCCAGCCACTATTCTGAGCCCTGAGGACACAGATGATCAATACTAAGTTTCTTCCTTCATGAAGCTTATCCTGGAGCGGGAGATAGATGAAAGCCCAATTTTAAAAATTGGGTAATTTCAGATAGGAAAATGATCTGAAGAAAATGCAAATGGATACAAGAATAGAGTTATGGTAGGAAAAATGTTTTATTTATCACC
Source organism: Piliocolobus tephrosceles (assembly GCF_002776525.5). NCBI lineage: Eukaryota > Metazoa > Chordata > Mammalia > Primates > Cercopithecidae > Piliocolobus > Piliocolobus tephrosceles. The sequence continues at coordinate 77,292,491 of NC_045455.1, forward strand.
GAAAGCTTCTCTGTGGGATCCTTTTTTTTTTTTTTTTTTATTTTATTTTAAGTTCTGGGATACATGTGCAGAACGTGGAGGTTTGTTACACAGGTATACATGTGCCATGGTGGTTCACTGCACCCATCAACCCGTCATTTAGGTTTGAAGCCCTACTTGCATTAGGTATTTGTCCTAATGCTCTCCCTCCCCTCGCCCCCTACTTCCCGACAGGTGTGTGATGTTCCCCTCCCTGTGTCCATGACACATGCACACGCATGTTTATTGCAGCACTATTTACAATAGTAAAGACTGGGATCCTTTGCTTTTGGGCAAATATCTGAGTGAAGTAAGAGAGGGATCCATAAGAACACAGAGGCAGAGCATTCCAGGCAGGGGGAGGAGCACGTGGGAGGGCTCTGCCATGGGAAGGAGTTTGGGCTATTTGAGGCACTTCACACATTCCTCTCTGCCCGGACAGTACTACTTTCCCCCACCCCAGGGAGTTCCTACTCTTTTTTTTTTTTTTTAACACTAGCATTGGACAGATTGTTACAGTATCACAAATTTGTTTTAAAATGCTTCAGTTTATCAAAGTGATATTATGTACGTGCCAGTTAGTTTATGCTTCCACTGTGGAACGGGGAGCTAACAGGCCACCCAAAACGCCCAAAGGGTAGTCAGTAGCTCTACCTCCCTGGGGAAGCTACTACAAGCCTGCTGTGGACAATCTCGATCCATAAACGATAGTACTTTCTCATGATGATTGTCAAGAAAAGCTAGTAACGTATTACCATGATGGCTGTTAGAAATGCGCTCTCATTGACAAAATTAATAGTATTAATTGTAAATGGATTCGCTAAAAGAGTTGAGCTCCCCTCTCTGCCCTACCCTGAACAGGCTCTAAGTAAAGAGCACATTTGTAACCTGTAGTCTTAAGCATGGTGCCGTAGCTACTCTCCAGTGGCTTTCTATCCAGCCATTGGTTTAGGATGTGTTTTGACTGAATGGTGCAGAGAAAAAGTAATGGAATCCTGCTCTAGGAAGATTTTCCTGTCTTCCTGGAATGAAACTTTCAGAACTTCACTGACTTACAGGACATTTGTATGGATGTTTTGTATCTGCATTGCTCATGTGTGTTGTGTCAGTAAATTGTGGTTGAATTTGTTCTGAGGCTTTCTGAGCTGGTAGCAAGGGTGAGGGAGGGTGACTAACCCTTCCCATCTCAGACTTTTTGGGTAGCTACATGTATCTACCAAAAAGTACCTAAGAGTTGTACATGACTAAACCGACTTGGTTTCAATTTGCAACAAACACTTAACTCAGGTTTTACTGCCTCGAAAAAGTGCTCCCCGGCATCTCTTTACATTTCTGTCTGTGTCTTGGATGCTCCAGTTCTGTGTTCTTATAATCCCTGTGGGCGTTTCTATCAATACAATCATCAGTTTTTCCCACTCTGTTGTGAGTTTGTTGAGGACAGGTACTATTCATGATTTATCATTATATCCTCAGCACAGAGGACTATAAATATTATTGAAAGAGACACTATTTATCAGCTTTATACTATGTGCCAGGTACTGTAATGTGCTCTGGAGATAAAATAAACATATGGACATAATTGCTGTTCTCCCGAAAGCACAGTCTAGTGACAAGAACAAAATCCAAAAGTTACTCATTTAAAAAAATTAATAAAGTGCTAGGAAGCAGATATGCAGATTGCCAAGAGCATATATAACAAGAAGGTGACTGAATCAAGGAATAAAAAAGAAAATTTCCTTGTAAAACTTAAACTAAAATATAGTTATCATCATGTTTACTATCTAAGATTTTTAGTTTCTGGAAAAATAGGCTAACATACTGAACATCTTGTTGAAAACACAAGATAAAGATCTCAGGAGCTTTACCTTTTCATTCAAATGTATCCCCTTCTTCATCCCTCAACAAAAAGTTTACAAAGTGACTAATTCAGGGAGTGCATACATGAAGCCAAAACAAACAGACATGAAATGCTTCTAACCAGGTACCTGGCATCATAGAAAGGGATTCCATCCATCAGATGCATGTTTAGTCTGAAAATGCCAGGGAACTCATTTGACTAGGACATAAGTTGACTTTTCTATGGCAAAGTTACTGATGGATGAGGAGACAGAATAATGAAATGTCATAATTGGAAAGGGTTTCAAGAATATGAATAACTTGGCCAGCTTTGAACTTGTACTTTTCTGAGACACCAAAGAAGGCCTTGGATTTCCTTATTAGGCTTTTCATCCTGTAGTTACCACTCAACGTCACATTGGCAGTCGTAGTCATTAGGTGGAGGAGGTACAATACAACTGAGGGTGTAAGGAAGAAGAGCACACATGAATGGGTCTTGAAAATGGTCACTGCCATCCTGGGCAAAGGATCAAAGCTGTAGCTGCACTGATCTATGATCATGGAAATACAAATAATTTTTTCTTTATCTGTTTTAGAAAACAGATCTACCAAGTTTTCTGTAATGAGAATATCAGAGTGATAATAGCTAATATTTATTAAGATTCCATAGTGGAGCAAAATTATGCTATTCATTTAATCATCAAAACAGGCATATAGGCCAGGCGTGGTGGCTCATGCCTGTACTCTATAACTTGGGAGGCCAAGGCAGGAGAATCACTTGAGGCCAGGAGTTTGAGGCCAGCCTGGCAACATAATGGGACCCCATTTTCTTGTTTTCAACTTTAATTTTAATTTCATGGATACATGTGCAGGATATGCAGGTTTGTTACTTAGGTAAATGTGTGCCATGGTGGTTTGCTGCACAGATCATCCCATCATCTAAGTATTAAGCCGAGCATCCATTAGCTATTCTTTCTGATGCTCTCCCTTCCCCAGCCTTGTTGACAGTCTCCAGTGTGTGTTTTTCCCCGCCATGTGTCCATGTGTTCTCATCATTCACTACCACTTGTAAGTGAGAACATGCAGTGTTTGATTTCTGTTGCTGTGTTAAGTTTGCTGAGGATAATGGCTTCCATTCCATCCATCTCCCTGCAAAGACATGATCTCATGCCTTTTATGGCTGCATAGTATTCCATGATGTGTATGTACCACATTTCCTTTATCTAGTCTATCATTGATGGGTATTTAGATTGATTCTATGTCTTTGCTATTGTGAATAGTGCTGTAGTGAACATATAGAATGATTTATATTCCTTTGGGTATACACCCACTAATAGGATTGCTGGGTCAGGTGGTGTTTCTGCCTCTAGGTCACTGAGGGATTGCCACACTGTCTTCCACAATGGTTGAACTAATTACACTCCCATCAACAATGTAAAAACATTCCTTTTTCTCTGCAACCTTGCCAGCATCTGTTGTTTTTTGACTTTAATAATAGTCATTCTGACTGGCATAAGATGCTATTTCATTGTGATTTCAATTTGCACTTTTCTAATGATCAGTGATGTTGAGCTTTTCTTCATATGTTTGTTGGCCACATGTATGTTTTCTTTTGAGAACTGTCTTTTCAACCACTGTTTAAGTTGTTTGGTTTTTTTCCTTGTACATTTGTTTAAGTTCCTTGTACATTCTCGATATTAGACCTTTGTCAGGTGGATAGATAGCAAAAATTTTCTCCCATTCTGTAGGTTTATTGATTCTGATGATAGTTTCTTTTGCTGTGCAGAAGCTCTTTAATTAGATCCCACTTGCCAATTTTTGCTTTTCTTGCGATTGCTTTTGGCATTTTTGTCATGAAATCTTTGCCTGTGCCTATGTTCTGAATGATATTGTCTAGATTTTCTTCTAGGGTTTTTATGGTTTGGGGTTTTACATTTAAATTTTAATCCATCGTGAGTTAATTTTTGTATCTCGTGTAAGGAAGGGCTCCACTTTCAATTTTCTGCATATGGCTAGCCTGTTCTCTGGACACCATTTATTCAATAGGGGATCCTTTCCCCATTGCTTGTTTTTGTCAGGTTTGTCAAAGATTAGATGGTTGTAGGTGTGGTCTTATTTTTGAGTTCTCTATTCTGTTCCATTGGTCTATGTGTCTGTTCTTGTAACAGTACCATGCTGTTTTGGTTACTGTAGGCTTGTAGTATAGTTTGAAGTTGGGTAGCATGATGCCTCCAGCTTTGCTCCTTTTGCTTAGGATTGTCTTGGTTATTCAGGCTCTGTTTTGGTTCCATATGAATTTTAAAATAGTTTTTTTTCTAATTATGTGAATAATGTCAATGGTAGTTTAATGGTAATAGCATTGAATCTATAAATTACTTTGGACAGTATGGCCATTTTCAAAATACTGATTTTTCCTATCCATGAACATGGAATGTTTTTCCATTTGTTTGTATCCTCTCTGATTTCTTTGAGCAGTGATTTGTAGTTGTCCTTGAAGAGGCCCCTTCACTTCTCTCGTTAGCTATATTCCTTGGAATTTTATTCTTTGTAGCAATTGTGAATGGGAGTTCATTCATGATTTGGCTCTCTGTTTGCCTGCTGTTGATGTATAGGAATGCTAGCAATTTTTGCACATGGATTTTGTATTCTGAGACTTTGCCAAAGTTGCCTATCACTTAAGAAGCTTTTGGGCTGAGACAATGGAGCTTTCTAGATATAAGATCACGTCATCTGCAAACAGAGGTAATTTAACTTCCAATTTGAATACCCTTTATTTCCTTCTCTTGATTATTGCCCTGGCCAGAATTTCCAATACTATGTTGAATAGGAGTGGTGAGAGAGGGCATCCTTGTCTAGTGCCAGTTTTTAAGAGGAATGCTTCCAGCTTTTGCCCATTTAGTATACTGGCTGTGGGTTTGTCATATATGTCATATATTTTGAGGTATGTCCCTTCAATACCTAGTTTATGGTGTGTCTTTAACATGCAGGAATGTTGAATTTTACCACAGGCCTTTTCTGCCTCTCGAGATAATCATGTGGTTTTTGTCTTTAGCTCGGTTTAATGAATCACACTTACTGATTTTTTGTCTTTAGTTCTGTTTAAGTAATGAATCACATTTATTGATCACAACAAGGTTGTATTGAACCAACCTTGCATCCCAGGTATGACACAACTTGATTGAGGTGAATAAGCTTTTTGATGTGCTGCTGGATTTGGTTTGCCAGTATTTTATTGAGGATTTTTGCATCTATGTTCATCAAAGATACTGTCTTGAAGTTATCTTTTTTTGTTGTACCTCAGCCAGGTTTTGGTATCAGGATGATGTTGGCTTCATAGAATGAGTTAGGCAGGAGTGCTTCCTTTTCAATTTTTTGGAATAGTTTCAGTATCAATGATACCAGCTCTACTTTGTCACCTCTTATAGAATTCAATTGAGAAACTCTCTGGGAGCACCACTTCTTAAAAAAAAAAAAGAAGAAGAAGAAGAAGAAGTAAAAGAAAAAAGAAAGAAAGAAAAGAAAAATTATTCAGGCATGGTCATCCACACCTGTTGTCTCAGCTACTTGGGAAGCCTAGGTGAGAGGATTGCTTGAGGCCAAACTGGGCAACATAATGAGACCTCATTTCTACAAAAAAAAAAAAAAAAAAAAAAAAATAGCCAGGCATATTGGTGTGCACCTTTGGTCCAAGCTATTCAGGAGGCTGATGTAGGAGGATTGCTAGAGTTCATGAGTTTGAGGCTTCAGGGAGCTATGATCACACCACTGCACTCCAGCACAGGTGACAGAGGGAGCCCATCTCTGTGTGTGTGTGTGTGTGTGTGTGTGTATAATTTAAATATGTTTACATTATATATATAATTTAAATATAGTATATATAATTTAATCAATTATATATATATATATAATTTAAAAGTTATATAAAATAAAATGATCTTGGTTAAATCTGAGAAAAAAGAAAGCCCCAAGCTATATAATTCTTGAATAATAGAACTTGGATCTGAATCCATTTCTGTAGTTAAGCTTAAGTCACAACCACTATATACTGTTCTAAAAAATCAAAGTAACTTAGTTTAAAAAATATTTTGCAGTATAATTTGACAAAACTTACCTTAAGAAAAATCATTTATGACAGATTTATTCTCATTCACTAGTGACATCTTAAGTTGTCACCACAGTTATAGAAACCCTTGGAGCTGTCCAAATTTATTTGTTTAATCTCTTAAAGAAGAAGGGTTGTATGGTCCCCAAAATGTAGGAGAAAATGTAAACTCTCATCTGGCTCAAAATTCTTTATCAGCATATAGAAAACATATGCCTCTTAGGAGCCTATCAAATTCAAAGGTCTTTAGATTTTGACAGAAAATAACTGTACATTTCTGCAGAGCCAAGGACATGTAAAATTGAATCAAGTAATCTATCTGAGTAAGAGTCACTGAGTTGATTGAGAATAGCTACTGTGAGCAACAAAACTAATACCCTTTCCAGGTCTGAAGCCATGACATAATAACTACAAAAAGCAGCTCCATAAACTTTCCCAGTCTAAAAAGACCTATGTACTGTATCTTTACTCAGATCATAAAATAATTTTACCAGCAGCACAGAAACCTCCTATATCCCTTTTCCAATCACTTCCCCATCATTGGCAGTTTGTTCTGTTTTTATACTTTACGTAAATAGCATCAAATTAGAACTCAGTGCAATAAAATTACAACTCAGGATTAAGAAACTCACTCAAAAATGCACAACTGCATGGAAACTGAACAACCTGCTCCTGAATGACTACTGAGTAAACAACGAAATGAAGGCAGAAGTAAAGATGTTCTTTGAAACCAATGAGAACAAAGACACAACGTACCACAATCTCTGGGACACATTTAAAGCAGTGTAGAGGGAAATTTATAGCACTAAATGCCCACAAGAGAAAGCAGGAAAGATCTAAAATTGACACCTTAACATCACAATTCAAAGAACTAGAGAAGAAAGAGCAAACACATTCAAAAGCTAGCGGAAGGCAAGAAATAACTAAGATCAGAGCAGAACTGAAGGATATAGAGACACACAAAAAAAACCCCTTCAAAAAATCAATGAGTCCAGGTGCTGGTTTTTTTGAAAGGATCAACAAAATTGATAGACTGCCAACAAGACTAAGAAGAAAAGAGAGAAGGATCAAATAGATGCCATAAAAAATGATAAAGGGGATGTCAATACCGATCCCACAGAAATACAGACTACCTGCAGAGAATACTGTAAACACCTCTATGCAAATAAACTAGAAAATCTAGAAGAAATGGATAATTTCCTGGACATATACACTCTCTCAAGACTAAACCAGGAGAAAGTAGAATCCCTGAATAGACCAATAACAGGCTCTGAAATTGAGGCAATAATTAATAACCTACCAACCAAAAAAAAGTCCAGGACCAGATGGATTCACAGCCAAATTCCACCACAGTTACAAAGAGCAGCTGTTACCATCCCTTCTGAAACTATTCCAATCGATAGAAAAAGAGGGAATCCTCCCTAACTCATTTTATGAGGCCAGCATCATTCTGATACCAAAGCTTGGCAGAGACACAACAAAAAAGAGAGAATTTTAGACCAATATCCCTGATGAACTTCGATGTGAAAATCCTCAATAAAATACTGGCAAACCGAATCCAGCAACACATCAAAAAGCTTATCCACCATGATCAAGTTGGTTTCATCCCTGGGATGCAAGTCTGGTTCAACATATGCAAATCAATAAACATAATCCATCACATAAACAGAACCAAAGACAAACCACATGATGATCTCAAAAGATGCAGAAAAGACCTTCAACAAAATTCAACAGCCCTTCAGCTAAAATTTCTCAGTAAACTAGGTATTGATGGAATGTATCTCATAATAAGAGCAATTTATGACAAACCCACAGCCAGTATCATACTGAGTGGGCAAAAACTGGAAGCATTCCCTTTGAAAACTGACACAAGACAGGGATGCCCTCTCTTACCACTCTTATTCAACAGAGTGTTGAAAGTTCTGACCAGGGCAATCAGGCAGGAGAAAGAAAAGGGCATTCAGTTAGGAAAAGAGGAAGTCAAATTGTCCCTGTTTGCAGATGACATGATTGTATATTTAGAAAACCCCATCCTCTCAGCCCAAAATCTCCTTAAGCTAATAAGCAACTTCAGCGAAGTTTCAGGATACAAAATCAATGTGCAAAAATCACAGGCATTCTTATACACCAATAACAGACAGACAGCCAAATCATGAGTGAACTCCCATTCACAATTGCTACAAAGAGAATAAAATACCTAAGAATCCAACTTACAAGGGATGTGAAGGACCTCTTCAAGGAGAACTACAAACCACTGCTCAACAAAATAAAAGAGGACACAAACAAATGGAATAACATTCCATGCTCATGGATAGGAAGAATCAATATTGTGAAAATGGCCATATTGCCCAAAGTGATTTGTGGATTCAGTGCCATCCCCATCAAGCTACAAATGACTTTCTTCACAGAATTGGAAAAAATTACTTTAAACTTCATATGGAACCAAAAAAGAGCCTGCACTGCCAAGACAACCCTAAGCCAAAAGAACAAAGCTGGAGGCATCACACTACCTGACTTCAAACTATACTACAAGGCTACAGTAACAAAAACAGCATGGTGCTGGTACCAAAACAGAGATATAGATGAATGGAACAGAACAGAGGCCTCAGAAATGACACCACACATCTACAACCATCTGATCTTTGACAAACCTGACAAAAACAAGCAATGGGGAAAGGATTCCCTATTTAAGAAATGGTGCTGGGAAAACTGGCTAGCCGTATGTAGAAAGCTGCAACTGGATCCCTTCCTTACACCTTATACAAAAATTAATTCAAGATGGATTAAAGACTTAAATGTTAGACCTAAAACCATAAAAAGCCTAGAAGAAAACCTAGACAATACCATTACAGGACATAGGCATGGGCAAGGACTTTATGACTAAAACACTAAAAGCAATGGCAACAAAAGCCAAAAGTGACAAATGGGATCTAATTAAACTAAAGAGCTTCTGTACAGCAAAGTAAACTATCATCAGAGTGAACAGGCAACCTACAGAATGGGAGAAAATTTTTGCAACCTACCCATCTGACAAACGGCTAATACCCAGAATCTACAAAGAACTTAAACAAATTTACAAGAAAATATCAAACAATCCCATCAAAAAGTGGGCAAAGAATATGAACAGACACTTTGCAAAAGAAGACATTTATGCAGCCAACAGACACATGAAAAAAGGTTCATCATCACTGGTCATTAGAGAAACAAACCAAAACCACAGTGAGATATCATCTCACACCAGTTAGAATGGTGATCATTAAAAAGTCAGGAAACAACAGGTGCTGGAGAGGATGTAGGGAAATAGGAACACTTTTACACTGTGGGACTGTAAACTAGTTCAACCATTGTGGAAGACAGTGTGGCGATTCCTCAAGGATCTAGAACTAGAAATATCATTTGACCCAGCGATCCCATTACTGGGTATATAACCAAAGGATTATAAATCATGCTACCATAAAGACATGTGCACGTATGTTTATTGTGGCACTATTCACAATAGCAAAGACTTGGAACCAACCCAAAGGTCCATCAATGACAGATTGGATTAAGAAAATCTGGTACATATATACCATGGAATACTGTGATTATCTTCTGATTATTCTGGGGTATATTCTCTGTATATTATTTTGTTGGATATATGTATTGCAAAATATAGTTTCACTCTGAAGATTCCATTCTTTATTCACTATTACATTTTTTAGAAGTGCAAATTCTTAGTTTTAATGTTTTTCAATTTATCATTTTTCATATTCTGTTCAGTTTGTTTTGTTCTGTGTCCTGTTTAAGAAATCTTTGCTTACTTAAATTTGACAAGATAACTAGCTTTGCAAATGTTTTAAATTATAAAGCAAAAACTCTTCATTATACACAATTTGTATGATTTAGAAAAGTCCAAAGAAGAAATAGAAAAGTCCAAAGAATAAAACTCAATAGCACTCTCACCACCAGGAAGGTAGTCACAATTATCATTATTATTATTATTATTTTGAGATGGAGTTTTGCTGTTGTTATCCAGGCTGAAGTTCAATGGCATAATCTTGGCTCACTACAACCCCTAACTCCTAAGTTCAAGTGATTCTCTTGCCTCAGCCTCCCAAGTAGCTGGGATTACAGGCACCTGCCACCATGCCCAGTTAATTTTTTGTATTTTTAGTAAAGAGAGTTTCACCATGTTGGCCAGGCTGGTCTCGAACTCTTGACCTCAGGTGATCCACCCTCCTAGCCTCCCAGAGTGCTGGGATTACAGGAGTGAGCCACCGTGCCCAGCCAATTATCATTTTAGTTTTAGTCTTTTGTCCATCTGTGTGTATGTGTTACATAATGGGGACCATGTACATATTCACGTTTGTATCAAACTTTTTAACCATTCACCTATTTTGAAACTCTTCAAAGGCCTCTTATTCTTAGTGATTACATATTCTGTTAAGATTACAGAATATATAAAGAGGCCATTATAAATACTGTATGTATGATGTGTAATTCTTTATTATTCTAAATAATATTTATGTACATGTATTTTGAACTATGCCTAACAAATAGCTATTAAAAAATTAATAAATCTAAGATCTAAATATTTGGTTCCTTGATATCTATTGTAAAATACCTTTGGGAAAGTTTTATCAATTTGCCAGTCCATCAGGGTTTAATGAAAGCACCCAATTCACTGTGCTCTCATCAGCATGATGAAATACACAGCAAAAAGCTATAACCAGACCTGTGAAAATTTGATGCCAAAAATGAGAAGATTTTAATTTACATTTCTTTGATTTTAAAAGGTTATTTTTCAAAAGTTTATTTTGTAACTTCTGTCTCTATGCTTTCTAATTTTTTGGAGTTACAATTTGGTTTTTAGGATTCCAACTAATATATAATAACAATGTACACTTCCTTGTATATAGATTTATAAATTTAGATACACAAGAAAATATGTAGAAAAATGAGAAGCTATTGAAATTACAGGAGTGGCTAAGGAGATTTTCAATCTTATATGAAATATTTTAATTAGCTATGTATTTAATTAAAAATTGGTTGTTCAAAAGAATATTCTAGTTCATTGTATGACTTCAGCTGCTGGTTAGGCTTCCGTAAGATGTGAGTGTCTATTTGTTCTTCAGTAGCAATAACTGCAGAGTTCAGCAACCTTCACCCCATATGACTAAAACATTGTAGCTCAATGTCTGCTAGGTTTCATCTTGTGGGCCATCTCCAGCTGATTTTTCATGCCTACCTGTAGAAGAGCATTGACTATTATTTTTGAAATGATTTATCAGTGTTGATTGTCTTGCAGATGAGGGTAAGGGGAGCAGAGGGACAGCATAAATGCCAACCAGTGACCATTTCTGCTTTAGATACTTAGACTTTATAACTGTGTTACACTATTTTAAATGATCCCAGGCACAGGGAGAGGAGGTTGATAGGTTAGCATCTAGGACTAATTTTTAAATAAGAAACCTTATTTTATACTGTTGCAAACAAAACTGGAAATATTTGCAAGTATCTTAAGCTATTAAACGATATGTGTAATAATCAGTTAAGTATAAAGTAGTCTGCATTGTCTAGTTTTGAGATACTCTCCCTTAGTCAGTCTCTCCCTGAAACCCAGGATGTCATTATTCTGTTATATGATGACAGTTGCTAAATTGTTTCTGTCAGTTAATGTGTGTGTCATTAGCTGAGCTATTTCACAAGGATATTCTTTCTAAGATGAAGAGGATGTGTTTTATCTAGGGATATTCATTTTAAGGACTTCAAGGCTATGGTCTCTACTGAACCATGTAGGTAACAAGGAGACATCTGAAGACACAGGACCCAAGCCCCGATAATTTGGAGTTGCTTTTGAACTTCTTTATGCATCTCAAAATGCTGCCAGGGGACACTGACTTTGAAGAGTCAGCTAAATGGTGAACAATAACCTTTAAAGTCCTAAAAGGGCAGGGAGAAGAGGATAAGACACAACAGATGATTTAGCAGAGAGGGCAAATTGTCCTAGGCTTTAACAAGAGCAAATGCTGGCCAGTTTTGAATAATTATCACTAAGACCACCCCAGACTCCAGAGCTCTGCTGTATTAATTCTTGATTTCAATCCCTGTTGCGACTGTTGACTGGCCAAACTTTACCTCAGACTCTCAGCTACATCATCAAAATCATCGTCATCCAAATCATAGTTGTAATTTCATTGAGCGTTGCGTAAGAGCTCAAAAATCTTAGTTGCTATAATTGTTATTCTTAAGTTTCAGGCTCTGTGCTAATCAATTTAAATGTATCATATCATTTATTCACATGGTCCCCTCCAACTTTACAGATGATGGAAATGAGCTCATTGATGTGAGGTGACCTGTTGAATGTCATGCGGCTGCAAATCATGAGGCTGGCATCTGAGCTTGGTTCTGAGTGCAGCGACCACATGCTCCGTCCATGTGTTACACTCTCGAACCGCACCCTGCTACCCACTCCTCATGAGCCTCTCCACCTGCATGCCCTGTTGTGGTAGGCAGAATAATGAACACCCACAGGCACCCACCTCCTAATCCCCAGAACCTGTGAATATGTTATATTACATGGTAACAGGGAATTCAGGTGGCAGTTGGAAATAAGCTTGCAAACCAGTTGACCGTGAGAAGGGGGCATTACCCTGGGTTATCAGAGTGGGTCCAAGGTAATCACAGGAAGAAGGAGACTGAGGACAGAGTCTGAAAATGTATGATAACAGAAGTAGTGATTTTATGTGACAAAGACTCAACTTTGCTGGCTTTGAAGAATGAAGGAGGAGCCATGAGCCAAGAAATGCCAGCAAATTCTAGAAACTGGAAAAGGTAAGAAAACAGATTCTCTCTGTGATGGTTAATTTTATGTGTCAACATGATTGGGACCATGAGGTGCACAGATTACATATTATTTCCAGGCATGTCTGTGAGGGTGTTTCCAGATGAGATTAGCATTTATTTAAATCGGTGGACTCAGTAAAGTAGATGGCCCTCATCCAATCCTTTGAGGGCCAGAGTAGAACAAAAATCAGAGGAAGGAAGGATTTGCTGGCTCTGCTTTGCTGCTTGAGCAGACGTGTAGTCTTCTGCCCTTGGATTGAGATTTACAGCATTGGCACCCCGGCTCTCAGGTCTTTGCACTTGGTCTGGAATCTTATCATTGACTTTTCTGGGTTTCCAGCTTGCAGACAGCAGATTGTGAGACTCTTCAGCCCCCATACTTAAGGGAGCCGATTTTTCACTACATATGTATTTCCTCTTGGTTCTGTTTTTCTGGAAAACGTTGACTAATACACTCTACTACAGCATCCAAAAAAGAAATGCAGCCTTTTTGATACCTTGATTTTAACGTAATGAGACTCATTTTGATATCTGGCCTCTAGAACTGAAAGATAATAAATTTGTATTGCTTAAGCAACTAAGTTTGTGGCAATTTGCTACAGCAGCCATAGAAATTTATTACACCTGCTATGACAGAAGGAAGACCTGAGTTAGTAGCGGCCCTGGACCAAACCAGGCAACAGTGGCAATAGCAGCCAAGCAAGACCCTCTGCAAACAGACAAAGCATGCAGCCAAACACAGGTGCAAAACCAGAGATCAGTTATTTCCTCTCATATGCCAAGCACCATGGGGCAGGAGGTGGAGAAACGTGTTACAAGTACAGAGGAAACTAAGCAGGAACATGGCAAGGGGTGAGACAGCCTGGTACGTAGGGCATCTGCCATGTCAAATAGTAACTGCCATTTTGTCTAAATTATGAAAACGTTGAATGATTTACACTTAACTGACTTTTAAATATTTATTCTATTGACTAACTCAGAATTAAATTTTGACAATTAGATAAAGGCATAGTGATGTTCATTGGTTTACTATTATTACTAATTCATTCATCATCAAAAATAATCTAAACTGAATGTTATCTAATTCCAGTTATATTCAAGGACTTTCAAAATTTATAAGGAAGGATGAGGATGCATATTCAGATATACAGTGATGAGACCACTCTGTATGGACTGGGGTTTTTAAGACTAGGACATCATAGAGACTTAAGTGTGAATTCTCATTTTGCTCCTTAATATTTAAATGAGCCAAGGTGAGTTACTTCTCCTTGATGATGCTCAATTATTTTTGCCTATAAAATAAAAATAACAATGTCTATATATATATATATCCAAAAGAAATGTCTATATATATATATATATATCCAAAAGAAATGAAATCAGTGTGTTAAGGAGTTAATCTCCGCTTCCATGGTCATTGAAGCATTTTTCACAATAGCCAAGATACAAAATCAACGTAAGTGTCCATTAGCAGACAAATGGATTAGGAAAATGTGGTGTATATGTACACAATGGAATGCTATTCAGCCTTTAAAAAGAAGAAAATCTTGTCATTTGTGACAACATAGATGAGATCAGAGGACAATATGTTAAGTGATAGAAAGCAGGCACAGAAAGGTAAATACTGCCTGATGTCACCTTTATGTGGAATCTAAACAAGTTGAGCCCATAGAAACAGAAAGTAAAATAGCAGTTACCAGAGGCTGGGGGAGGAGGGAATTGGGGAGATGTTGGTCAAAGGACATAAAATTTCAGTTAGACAGGAGGAGTAAGTTTGAGAGATCTATTGTACATCATGGTGGCTACAGGTAAAAACCATACACTGACTACCTGAAATTTGCTAAGAGAGTAGAGTTTAAGTATTTTCACCACAAAAGATAAGCATGTGAGGTAATGCCTATGGTAGTTAGTTTGATTTAGCCATTCCACAACACATAAATACATGAAAACAACATATTGTGCACCATAAAATTGTACAATTTTTACTTGTCAATTAAAAAAAAGAAATTCGAAAGAGGAAATGCTTGACATTATACCTTGCATATCACTGAGTCTCAACACATAGTTATCACCACTAGGGCCACTGCCACTTTCATTACTATCCAACTCTGGTGGCCACTGAGGGGCAAAGAGTCATAAAGAAAATTAACCCCACCCTTGTGGGGTTAGAGGTTTTGAGAAAGGAGTTGAAAACTCAGGTTTTTTCTACTCCTTCAAGATCTTGTTTGTGTCCTGCTTTGGGGGTATAAAATTGGATTAAATTTACTTTCTGTTTGAAAGATGATCTTGACCTTGGAGGACTGAAGTTTTAGGAGAAACAAAGCAAACATAAAGCTGGTTGCTTAAGCTTGGTTTTTAGAAAAAATAAAGGGAGATCTTTGGGTTCACCAGGATTGGAAACAGAAATAGTACATTTTCATAATGACTTTCCTTCCTAAGCAATGTACCTGAGATGTGATGCTCAAACAGGTTATAGTGATTCCTGGGCTATTGGCCTTATGATTCAAAGGCAGTTTTCACAAAGAAGCAATTAACTAAATACTAGCTGTATATTCTTTCCCAATCATACAAAACATAACTTTAAAAACCACAACATAGCAATAAATTAGTTGACAAAACTACTTAAGGGGATAAACATTTTAGATGAAGATAAGTAGTAATCTTAATCTAAAAGATCTTTCTCTGATCTGATTTTGAGTAAAAACAAGTCTCTCCATCCCAACACTTGATTTGGGGGAGAATCGTCTCTCTCACTGAGGCCTTGAGGAAGTTCCATCACTCCTTTTTCTGTTGCAGGATTTAATCAAGCTCCTTGGTTACTAATGGGTTTCCTTGAAGACTAGTGCAGTGTAATTACAGTTTCTATTCTACACGATTTGTCTGAAGAGAGAAGTTATCAGCATAGACAGTTTCCTTTCATCCTGAAGTTATATTAATCACCAGCAGGCTTTCTGCTATTGTTGGCTAATCCATCACTTGCATCTATATAAAATTTATCTTTTTACTAAAAGTGCTAAAAGAAATGCCAGTTTATTCTCAAACCTGTTTTGAATATTTTCTAAAGTTTCTTTATGTGACATATTTCATTTCTTTACACGTGCCTTGTTCCACAGAGGACTTAATCTGATGAGTTTCTATGGTTTCCCTATTATTTCTCTGACTATTCTTTCTCAATTTTTTTTCAGTGATGTTTCCAGAAAGTGAATTTCTTCTGTGCTCAAGGAGCTCACAGCGGCTGGGCAAGATGTGTGGCAGTGTCATACTGACATCATATTAGGATGAACACAAGATGATGCAGACAGAGTGAATGCAGAGTGAACAGCAATGAGCACCCCCTGGAGGGGTCTGAGAGGGCTTCACAATGACGTAACACTTGAATTGGGTCTTGAAATTGGAGTGAGAGTTTGGTGGACAGAGGTTTCAAGAAAGGCACTCCAGGTTAAAGAAGAACACAAGGCTTTGCATCCAGGGAGGGTCAGATTAGCGGAGAAATGTTTTGAGGCTGGGGAGTTAGGACAGTGACAATGAATTATGAGACAAAACTGGAAACGAAAAGAGTTTTTTTTTTTCTTTAGACAGTCTCGCTCTGTCACGCAGGCTGGAGTGCAGTGGTGCAATTTGGGCTCACTGCAACTTCCGCCTCCTGAGTTCAAGCAATTCTCCCTTCTCAGCCTTTCAAGTCACTGGAACCATGGGCACGTGCCACCATGCCGGGCTTATTTTTGTATTTTAGTAGAGACAGAGTTTCTCCATGTTGGTCAGGCTGGTCTCCAACTCCTGATCTCAGGTGACCCGCACACCTCGGCCTCCCAAAGTGGTGGGATTACAGGTGTGAGCCACCACACCCAGCCAGGAAGAGCTAGATTCTAAAGGACTCTATATTATCCTGAGAAAGTTTTTGGATTTTAATCCTGCAAATATTTTGAGGAAATGAAAATGTAACATGGGACCCAGTTGAACCTAAGAGATAACTAGGTTTGCGAAGCCCTTGATGGAAGTCCTCTTAAGACTTATTTGATTTGATTAAAATTCATGGGAGCTAAGGAAGCTTCTGAGAAAAGAGCTCAAATAATGACAACAATTGGGTTTTAGACATCTACAGGAATGCCTAACATACTGGAGGCAACCAGCAGAAGCTAACCACAGAAGGCGCAGGGATGCCTGAGAGAGAATCCACCCCAAGAAAAGAAAGATTTGGTTCTGAGTCCAACTAGTAACAGAATGAGAGAATGGGAGAGAAGTGGTTCCAGGTACGCGATAAATGTATCCCTGACCTGGCCACACTAAAGGGGTGCACAGGCCCGCTAGAGGTAGAAGATAGAGTACAAACACTATCTGTGAAAAGCCAAAAAAAATGTTAAAACATCAGAAAACAAGCATAGGACCCTATGACAGAGCCTAACATTCATCACAGGAATTCACTTTCCAATACATATCACAGCAAAGAAATATATCAGTAATCCTGAGCCAATGATGGCAGACCAGACATTATGCGTGGTGGCCCAAGAGTAATGATGAGACAGTGCCTGCACAGTGGTGTGGGAGCAGGTGTGCCTGGGGCAATAGAGGTATGTTGGTGGTGAAAAGTCTGATGTTGTGGGTAGTAGCCCAAAAGATGAACCACGTGATACACATGTGTAATGTAACATTTCCAGGCACTCACGGAAAACAAGAGGAGAAAGAGCCTTTTAAGCTTACAGTATTTGGGTGTGTATTATTAATGCAACTTCAGTAGCTCTATGCCTTGCTAAGGTTACAGGTAGACTATACCTCTTTATAAGAAGGGGAGTGACATGCTCTGGTTTACATTTTAGAAGTGTCATTCCAGGAGGTGGAATAAAAGATGCTTCCGAGAGGACAGGAATAGTAGAAAATTAATTAGAATATTTATAGTATGTCCACATTAAACACAATAAGGGATTGACCAAAGGTGGCAAAAGTTACAAGAAAAGGAATGGAGTTTGAGAGAGATTTTGGAAGTAGGATTCATTGGAGTTGGTGACACAGAAGAGGAGAGAAGGGAGAGAAGTTAAAGAACTACCCAGACAGCTGGAAATGCCATTATCTGGTGATAGGGAATTCAGGAGAGGCCACAGATTTCGAGGGAGACCTTGTCTTCCAAGAGAATGTGAGCTGTGCATGGGTAGGGACACATCAGGCCACATTTGAAGAGACCAGAGCCTGGCACTGCTGACTTCAGCACTGACCCCATTCTCTCCAGAGGGTAAAGAGAGTACTTAAGCATTTTGGGATCTCTTTCAACACGGAACTTTGAGACATTCTCTTAACAATTTCTTGTTTTGTTTCTTTCATCTTTGATGCAATAATAATGGTCTTGGGTCAACATTTAGGAGATAATGTTTGCCAGTTCCTTTGAGAACTTTGGCTGAAGGTTCAGTGTAAATGACTTCATGAAGTATTCATGAATACTTCCAGCTTGCAGGTTTAGCCTGAAAAGATAAAAAAGAACTACCGTTCTTTGAAAAGATATCTTCCTCATCTGATTGTGTTTTACTGATTGACGGGTAAGAAAATTGTGAGTGGAGGAAGAAAGGAATCAAGAGGGAATGAATAACGTTGGAAATGCTACTAGGATAAGTATTTCTTCAGGCATAGGCTTCAGAAATCTAGGGATTAAAATCAGGCAAAGACATCATCTAGGCTTGTTCCAGGAAGGCAGGATTCCCTTCCTCACTATCAACATAAGTCATGGTTTCTGTGGGCTCTTGCCCATGGAGGCGAGGACCAGGCCCAAGCTTTGAGCAGCTATAGAGGTTAACAATGCTCCCAACAGGGACAGAATACTAGGTAGTAACCAGAGCCCACAGCTAACTTTCAGGAGGCAGAAATGGACAGCCCTGGGCCCCTGAAAGTGACAGGCAACAGGGCTGGCTGGTGCTGAGCACTTTTTAAAATAAGAAGTGGCTCAATTAATCGATAAAAAATGGTACACACAAGCCATAAAAACATGGACCCACAAGTCAAAGACTGGACCATCTACACGAGCTGCTTAAACTTGTAATGGGGCTGAGAAAGTCATACCCCAAAACATGGTGTTTTGACATGTTAAACTGAAGAAGAAACATCAAGGTCTCTCTCACCTCCCCCCTTCTTGCCTCTCAATCCTTTCTCTCTCCTAAAGTGCAGGATAAAGTTGTTCCCTGAAGTTCCCTCATCTGCCTAAAGTCCAGACCCATCAAAGATGAAAACAGTGACCTCTGGGTTCCTTCCCTGAGTTTTCATTAACTAAACTCCTCTTATAGGAAGAAAGACTGAAGTCTGTTAACACACCAGGACAAAATTTGTCACAAACTCTTGTCTGCTCAATGGGCCCAACAGACTTTGTCCCAGATCATTGTATGCTTTTTAAGCCCATTGAATTGCCCTAAACATTATTTACTACCACACTCAAAAAATCCACAATTTCCCAGATCGATTTTCTCTAAGGAGAAGGGTATAGAAGCATCTGTACCCCATTGTGTGATAGGGTAATTCACTGTGGTTCGTCCTGTGGATGTTAATTTTGTGTGCCTTTTCTACTATTAATCTGCCTTTCTGCCTCAGCAAACCTTCAGAGGGTAAAGGGGACGTTTTCCCTTGGCCCCTACACCTGCATGTTGTTTGCACTTCATTTCTCCATCCTCATTCATTTTAATAGGAGAAACAGAGGATGGGGCCTGAGTTTTGTCTTTGATCTGCTTGTACATTTCTCCCTTCAGTTATTTTTGGTCTTTGTCTAAAATTCTGACATCTCAGACTTTGTTTAAAAGCAGTCTTTTGCGTTGATCTCACTGGGAGCTACAGACTGAAACTGACAGACACACAATAAAACAAGAACATTTCAGGCCAATATTCCTGACAAACATTGATGTGAAAATCCTCAATAAAATACTGGCAAACTGAATCCAGCAGCATATCAAAAAGCTTATTCACCACAATCAAGTCGGCTTCCTCCCTGGGATGCAAGGCTGGTTCAACATATGCAAATTAATAAACATAATCCATCACATAAACAGAACCAATGACAAAAACCACATGATTATCTCAATAGATGTAGAAAAGGCCTCTGATAAAATTCAACACCCCTTCATGCTAAAAACTCTCAATAAACTAGGTATTGATGGAACTTATCTCAAAATAATAAAAAAGCTATTCATGACAAATCCACAGCCAATATCATACTGAATGCTTCCAGCATTCCCTTTGAAAACTGGCACAAGACAAGGATGCCCTCTCTCACCACTCCTATTCGACATAGCATTAGAAGTTCTGGCCAGGGTAATCAGGCAGGAGAAATAAATAAAGCGTCTTCAAATAGGAAGAGAGGAAATCAAATTGTTCCTGTTTGCAGATGACATGATTGAATATTTAGAAAACCCCATCATCTCAGCCCCAAATCTCCTTAAGCTGATAAGCAACTTCAGCAAAGTCTCAGGATACAAAATAAATGTGCAAAAATCACAAGCATTCCTATACACCAATAACAGACAAACAGAGAGCCAAATCATGAGTGAACTCCCACTCACAATTGCTACAAAGAGAATAAAATACCTAGGAATCCAACTTACAAGGGATGTGAAGGACCTCTTCAAGGAGAACTACAAACCACTGCTCAACAAAATAAGAGAGGATACAAACAAATGGAAAACCATTCCATGCTCATGAATGGGAAAAATCAGTATCGTGAAAATGGCCATACTGGTGAAAGTAATTTATAGATTCAGTGCTATCCCCATCAAGCTACCATTGACTTTCTTAACAGAATTAGAAAATACTACTTTAAATTTCATATGGAACCAAAAGCAAGCCTGTACAACCAAGACAATCCTAAGCAAAAAGAACAAAGCTGGAGGCATCACACTACCTGCCTTCAAACTATACTACAAGGCTATAGTATCCAAAACAGCACGGTACTGGTACCAAAACATATATATATATATGTGTGTGTGTGTGTGTGTCTGTGTGTGTGTGTGTGTGTGTGTGTATGTGTATAGATAGATAGACCAATGGAACAGAATAGAGGCCTCAGAAATAATACCACACATCTACAACCATCTGACCTTTGACAAACCTGACAAAAACAAGCAATGGGGAAAGGATTCCCTATTTAATAAATGGTGTTGAGAAAACTGACTAGCCATATGCAGAAAACTGAAACTGGACTCCTTCCTTATACTTTATATAAAAATTTACTCAATATTGATTAAAGACTTAAATGCGACCTAAAATCATAAAAACCCTAGAAGAAAATCTAGGCAATACCATTCAGGACATGGGCATGGGCAAAGACATCGTGACTAAAACACCAAAAGCAATCGCAACAAAAACCAAAATTGACAAATGGGATCTAATTAAACTAAAGAGCTTCTGCAAAGCAAAAGAAACTATCATCAGAATGAACAGGTGACCTACAGAATGGTAGAAAATTTTTGCAATCTATCCATCTGACCAAAGGGTTAATAATCCAGAATCTACAAACAACTTAAACAAATCTACAAAAAAAAAAGAAAAAAGAAAAAAGAAAAAAAAAAAACAACCGTCAAAAGGTGGGCAAAAGATACGAAGAGACACTTCTCAAAAGACATTTATGTGGCCAACAAACATGGAAAAAAGCTCATTATCACTGGTCATTAGAGAAATGCAAATCAAAACCACAATGAGACACCATCTCACACCAGTTAGAATGGTGATCATTAAAAAGTCAGGAAACAACAGATGCTGGAGAGGATGTAGAGAAATAGGAACACTTTTACACTGTTGGTGGGAGTGTAAATTAGTTCAACCATTGTGGAAGACAGTGTGGTGATTCCTCAAGGATCTAGAACCAGAAATACCATTTAACCCAGCAATCCCATTACTGGGTATATACTCAAAGGATCATAAATTATTCTACTATAAAGACACGTGCACACGTATGTTTATTGTGCACTGTTTACAATAGCAAAGACTTGGAACCAACCCAAATGCCCATCAATAATAGACTGAAGAAAATGTGGCACATATGGAATATGTGCAGCCACAAAAAAGGATGAGTTCATGTCCTTTGCAGGGACATGGATGAAGCTGGAAACCATCATTCTCAGCAAACTAATACAGGAACAGAAAAGCAAACACTACATGTTCTCACTTATAAGTGGGAGTTGAACAATGAGAACACATGGACACAGGGAGGGGAACATCACAAACCAGGGTCTCTCAGGGGTGGGAGGCTAGGGGAAGGATAGCATTAGGAGAAATACCTAATATAGATGACGGGTTGATGGGTGCAGCAAACCACCATGGCATGTGTATACCTATGTAACAAACCTGGACATTCTGCATATGTATCCCAGAACTTCAAGCGTAATAACAAAAAAAAAAAAAAAAAAAAAAGCTTAAAAAAAAGCAGTCTTTTGTCATACAATGTTAGCACTAAGGAGACTCCTACAAGACCTACGTTTTCATTTTAGACAGAAGGAAATTGAGACCCCCAGAGGTGCTGTGGTGCTCTCTGAAGTTGCCCAGCTAATTAGTGTGAGACAATCTATTAGCAGCCTCTCCTCTGTGCATGGTGCCCATTTCTCACTTGCACACAGAACTTCCTCTTTTATCCAGACCTGCTGTGCCATGAGTTTGCGAACAGTGGCCTACCTTACCAGCCCAAAGTGAGTCATCGTCAGCAGGGGACTGACAACCACAGGCTCAAAGTAAAAGTCTAATGAGACACCCTGAGCACTCTAAGAAGGTACAGAGAAGACACAAAGAAACAGGTAATCAGAAAGTAAAAAGGAGTCACCAAGCAATGACTCTTATTTGGTGTGTTGGTAAGGCCCATGGGGAAGGAGAGGATGCGGCGACTAATGTCAGTCCTCACAGTGCAGCTCAGGCAATAACTCTGGGACAGCAGCAAGGGCACACATTCAGGTAGGACGCTCTTGTTGTTCTTCCCAGGAGGTTTCATATTTCTTGATTCTGTTTATGTGCCCCTTCAACTTAGAGATGTTTACTCTTCTCTTCAAGAAGCTATGTTTGTATTTTATAGAAAGTAGGTGGCAATTAGATGAATGTATTCCAAGTAATAAAGCTTCAAAATAGTCACAGAGCCTGTGATGCCAACTACCTAATTCCCCATTGCTTCTGTAACACTTCTCATTGCTTACAAGTCAGGAATTTGTTTTTTTTTTTTTTTTTTTTTTTTAAACAGTAGTTAAAACATTACTGATAAGATTTGCTTCTATTTGGGGGTCATAGTCACTGCTTTCCAGGACTGTAGAAATTGGCAGGCATTTTAATTATTTTATTTGCTTATTTATTTAGAAATTTATACAAAAATTAGCTGGGTGTGGTGGCATGTGCCTTTGGTCCCAGATACTTGGGAGCCTGAGATGGGAGAATTGCTTGAGCCCCAGAGTTCAAAGCTGCAGTGAACTGTGATCATGCCACTGCACCCCAGCTCTGGGTGACACAGTAAAATCCTTTCTCAGAAAAACAAATTTTTTTTTCCTCCTGTTTCCCATCCAGGGTGTAGCCATCCAGCAGCCAAATGCAGTTTGTAAATTTAATCCTGGCTTCAGCAATGGAATCACCATTTGAGCGGTTCAAATTTGAGAGGTAGCATAAGCTGCCATGTTGACAATTGCTTTAGAGAGAAAGTGAACTTGTGAACAATCATCTTTCTGGTCCCATGTCTGCACTGATTAAGCTTCCAAAAATTTGCAGTCAGGTCAGTCAAAACAGTTAGGGATGAACCTCTAAGATTCTCCTATCAGGGGCAAAATGGTATCACCTAGCAGTCCCAGAGTATAACGGTACAATAAAGTAAGAACATAAGCACTCACTTATTTATTCCTGGTTTACCCCATCTAGGTAGATGCCTGGAGTTCCAGTCCTACATTAATATACCCAGGTTTCTGAATCCCTATGGCAATACTAAATTATTCCTGATACTCTTGGTGTTCAGTGCTTCTGTCCATTCCAACAATTCCAGAAGTGGTATCAAAGGAGAAAACCACTAGGACTAAACTCTGGGTTGTCACAAGTTTTCTTAGTTTCCATAAGAAATTTTAGTGAGCAGTAGAGCTTTTCCTTTGCTACTCTCAGTTACGCTTCCTCTCATTTAGGTTTCCGTCATCTTCCCTAATGAATCAGGCTGTTCCTCTGTCTGCAGCTGGCCTCCAGGTGACACTTTCAGTAGTTTTCACCTCGACCAATCTCATACACCCCGAGTCTCTCTCCCATCTCTTTTCCATCTAAGTTCCTTCCCCATCTGGTAGATTGAAGGCTAGGGGAGATGGCATGGAAAAATATATAGGAGGACGGTTCTTGATGTTTGTTTGTTTTTGAGACAGAATCTCACTCTGTCGCCAGGCTGGAGCTCAGTGGTGCGATCTTGGCTCATCGCAACCTCCACTTCCCGGGTTCCAGTGATTCTCCTGCTTCAGCCTCCTGAGTAGTTGGGATTACAGGCGCACGCCACCATGCCCAGCTAATTTTTGTATTTTTAGTAGAGACAGGGTTTCATCATGTTGGCCAGGATGGTCTCAATCTCTTGACCTTGCGATCTGCCTGCCTCGACCTCCCAAAGTGCTGGGATTATAGGCGTGAGCCACTGCACCTGGATGGTTCATGTTTTTTAAAAGAGCTATGGCCTCTTAATCTGAAGCTGACAGTCGATTTCTTGGTGTTCACTCATCTTTCTTTCTTCCCAAATTTCTGTTTCTTTTGTAAATATATCCTGGTAGGATAACTCAGCCAGCCCTTCAGATATGACAGAACATTCAGAATGGGATAAAGATACATTATCTAGAGTCATGTGCTGAAATTCATGTTTTGCCTCCTTGAGGCTTTGACATCACTAAAAGGATCCAGAGTTTTAGAGTAATGTCTTCAGTGGAATTCTCAGGGAACCAGACTCCGAGTTGAAGATGGGATTCCTGGAGTTATGTGGGGGATGCTCTTGGGAATATTTGTAAGAAAGCAAGGTGGCAAGATAGAGAAGAATGCAAGGGGAAAACTGCAAGGTGGTCTCAACAGAGACTACAGCCAATTCCATGGGGAATTCTGGAGCTGGGAGGGTCTTTCGGATTTGTCCAGAATTGAGGCAAGGAGGTCAGACTTTTGTATCACTGAATCTACCGGTCATTGCATGTGGACTGCCAGTCACACCCCCAGAAAGAGTAGGACCTTAGGCAAGGCAGGTGCCTTCATTGGAGGGCAATTCCCGAAGAGGGAGTCTCTAGTTAATACTCCTGGCCACTGGGGGAATAAGTTCCTTGATCCAGAAGGGGGAATTTATGTGGCCCACTCCTGCATCCACTCTAAGGGGCAAGCATTTCTTGTTGAGTTTTTTTTTCCTCCCCCACTCTGGCCATACTGAAGACTTTGGTACTATGTAATGCTGCAAACCCAGGAATAGAATGTAAAGATGTAACAAAAAATTTTCATATTTTTAATTAAAGAGAATTTCTTCTATAATTTTGTCACTGTCATTTTGTTTTTCTTAGTTATTTGCCATTACAACATAACACTATAACATTACCAAATAATGATGCTTTTATTTTATATTTTTTTCTACAAATACCAGCAGGGCAAGTTTTTGCCTTTTTCATTCCATGACTCCTTTCAGCCCATGTTGGGAAAAAGCTGAGTGTTGGGGAAAAAAGGTGAGGCAGGGCTTGCTTGTCTGACATAACATCCAGGACTCAGGGCATAAAACCCCTCATGGCCTCTGGAATGAGTCTAGACTTGCTGGCTCCTTGCTTCTAGCTTAAACTAGAAGAACATGCTCCCCACTATCTCGAGTAGCAGAACATGTTCCATATGCCGCAAAGGAAATGCCAAACCATCGCAGCTGTAGATCACGCACTTGCCCTTTCACCCCCACATTCTCACCACCTGTTTCTTTGTTTGGTCACCAACAAATAGTCTGGGTTTTCGCAGCTCAGGGTCTTCGCAGCCTCCATACTCGCATTGGCCCTCAGTTTCTCTCTCAAACTGTCTTTTCTCATTCCTTTGACTCCGCTGGACTTCGTCGCCCCCACGACCTGGTGTTGGGTCTGATCACCTGAACAAGCCCACATCTGATGACTAAAGCAGGCAAGGTGATGCAAATATGTAATCACATGATCTATTGCCAGCAGTGTATTGCCTGAAGTCAGGGACAGATAAAACCTGTTGGCCGGGCGTGGTGGCTCATGCCTGTGATCCCAGCACTTTGGAAGGCTGAGGTGGGTGGATCATGAGGTCAGGAGATTGAGACCGTCTTGGCCAACATGGTGAAACCCCGTCTCCACTAAAATACAAAAAATTAGCCGGGCGTGGTGACACGTGCTTGTAATCCTAGCTACTTGGGAGGCTGAGGCAGGGGAATCACTTGAACCCAGGAGGCGGAGGTTGCAGTGAGCTGCGATTGTGCCACTGCACTCCAGCCCGGTGACAGAACAGAACTCCATCTCAAAAAAAAAAAAAAGAAAACTTAGCTGCACCCAAATGCCCCCTCCATAAGGTGTGTCTGACTGGTACTGTAACATTTACTCGCTCAACAAATCCTTTTTAAAATTCTAGTTGGAGTTTTACCTCCTATAAAATAATCATCCCCCTATCTGACAAATCTCACTCAATATTCCCCATACCCTACTTATATCTCCTTATTTTTCATATTTTTAATTAAGGACAATTTTAAGTGTGGTTTTGTTACTGTCATTTTAATTTTTCTTTAATGTATTTGTTATTATAACACTATAACACTACCAGAATAATAATATTCCTTTTAATTTTTCTCACAAAAATCAGGCAAAATATTAAAAGTTCTAAGTATGATTAAATGATTTGACTTCTCCCATTCAGATGTACTTGTGCATGATTCAAATTGGAAACCAAGTCAAATGAAGAGAAAAAGGCCTGCAAGCACTTGAGTTTCTGAGGTAGATCTGGGAGGTTCAGTACCATTCTGGAGCTAACGGTTTTGGAGTTAGGTCCTTGCTTCCTAGATTGTGGCTGAGACATGATGGTCTTGTGGTCATCAGTTGCTCTTGCAACTTCCTGACTCCCACCCTCCCTGATGGTGCTAGAGGTAGTGCTTATCCCAGAGGAGCAGCTCTGTGGTATTATTCTTGGAATTAATCCTCCATACTCAGTCTCTAAGGGTTTTGTAAGCATCTAATTCCTTTAATTAAATTTCTTTATATTTGTTCACTAAGGCTAAATCCTGATGTATAAAAAACAGTAATTTGAAAATTTTTATCCACTTCTTTAGCAGCATTGAGAAGCTATTTTTTGACTGCCAATTTTGTCCTAATACGTGTTTCATTGTCCTAAATGTTACGATTCCCCTGTTGAATTGTCCCAACGTTTCTGCCTACCCAGATATCTTCTTACTTCTCACTGAAGAAAGGATCTGTTGTGAAGTGCCAGACCTTTTCCAAGTCAGTTCTTTTATCCTCCTTAGTCTTATCTTTCTCTTGGATCTTTGAATTTAAAGAATGCCCAGAAGGCATGAAACAGAACCTAGGTAATTGCTCAGGAGCCCTAATCTCTAGGCATGCAAACTCTTTCTAGCAGATATAACTTGGCCTTCCCTGACAAACCCAATTTTTTACCCTTGAATCTGAGGCCAGTTGCATGTGGCAGTGGCTGTGATCTGCAAATGAGGAGTTATTTCCTGCTCTATCCCCTAGTGGTCACAGTTCCCATAACATCAGTAGTTACCACCCCTATTTGGTGACAAACCAACATGAGAAAGTCTATTTGCTTCCTGTCCTCCCAAGCTTCTTTGCAAGCGTGGCATAGCTCCAACACCAGCCAGAAAAGACTAGCTAGGGATCTTACTTGTGTATTCTCATTCTCCCACTGTTTTGACCTTTATCCTGGCCATATCAAAAAGAAGAGCCTTCTTAAGACTCCTGCTTCCAAGTCATTTTCCTCCTTGGTCCATCCATTGGGTCAAACTCTTTGGAAGAGTCCATTTGTCCTGGTGACTCGGCTTTCAAAACTTGCATCTTCCTGGCTGCCTCTGTGGTAACCTCTGTAGCAGGTTCCCTTTTTCCTGGTCCCCTAGCTTTTCAACCTTCCTGCCCCCACCCCCATCTAGTGATAGCTTGTTGCATTCCACAACTGCCCCCACGCCCACCTAGTGATAGCTTGTTGCATACCACCACTATCAAGTTTCTTGAAGGTTATAAAATAGTTCCCTCTCTTCAAAACTTGAAAATGGATAAATCAAATTTACACTGACCTGAATTTAGTGTCCTTGTAAGAAATTTCATAGTATGAGTTCATGCCAGGCATGTCCCTCTCAGCCCTAATGTGTCTCTTAAACAGAGACCAGTTTAAGCACACAGCTCATTCTGCCATGTCTATAACAGACCCAGCGCTCATAGCCATGGTCAAGTGTGGACAGCAATCAAAGGATGCAGCAGCCTGCCGAGGTTGCTCCATATACAGGTCAGTTTCTATGAGGCACCCGGACAGTAGTTTTTGGCTTTTCCAGCATATAATTCTTTTCAGCAGTGCTGACGTGTTTAGCAGGTAAGACAATGTGGATGTGTGACTTTGGGATTTATTGCTGTACTAAAGGCCAGAGTCAGTAAAAAAAAAATTGAGTAAGTCAGCAGTACCCAACAGCCCTCTACACAAGGTCGGACTGACCTGTACAGTTTCTCACAGGAAGTGATGACTTAATTCCAGTTATTTCTACAGACAGCCCTTACTGTTTCCCTCTATCAATGATCTTACAAAACAAGGCCACCAAATCGGGGTGCTGGAAGAAATTTTTAACACGTATATTTATTTTTAGCCAATTGTTTTAAACTTCCTTTGACATAACTTTTATAAAGTACATATATATTATATATATATATATATATAATCACACATCAGTTAACGAGAAGGATGCATTTTGAGAAATTCATCATTAGGTGATTTTGTCATTGTGTGAACATCATGGAGTACACTTACACTCCATGATGTATGCTTACACTCTAGATGGTGCAGCCTACTGAACACTCTATGATGTATGCTTACACTCTAGATGGTGCAGCCTACTGAACACTCTATGATGTATGCTTACACTCTAGATGGTGCAGCCTACTAAACACTCTATGATGTATGCTTACACTCTAGATGGTGCAGCCTACTGAACACTCTATGATGTATACTTATCCTCCAGATGGTGCAGCCTACTAAATATCGAGTGTTAAACACCATTGCTCCTAGACTACAAAACTGTACAGCATTTTACTGTACTGAATACTGTAGGAAATTGTTACACAATGGTAAGTATTTGTGTCTCTAAACATATCTAAACATAGAAAAGGTACAGGAAAAATACAGTATTATAATCTTTTGGAGCCAATGTCATATAGTGGTTCTTCCTTGATTGAAATATTACGTGGCACAGGACTGTTTATCTAAACATAGAAAGGTGTAGTGAAGACACAGTGTAAAATATTTAACATGGTAAACCTCTATTGGATACTTATAATGAATGGAGCTTGCAGGACCGGTAGTTGCTTTGGGCTGAGTCAGTGAGTGAGTGGTGACTGCCTACAACATTACTGTTCACCACTAAAGACTTTATGAACCCTGTATACTTAGGCTACATGAAATGTATAAAAATATTTTTTCTTCAGTAATAAATTAAACCTTAGCTTACTGTAACTTTATAAACTTAAATTTTTTTTTTTTTACTTTTTTACTCTTTTGTAATAGCAGGTTAAAACACCAATACATTGTACAGCTGTACAAAAATATTTTAATCTCCTTATTCTAGAAGCTCTTTTCTATTTTTTAACTTTATAAACTTGTGTGTGAAAAACTAAGACACACACACACACATGAGCCTAGGCCTACTCAGGGTCAGGATCAGTATCACTGTCTTCCACCTCCACATCTTGTCCCACTGGAAGGTCTGCAGGGGCAGTAACATGCATGGAGCTGTCATCTCCTATGATAACAAGGCCTTCTTCTGGATACCTCCTGTAGGACCTGCCCGAGGCTGTGTTAGAGTTAACTTTTTAAAATATATAGAAGTAGGAGTACACGCTAAAATAATGATAAACAATCTAATAGATACATAAACCAGTAACACAGTTGTTTATTATCAAGTATTATGTACTATACATGTGTGTGCTATACTCTTATGTGACTGGCGGTGCACTAGGCTTGTTTACACCAGCACCACCACAAACACGTGAGTTATGTGTTATACTACAATGTTATGAAGGCTATGGTATCCTTAGGCAATAAGAATTTTTCTACTCCACTGTATCATACAGGATCACCATCATATGTGCTGTCTGTTGTTGACCAAAATAATATTGGCCATGTGTATATATATGTGTATATACACGTTTGTGTATTATATAATATATATGTATAGCAGTACATGTACGCCATTTGTTAATATAAATATGTTAAGATATATGAGCTCAGTTTTTTTAAAAAACTGTTAGTGTTGTGTGATCAAAATCTGAAAAAAATACTTTAATCAAGTCAATGTGTAGTACTGTACTAATTTCTAAATATTTGGATCATCAGAATTTACGACATAATTTTCCTTCTATTGTTTGAAAAAATAGAATATTATGAATTCAGTAACTGTTGAAAATGGCAATGTATTTTATCACTTGGCCTATACACATTGGAAAAATAGCAGTGCATATCTATGCGCAAAATACAGACTTTGCCAATGTTACATTTGTAGATTTTTTGCAATTATGAACTCCCCAGGGAGTTCAGCAACAGCGTAGCAACAGTTGAGACGTATGTTTCTTTCTGTATGCCTTATAAGGTCTTAGGTTCCCAGCCTTGAATAAATGAGGTGCGAGGAATGGTAAGATGGAATCCCACTAGAGAGCACATACACATTTCAGAAAGTTCTCTTCAGTGAACCATTCCTTAACCAGGGAATACCTCTATGGCTTAGCAGAGTTACTCCTCTCTCAGAAAGTGAACAGTGCACTATAAATGGCTCAAGTGTGGGACAGTAAAATCTATTGAGGTTTTTAGGGGATGAGGATGTCTTTTGAATACCATACACTGAAAATATTACTTGCATTAGCTTTGTGCTGCTTTTCTTTTATAAATATTAGCACTGATCTCTGTAATTTAACTTTTAAATTGAAGATATGTGACATCTGTAATTAGGGTCACGTCCTTCCTAAAGAGGGTGCTTTAGTTGGTGCTAGGAAAACTATGTCATCCTCAGAGTATTCCAGAGGCAATGATGAACCAGCATGAAGCTGACAACCAAAAGGTTTTCATGTCATTTCCTTAGTCAAAATAAGACATGGAAATGAACACAGAAACGAATCATGAGACTTTTCTGGTTGTGATGATTTGAAAGTGAGTACCTGTGTGCCTCACTAGTAACATACGAGGAAAAGAAATAGTTACATTTCAATTTTTTATGATTGGTTTTCTGGTTTTCCTGAAACTAATGGATTTTGCTTTTGTAACACAGTGTGCACTAAGGAGTTGGTGCATTCTTCGTGGCCAAAGTAGGTCACTTAGTCTTTTGTCACCTCCTTCTTCAGAATCTAATTTAAGATACTGTCAAAAGGAAAACGTTTACTGTAAATGAGTCACCCTTTGCTGAAATCATTTTGGCAAATACAACCCTAACGGAAATAAATTCACTGTAATTGTTTCATATCCCCTGAGCTCCCCTAAGTACACATCTGGCTCTTGTGCCCTAGGTGAGGGCACAGAGGGGGTAAAGAAAAGTTGTTTGCCCCATGCAGCCTTCAAAGGTTCTATTTCTTCTGCCTGGAAATACCTCCCACCCCTGTCCATCTTCAACTAAAATCTACTACCACTTAAAACTTTTGCTTAAATGAAACTTCCTTGAGGCCTCCTGATTTCCATTACAATTAGGCTGTACTGTTATAATCCCTCACTGCACACTATATTTTCCCTTCATGTTGCAATTTTTTATAATTTTCCTATATATTGTAGCAACTTATACCATGCTTATTTGTATTATTTGTTTCAAGTAATACACACAAGAACAGGGTTTGCATCTATCATGTCACCACCTGTATCTCAATGTTCTGTGGCTCATTAGATGAAGCTCAAGATATATTTATTAAATAAACAGACTTTTTTCTACATAATTCTAATATCTTCTATTTTAAGGCATTAAGGTAGATAAGAACACCCTCGGTAGCTTTTTCATAAAGTTGTCAACTCACTGTTATTCTCAAGGAGAAACTAAACACTCTCAATTGCTTCAAGGTATTGGAGTTGTTGACATACCTCTTTCAAGAACAAAGTTATTTTGTAAATGATGGTTTGATTTGCTGAATAGGTTCCAAATCAACCATTTATTTTCAGGGTTTGTGACTCATAAATCAAATTTTCCATTTAAAGGTTACTATACATGAAGAAAAATGGGGGTTCACATTCTTGATTTGGGAAAGAAAACACTTTGGTATTGAACGCCTTAAGATTTGCAATTAAAAATGCAATGAAAAGCAAGGCTCAAGTGGTTGCAGTATACTAGTAGGCTTTTCCCCAGGGTTCTATTAAAAAATAGTAATAGTCCAGAAGTTGTTTTCAATATTGTTAAAGAAGCATCATACATTCCCTCTCAGTAAGATTTCACAGAGTAACTGAAATGTCTTATTCCTTTGATTTTGATTGGAATGCAATTAATCAAACATGATTGTGCATGGTGGTCAGTTAATTTTTAAGGCTAAGAACAAATATTGCATCAAATTAATAAAAAAGTCTATTTTTTACTTTATAAATGTGATTTGTTTGCTAGACAGCATCTTTCAAATACATAAGGGCTAATGAGAAACATTCTAAAAGGCATCCCTGGTGGTAAAGAGTTTAGGAACTTCCATATCCAAGTTTCAAGGAGAGGGATGAATGTCTTCTTTGCTAAACAACATGACAACTTTCTTGCTGGAGAGCAGCATAAATTAGGAAATAATGAAAATCAGCACTTACAGTTGGCCTATTAAAAAGTCTTAATTAGTGATGGTTCCTGGGAGGTCCTAAGGGTATGACATATGTTCTATGGAAGTATAAATTAAGAAATTCCAAGCAACCCAGGAAATTAATCATTTTCCTCAATTCCCAGCAAATGGTCTTGACTCCTACTTTACAGAAAAATGAGGTATCATCAAATGGGAATTTCAGTAGCTGCCCTGCACCATATCTGGCTTCCATTTACCTGGAGGGGATGTAGTGCCCTTCCTTTGTCTAAGACTAATACCTCCTCTGTTCTTTGAGCTCTATTCCCTCAAACATCTTGGGACTATACTATTGAAGGACTATCCTTTTCTTTGTTCTGATCTTCAGTCAAAAATGTCTCTTAACACACAATACCTTCCAGGCATTGCTATTTCCCTCCTCCTTTCTATGGAAATAATTGCCTATACTTTCCACCTTCACTTCAGCGCTATTCACTACCCCTTTAAGACACCTGCAGGCTGGACTTGGCACACGCCATTCCACGGGAACAATTCTTGCCAAAGTCACCAGCAAAATTCTTGATAGTGAATTCAACGTACATCTGTCTTTATCTTACTTGGCCTCTAGGCAGCCTCTGAAAAACACGAATGAGTCTTTTCTCCATTCATTTATTCTGCAAATACATCTTGATTACCTTCTAAGAGACAAACACTGATTTGTGTGCTGAGAATACAGTAGGGGAGAAAAATAAGTCTTGAAGCATTTCCTTCTGTTGGCTTTAGTTACATGAACTTTCTTGATTTGCTTCAATTCTTTGACCTCCCATTTTTAAATGGTTTATTTATAGCTCGTTCTCTTGTCTTGCAAATGTACTATTTTTCATCTATGTTAGGCCCAGTTTCTATCCACTGCACCATCTGTATACAGTTATTCCCAGTATGAGTTTGGAAATCCACATCCCTCTCCTGAGCTTCTGCTCCACGTATTAAGCTTCTCTTTAAATTGTCCCCCAGCAGTCCTACAGGATGCTCCAATTCAACATGTGCCAAACTAGACGCTGCTCCTTCTCTGGGAGTGACCCCATCATTCCTTCAATTGCCTCCACCAGAATCTTGGTCATTACCAGTGATTCCTCCGTTACTTCATTCTCAGCCAATTCTACCCCCTCTACAGTTTTCCAGTAGTTGCCCTCCCATTTTTCCTCACTTTCACAGTCCACTTTAAGCCATCATCATTTCTGGCCTGCCTTCTCATTACTCTCTAACTTCAGTCTTGACTCCTCTAATCCTATGTTTCAGCTTAATGTGTCCTTCTAAAATGATACACCTTATCACTTGCGTCTTCCTTAATACCTTTCAATGTATATCAGGTTTTCTTTTTTTTTTGAGATGGAGTTTTGTTCTTTTTTCCTAGGCTGGAGTGCAATGGTGCGATCTCGGCTCACTGCAACCTTGGCCGCCCAGGTTCGAGCGATTCTCCTACTTCAGCCTCCTGAGTAGCTGGGATTACAGGCACGCAGCACCATGCCCAGCTAACTTTTTGTATTTTTAATAGAGACAGGGTTTCACCATGTTGGCCAGGCTGATCTCAAACTCCTGACCTCAGGTGATCCACCTGCTTCGGCCTCTCAAAGTGCTGGGATTACGGGCGTGAGCCACCACACCTGGCCCCAGGTTGTTTTCGGTACTACACTCATACTCCTTGGTATGACTTAGCATGGCTCTTTGGTAATGTGGCACTTACACCTTTCCCTCCAGCCCAATCAACTGTCATCCCCTCTGTCAAACCACTTCATGCATTCCACCCACAATCATCTTCATTTTTCTAGATCTAGTTCTTCATAGGTACTGTTTTGACAAAAAATCGGTTGTTGCTGATGCATGTATATAAATGTATATATGTGTGTGTGTGTATATATACACATGAATACTGCTAATTTTTATAAAGTAATCTCCTATTTGACCTTAATCAACATTCTTAAAACAAATTCAAGGAAATTTTGGGAAATTTGAATACCGACTGATTATTACATACTGTTTAAAAATAATTGATTTTTTTCAGATTTGATGATGGTGTCATGGTTATGCTTGAGGGAAAAATCCTTATTAGTTAGCAGAATTTGTTTTAAAAACTCACAAGAAGGACAAGGACAAGAAGGAAAGTAGTATGTGGAATGGATGGATGAAACAATATGGAAATCCTGTCAGCATTGAGTCTGGGTGATGAGCTTGTGGAATTCATTGTACACCACTTTTATTTTTGTTTAACATTAATAACAGCAAGTCTATAGGAAAGGGAAAATTCTATCCGATGATTTTTTTAAATCCATCTCTACCCTGCTTTTTTATCAAACTTAAGGAAAAATAAGACAGAAAGATAGGCAATAAAGATATGTAAGAAAGACATATCTGAAACAAAGATACAACTATTATTATCAGAGAAAAGTAAAGGCAAAAGTATTACTAGAGTTAAAGACACTACAATGATAAAAAGAACAATCTGCCAAAATAGAGTTCTCATGAAATTGTATGCATAAAGCAAAATCACACACAAGAGAAATTGATGTATCTATAGTTGTGTAGGAAGATTTAAACATCTCTCTCTCAAATTAAGATCAAGTAGGATCATTCAGTAAGGACATAGGACATTCAATCAATTCAAGTCCCAAACTTAATTTAATAGTTGCCTATAAGTTATTGGACTAGTAAATAGAGAATATATGTCCCTTTCAAACACCAATGGGAAGGTTTGAAAATGACTATTTTCAGCTTTTAAGATTCCAGGTTATAACCTATAGCCCAGGTCCTTTGCCTACAAAGCAATTACATTCATTATCAATCAATAAAAGACGGGAAAGAGAAAATCACAGTGGAAACTATGCATTTCTTTCTCTTTTCCTCTTTCTTTCCTTTTCCTCTTACCTTTTCTGAGACAGGGTCTTGCTCTGTTACCCAGGCTGGAGAGCAGTGATTCAAACACAGCTCACTGTAGCCTTAACCTCTTAGGATCAAACGATCCACCTTCTTCAGCCTCTCAAGTAGCTGAGACTACAGGCGCATGCCACCATGCCCAGCTGATTTTTTGTAGAGACAGGGTCTCACTTTGTTGCCCAGGCTGGTCTTAAACTCCTAGCTGAAACTGTCTCAACCTCCCAAAGTGCTGGGATTACAGGCATGAGCCACAGCTATTAATTTCTTAAAAATTATTTCCAAAGAAAGTTTTTTAAACTGGTGGGATATAGGTAAGCAGTACTTAGAAAATTTATAGCTTTGAAGTTATGTTCATAAACATTTTAAAAAGCAACAAAAATTAAACATAGGCCAGTTAAATGTTCAATTCTAGAAGCCACAGCAGGAACAATGGAGTAAACACAAAGGAGAACAAAGAAAACAATAAAGATAGAACTGAAGTAATGAGAAAAGTAGTATTTAGAGTTAACCTACAATACAGGCCGGGCACCATGGCTTACATCTGTAATCCCAGCACTTTTGGAAGCAGAGGCAGAGGCGGGTGGATCAGGAGTTGAGGTCAGGAGTTCAAGATCAGCCTGGCCAACTTGGTGAAACCCTGTCTCTATTAAAAATACAAAGATTAGCTAAGCGTGGTGGCGCATGCCTGTAGTCACAGCTACTTGGAAGGCTGAGGCAGGAGAATTGCTTGAATCTGGGAGGTGGAGGTTGCAGTGGGCCGAGATCGCACCACTGCTCTCCAGCGTGGGTGACAGAGTGAGACCCTGTCTGAAAAAAAATAATAAAAACAAAAGTTAAAAGATAGAGTTAACCTGCCATACAAATGCTCAAAGAGGCTAATTAAAAAGTTAGTAAATCTCTAAAAACATTTTTAAGAAAAAGAAAAGGCCCTAGTATGAATGTAAAGAAATGAAATGTAAGAAAATGAAATACGTAATTAATCAAGCTAAGGTAGTGTGTGCTGCAGTAAAATCAATACAAATACTTCAGTAGCTTAACAAAACAAAAGCTGATTTACATTCACAAAAATATATCCAGGCGACTTTCCAAGGTTCTTCCTGAGGTGGCTGCGCGTTCTAGGTTGCTGTGTTCTTCTGACATTTGCTCCCATGATCACCCTGTAGAACAGTGATACACTATGAACTACACACTGGCAAACGGAGACAATACACCACTCTCCTTCTCACACAGCAGAGGAAAAGCAAAGTCAGCCAGCCAGCCTTGGTGTCAAGGGGTTGGGGGGAAGCCCACTGAGATGAAGAAAATGAGAAATGTGGACAAACAATAATGCCTACCCAAATTATAACTAATTTTATGACAATGAAGATAAACACTTCCATGAAATACAAACTTTTTGAGAAAAACAAATTATCAAAATCGACTTAAAAAGCAAGAGGACCTAAATATAGCCAAAATTATTAGAGATACTGATTCAGTAGTCAAGAATTTTCTCCCACTGAAAAATACTATGTCCAATCTTCGAGAAACAGATAATGCTTCTTTTATACAATTAAGAACATTTTTTAAAAGACTAAAAGCTACCTACCTTCTCTTATAAGGTTACTATAACTGATACCAGATAAAGACATTATCAGAAAGGAAGACTGAAGATTAATATTATCAATGAACATAAATGTAAAATTCCTAAATATAGTACTGGTATAACCAATACATGAAACAAGCAGGAATCATATGATGTGATCATAAAATATCTTTACTTTTTTCCCCTCTGTTCCTTTAAAGTGTATTTGGAGAGATGGACTGCTTAACATTACCTGGATAAAAACTCAGGCCATGTCATGATTTTTTTTCTGATTATTCCTTGGTAATTAAAAACCTAAATCGAACATAATCTCAACTCAAATTTGGATATTAAGTCTCATATTAGAACTCAAGCTTTCTTTAAGGATAAACCTGGCCCGGCGCCGTGCCTCATATGCCTGTAATCCCAGCCCTTTGGGAGGCCGAGGTCAGTGGATCACTTGAGGTGTTCGAGACCAGCCTGGGCAACATGGCAAAACCCTGTCTTGACTAAAATTATAAAAATTATCAGGTGTTGGGTGGTGGGTGCCTGTAGTCACAGCTACTCTGGAGGCTGAGGCAGGAGAATAGCTTGAACCTAGGAGGCAGAGATTGCAGTGAACCGAGATGGTGCCACTGCACTCCAGAGCGAGACTCCATCTCAAAAAAAAAAAAAAAAAAAAAAGAAAAAAAAGGAACCAAAGGTTGGGAAAGGGAGACGGAATTGGCTCCTTTTTCTTACTCATTTTCTTCCATACTTAATTAAATAGCTCATCTGAGGTTGAGAAAGTAGGGTGAGAAGAGAAAGAGAACCCTAGCATTCTTTTTTATGCATGTCACTGTTGTAACATGGCCATGTGCTCTCTGGACTTAAGGGATGTTTAAAGCTAACACTTTGTCTTGTTAAGTTTTCGTGTGTGTGTTCACGAGTGCCTTCCTTTTACCTATTTCTAGAGACCTCTTGTCTGCAGTTTTCTTGGTGCAGATGGACACGTCTCTATTTCAGCTTCTCACTTACTCCTTTTGTAGCCCTAGGAATCTTGCCATACCACCTTACGCTTTTCTTCTGCTGACATTCATGTGCCTCTCAGGTGGTCCTATTTTGCATCACCTAAGGTAATCCCACATCAACTCTCTCCTGTATACAGCAGGGCTCGCCCTGACTGACTCTTGGAGGAAGGCTGATGCTGGATGCCTCAGCTGTCAGCAGCAAGCCAGCCCATCTTTAGTCCCTTAGATTTTTTAGGTGGGAATGAGACATTAGCCTACTCTGTCCTGCTAACTTCGGGTGACACAGCGAACTCTCAGAGTACTCCTGTTGATCACCCTTCCATTAGGTTTAAGGAAAGAAGTAGACAACCTGTATCAAATAGTTCCTTGGTTTGATTTAGAAAAGTAATTCTTGCCCTAGCTGAAGATCTTCTAGCCTCAGCACATAAAGCCAAAATTGAAAAATTGGACATAATTACAGTTTCTTTTGCTGTGCAGAAGCTCTATCTTCAGAGTGAACAGGCCCTAGGGAGAAATGGGAGAAAATTTTCGCTATCTATCCATCTGACAAAGGGCTAATATCCGGAATATACAAAGAACTTAAATTTACAAGAAAAAAAAATCCCCTCAAAAAGTGGGTGAAGGATATGAACAGATACTTCTCAAAAGAAGCCATTTATGTGGCCAACAAACATATGAAAAAAAGCTCAACACTGTTCATTAGAGAAATGCAAATCAAAACCATGAGATACTATCTCACAGCCGTTAGAATGGTGATCATTAAAAAGTCAGGGAACAACAGATGCTGGAGAGGATGTGGAGAAATAGGAACAGTTTTACACTGTTGGTGGGAGAGTAAATTAGTTCCAACTTTGTGAAAGACAGTGTGGAGATTCCTCAGGGATCTAGAACTAGAAATACCATTTGACCCAGTGATTTCACTACTAGGTATATATCCAAAGGATTATAAATTATTCTACTATAAAGACATGTACACATATGTTTATTGCAGCGTTATTTACAATAGCAAACACTTGGAACCAACCCAAATGTCCACCAATGACAGATTGGATAAAGAAAATGTTGGCGGGTGCGGTGGCTCACGCCTATAATCCCAGCACTTTGGGAGGCCGAGGCAGGCAGATCACGAGGTCAGGAGATCGAGACCATCCTGGCTAACATGGTGAAACCCCGTCTCTACTAAAAACACAAAAAATTAGCCGGGCGTGGTGGCAGGGGCCTGTAGTTCCAGCTACTCGGTAGGCTGAGGCAGGAGAAAGGCGTGAACCCGGGAGGCGGAGCTTGCAGTGAGCCGTGATCATGCCACTGCACTCCAGCTTGGGCAACAGAGTAAGACTGTCTAAAAAAAAAAAAAAAAAGAAAAGAAAACGTGGCATATATACACCGTGGAATATTATGCAGTCATAAAAAGTTTGTGTCCTTTTCAGGGACAGGGATGAAGCTGTTAACCATGATTCTCAGCAAACTAACACAAGAACAGAAAAGCAAACACCACATGTTCTCACTCATAAGTGGGAGTTGAACAATGAGAACACATGGACACAGGGAGGGGAACATCACACGCCGGGGCCTGTCAGGGGCTCAGGGGCTGGGGAGGGATAGCATCAGGAGAAATACCTAATGTAGTTAATGGATTGATGGGTGTAGCAAACCACCATGGCACGTGTATACCTATGTAACAAACCTGGATGTTCTGTACATGTATCCCAGAACTTAAAGTATAATACAAGAAAAATAAACCTAAAAAAAGATTAAAAATTCCTAGAAACCTAAGATTGAAGGAAATTTTATAAATTTCACTTACTTGATGAAGTATGTTTTTCCCAAATGTAAACAAATTTTAATGATGAAACACAAAAGATTCCCACTAAGGTAAGAGAAAAGACAAGTATGTCTACTGTCATCCCTGCTATTCAATACGTAGGTTTTTCTAGTCAGTGCAGTAACACCAGAAAACACAGAAGCTATAGAATGCTCTAAAGGGGAAGATAAAATTGACATTTTTTTCCCTGACAAGATGATTGTAAATTCTGTTGGATCATCTATGTGTACAAACTATCAAAACTAATAAAAGATTTGATCAAGGCCAGTTGATATATAATCAACATAAAAATTAACAGCCTTATAAACAAGCAGTAAACAGTCAGAAAATGTAATAGGGAATAGTTACAAAAACAAATCTAGAAATGAATCTAACACTAAAACTACAAATCCTTTATGGGGAAAATTATAAGACATTATTGAAGGGCATCAAAGTAGATCTAAGTAAGTAGAAAAATATACCATGTCCCCAAAGACTCAATATCATACAATACAGATAAGTTTCCCTAGTTTAACTGACAAAGTAAGTGTCATTCCAATACAAATTCCAAATGTGCTTTCCCTGAAATAGAGCAGATATTCTATGTATGGAAGAAAAAAAGTCAAATAATAACCAAGATTATTTAAAAGCAAAATGGGGAAGGGAGACATCCCTTACCAGATGTCAAAAATTTATTAATATAGAGATGCATATTATAGTTAAGACAATGCACCATCATCTAACAATAGACAAACAGAAAATTAGGACAGAATAGTGAGCCCAGAAATAGACCCAAGCATATCTAAGTCCTTGATGTAGAATTGAGAAGACAATCAAAGCAAAATAAAATAAGCTGTTCAATAAATGCTGTCGGTATAATTCAAGTTCCATGTGGGGAAATAAAATAAAATTAGGACCTAACTAATATGATACAGAAAAATAAACTCTAGATGTATTGAAGACCAAAATATTTTTAAAAAGAAAATTACAAGTCATTGGAAGATGATAACTAAGATTCTGCAGTAGGAAAGATTCTTAAATCAGCTTGCAAAACAAAGCAAAACAAAAAGGGAAAACATTAATAGAGGAATTAATAAGAATAAGTACGGGAGTAGAGATCCAAATATGGAAAAAGAGAGGTTAAAAAAAAAATAAGTTTCCCTGTGAATATTTCTCCCTCGAGAAAAGTCTGGATATGAAAAAGGCATTTCTCTAGAGAAATATCTACTCATCTGAGAAATATTATTATGTTAAAAGAATTCTAATAATTTAGGCCTACATCCACCAATGAATGCTGGTTTCTATCTGCTCACAAAATAGTTATAATTAATTAGCCCAACAATTTTTATTTAAGATCTAAAAGGATGCCAAGTATGGGAAAGACTAAAGGCACTGATGAAAATGTGTTTTCTGTTAAATAGGTTATGGAAAAAAACCAAAAACACTCAAGTAAAAAACATTTCAAACAAACAGTGGAGGGACTCCAATTTCTCAGTAATTCCACTGGAATAAGTCCAGTAAGATTTGTCAGAGGTTTAACCCCTTCTCATCCTAAAATAAGTCACCAAGACATAGCAAAAGGTTGTCATGTTCTAATTAATTTAGAAAAAAAGAACTCTTTAAAACTGGATTCAACTATGTTAAATTCTGAAGCCAAATCGCATGCAGCGAAATCAAGGATTTGCACATGATGGCTAGTGGGCCAGTTCAACCTGCACCTGTTCTTTTTTTCTTATGACCCATGATCTAAGAATGACTTTTAAATTTTTAAATGGTTTCATTTAAAATGGTTACATAAACACCTTCGTAATGTCTTTGATTGTGATACTTGACCAGCAAAGCTTAAAATATTTATGACTTGGCCCTTTGCAGGAAAAGTTTGCCAACCCCTGAACTAAATGATCGTAAGACTGGGAAAATAAGAAAAACAAGCAAGCCTCAAGAGCAGAGGATATATTTCCAGATTTAATTGGAATATAATTATGATGTTGTTTAGCCACTACTATTAGGCCATGTGCACTCGTTTTTCTGTAATAATGAGGAAGTGTGTCCCGCATTTTATCACTTATCTCCATAGTGACTTCAAAAAAATCAATCCCATGCATTTGCAGATGGCAGTCATGGGCACAGAGATTTACTCTGTGATGCTGTCTTGCTTGTATGGATCACTGGTATTGACTGTGGTTAAAGTTGTTGTAAGATAGATTAATCAAATGCATGGCCTCGAGGTGCATACCTGTGAGTTACTGAAAATGGTGGGTTCTGGAGCTAAAAGGACCATCTGTTGAATGTGATAAAGCTGAGTATGATGATTAGCCCAGGTGGAATGCAAAGATGATAGGTCTTCTTGGAGATCACAATGCGTTTCTAGATGAGCTATCAAGAAAGGCAAAACTTCCACCATGCAAGATTCTTCAGCAAATACAACCTGAAGTTTCTAGGGCCACAGTTCCTTACTGAATCCTCTGCATGGGATGTGGCTGCATGTGTATTTCTATACGCAATGGTGGCTTGTAAATGAGTGGGTTGGCATCTGAATGAATGTGGATGGTTAGTTCCACTAAGTTATGGTTACAATTGACTCTCTTTGGGGTGATTCACTCTTGTGTAACAACAGAGGTCTGAAAACAAAATCACAGTGCTAACAGATGACTTTTCTCTCACTTTCTCTCACTTATGCTCCTAATAATCTCGTGAGTTAATATTTTTCCCATTGCATGACAGGCAAGCTGAAACTTGGAGAAGTTATGCAACGTGACCAAGGTCACGTCTCTAGTGTTCCTTCAATTACATATTCCATTACCAAATAGTGTTTGATACTGAATTTTGGACAGTGTGATTTTTTTTTTTTTTCTATCGTTGGTTTGGTAGTTCTTTTTATTTATTTTTAACATCTTTATTGTGGGTTAAACGGCACATATTTAGTGTTAAGTTTGATGTATTTTAACATACGCATATATCTGTGAAGCCACCACCCCATAGTAAAAATAATGAACATATCCATCACGCCCAAAAGCCTCCTCATGCCCCTTTGTGATCTTTTAATCTCTTCTGCTCTTCCCCATACGTCACTTCTCTGCAGAGGGCAGACATTTTTACTCATCGCTAAATCCAGGCACCTAGCATGTAGCCATTCAAAAACTATTAAATGAAAGAGTGTGGTCTCAGCCTGAGTGACTCCTGTGACACATAACAAGAGGCTGAACAGAGAAACCCATGTCCGAGTTCTTGGCCCATCTCTGCCACCATCCATGGAACTTTGTTAAAGAATGGGTAGACTTAGTGATATTTAAAGACATTTCCAGCTTCATCCCCCCATGACTCCAGGAAACTCATACCATGAAGCAGCCGCTGCCAGTGTGGAAACTCTAAAATCTTAGAATTGCTTTTTCTTTTAGGATAGTAAGTTTAGGTTTTGCAAAAAAATCAAAAAAAAAGAGAGACATTTTCTATTTTATCTACTAGTGGTTTGAGGACTCCACCTTTGAGAACTTCCTTTGCTGAACACCAGGCATGTTTAAGTACTTTAATGCTCACTTTAACAACTCTATCAGCTTGGTGTTATTATATTTTACAGATAGGGAAACTGAAGCAAGACTTGAGAAATTTGCCTGA
The DNA here is from genome assembly GCF_002776525.5 of Piliocolobus tephrosceles. Taxonomy (NCBI): domain Eukaryota; kingdom Metazoa; phylum Chordata; class Mammalia; order Primates; family Cercopithecidae; genus Piliocolobus; species Piliocolobus tephrosceles. The sequence goes on from NC_045455.1 coordinate 77,336,088, forward strand.
AGAAGTAATTGAACTGGATGAAGCGTAAGAAGTTTGACTTCAGAGTCCATGTTCTTTCTTCTATAATTTATTTTACATTTAATTTTCTTTCTGAGTATTACTTTTACATACTTAAGTAAGCAAACAATATAAAAAGTTATATACTGAGAATCTTATTCTCACTCTTCTCTATTAAAAAAATTGTATTAGATTTTAAAATTTCTATTTCCAAGTTTTCTGTATGCAAATATGAATATTTTTGTTTCTCTTTATTTCTGCCACAAAGGCAGCATTTTAGATATACTGTTCGATTTGTTTTGGAAACAAGTCATGGTTTAAAATATACACTATTCTGCATTTATTTGAAAGAATATAAAATCAGTAAAACAAACCAGAAAGGGATGTTAGCATAAACACGTATCTACTTCACCTCGATTTTCCTGTTTTTAACATTTTGCCACTTTTACCTCTCTGCCTAGTCATCTTTTTTGTTTTACTGAACAATTTGAAAGTTGCAAATACGACACATTATTCCTAAATACATCAGTGTGTAACTTCTAAGTAAAATACCTTTTTATACCTTGCAAAATTAATATTGATTCAATAACATCTAATATAAAATCCTTATTCAGGTTTCCCCAATCGTGCCATTAATGTCCTCTATGTTTTTTTCTGATTCAGGAAATCACAAATCGCATTTAGTTTTTTGTCTCTTTAGTAGCCTTTTACTTAGAAAAATTTACCACAACTTTTCTTGTCATTCCTGTTATTACGCTAGATGTTTGGTGGAACATCTCATATGCTATTTGCCTGATGGTGTTCTCATTTTCCACGTAGGACAGATATTTTGCTAAGACTACCACATAGGCGATGTTATGTCCTTCCCATGCAGCAGATCAGGAGGCCCCGAATCTGTTTTTTCCTTTATTGATTTCCTTACATTTGATTACTTGGTTGAGGTTGTTCAAATTTCTCCTTTGTAAAGGTCACCTTTCCCTTTCCAACTTTTCCCTTAAGACTCTATGATTATCCTGTTTCCCATGGCCCAGACTTTCATCTAATACTTCTTACTATTCATTGATGATTCTTGTTTGAATTCATTATTGCACTGAGGTTGGAAAATGTTAATTTTTGAATTCTGTCATTCCTTCTACAATTATTAGCTAAAATTCTTACTATCAAGAGCTGTCTTCCATATACACACTATTAAATTTAGTAGCATTTTGGTCTCATGGATGTTTTTAACTCATATTGTGGTCCATTACTGTCATTCTTTTTGATGCTCAAACTTTGATGTTTTAAATTTGACCTGATCCTATATTCAGTTCACCTATTTCCATTAGTGTTTGAATACTGTCTTACTTTTGGCACAAATAGATGTTCCATACTCACCTTGTTTTTTACCTAAACATTGTGCTTTTTCCTGCTAAATATATTCTGGACATTTCTCAAATCACTTTACTAAGCACATATTCATTTGTTGACAGATGCATAGTAAGTATTTTATTCTATGGATTGTTTATTAAATCTGTTCCCTTGCTGAACCTGAAGTTATTTCCAAATAACCTTGCACACACGTCTTTTTATTCCTATGTATTGGCAGAATGGATTTCTGAAAGCAAAATTGCTTAGTCAACAAAATGCATACTTAATTGTTGTTAGATGTTGCCAGATTCCCCCATATGTATTGTACCATTTTGCACTTCTTTTAACAATGCAAGAGAGTCATCCTTTTCCCTCAGCTCCGCAGTGTATAGATTCATACTTCTGGATTTTGCCAATTTCCTAGGTAATAAAAGATGTCAGTCTAGTTTCATCTGGCATTTTTCTTTTTATAAAAGAGGAGGAGCATGATTTAATATATTTGAGAGTCATCTACATTTATTTTTTGGTAAACCATCTATTTATACATTATACTTATTATTCTATTGAGTTATTGGGTTTTTTTCATCTCAATTTCTCAGACTGGTTTTTATAAAGAAGATTAGCCGTTTGTCTAATATAAATTACAAAGAAATTGTCCCTATTTACCCTTTGTTTTTTCTTTGATTGCAGTTTTTTCTTTTGTCTTGCAAAAGTTTGATTTTTATTTAGTTAAGTTTTCTATCTCCTTTTGTATGGTCTCTGAATTTTGCATCAAATTTATAGGTCCAAGGTTATAAAAACATTAAATTACATTTTCTTTTAGTTCTTTTATGGTCTCATTTCTCTCACTTATATATTTGATGAATTTGGAGTTTTTCTTGGTTTGTAAGACGAGATATATATTCATTTTTGTCTTTTTTCAAATGGATAACTTCCTATCCCGACATTATTACAAATTCCATATTTATCCTACTTGAGATGTCATGTTCATCACATACTGAGTTTCAGTGTATTTTGAGATTTCGCTAAGAACCTTCTATTCTGTTCCATTGGTCTATTTATTCATGTGCTAATGACATAATGCTTTAATTAATGAGGATTTATAATATATTTTAGTATCTATGTAAACCTGCACTCTGTTACTACTCTCAGGTTTTAGAGGAATTTCTTTTTCTGGCCTTTCTTCCTTATTTAATTTTCCAAGTAAACTTGGCATTAGTTTTTCTGACTTCAGAAAAACTCTTACTATTTTCATTAAGATAGTATGAATTAGTAATTATAAATTAATTTAGGGCAACTTAGAGTTGAATTCTGATGTTGCATCTACTTAGCCAAGCATATGGTATAACTTTCTATTTAGATACATCTTTCCATTTAGACATTCGCCTGGAGGGTTTTAAGTTTTAATCACCAAATTTTGCACATTTTTATTAAGTTTTTGACAGGTATTTTGTCTCTTAGTTGCTCTTGAGAGTGAGAAAGTGTACAAGATTAACCTGGAATATCTAATTACAGCAGAAATAAAAAAATTAATAATCAAAGATTTCTGAAGACATATAAAAAGGTATAGGACCCAGTGGAAAGGCCTCCTGCTGGCCAAAGCTGAAGCAATTTGAGTAGCCAAAAGAACAATCATCAAAGTGGATTAAAACACAGTCAAACATGTTAAAATCCATAAGTTAATAATGACACTTAAAAATAATAATTAGTAACTCTTTGAAGTTGCCAGATCAAGTCATTATGCTGATAATTGATGAGAAAAGTAATAAAATGTATAGCTTGCTTTCCTGTGTGAACTCCATTTCAGGACAATTCATTGATAAGGGAAAGTCCTTTTTCAAAATAGGACAGTTACAAATGAAAAAGCTGGCTGGTGCGCTGGCTCACACCTGCAATCCCAGCACTTTGGGAGGCCAAGGCAGGTGGATCATGAGGTCAAGAGATCGAGACCACCCTGGCTAACACAGTGAAACTTCATCTCTACTAAAAACACCAACAATTAACTGGGCATGGTGGCACACACCTGTAATCCCAGCTATTCGGGAGGCTGAGGCAGGAGAATTGCTTGAACCCAGGAGGCAGAGGTTGCAGTGAGCCGAGATTGCACCACTGCACTCCAGCCTGGGTGACAGAGCAAGACTCCATCTCAAAAACACAAAAAAAGCAAAACCAATGCTAGAATTAGAATATTATCATTTTGCAATCCTTAATGAAATAATAGACTTAGATAGCAATCATGAAATGATGACCAAAACCATTAGATAAGAAGCTAATGAAGAATTTTATAACTGACAGATCAGTCTGACAATACATGAACTCTGTCACAAAGTGAGATAGACATTACATGACTCTTAATGTGATGCAACAGGAAGTACACAGAACCAACTATTGGTAGAATATTTAGTTACTTCTTCACAGGAAATCCAGGGCTAGAGGAACATGCCAAAAGACACTATGGCAAAATCCAGACAGGGGAATATGCTATCAGACAAATGACCCCATCTCTTCAACAAATGAATGACAAGAGAAAAAAGAAAGAAGGGCACTTTCAAACACTAAAAGAAACATAAGAGAAATATCAATCAAATGCAACGTGTGGACCTTGTTTAGATCCTGGTTCAAATAAACCAGCTGAAGAAAAAAAAAAAAAAACTAAGCAATGACGGTCATTAGGTGATGTTAAGGAATTTGTTGCTTTCAAGTGTGATGGTGGCTAAGTTTGGCTATAAAATATTCCAATGGTATGGGACAGTAAGAGGGAAAAATGAAGGAAGAATGACTCTGAACATTAAGTACATTCAGAGTGCATTATACTATTCTACTTTTGTGGATATTGGAAATTTTCCATAATAACAAGTTTATAAAACAACAAATTAGAAAGAAATAGATGAATGCAGTGCTCTAACAAGTAATTGTTTAAATCATGTAAATTTAGGAATGCTAAGTTCTTGGGTTACAGAATGTTGGTTTTGACTGTGGTCACCAAGGAATTACGTGTGCATTTCGGTTATGGGGAATACAGACACATGGGCATGCTTTGATAATGTAGGGGGTTGAATGGAGGTCTTTCAAAAGAGACGTCCTCCCAAACCTGTGAATGTGACATTTGGAAAATGCGTCTTTGCAGATGTAATTAAGGATCTGGAGATAAGATCATTGTAGATTGGATTGGGCCTAAATCCAAAAACAAATGCTATTAGAAGAGGAGAGAAGGGGAGAAAACAAAGAGGAAAAAGTGACAAAGACAGAGGCAGAGATTAAAATTATACATCCGTAAGCCAAGGAATGCCAAGGATTGCCAGCAACCCCCGCAAACCAGGAAGGGGCAGGGAATAGATTTTCCCTCAGAATCTCCAGAAGGAACCAACCTTGCCAACACCTTCACTTTAGACTTATGGCTTTTAAAACTGTGAGAAAATAAATTGAGTGTTTCAAGCAACCTCGTTTATAGTAAATTGTTATGGTAGCCTTAAGAAATAAATACAGCTGAGAAGAATGAAAAGGATGTACAGAGACAGGCAGAGATGAGAGATAAGAGACTCAAAAAGATAAGAGAAGAACTTACTTAGGGCCTGACAGCATCTCTTTTCTCATGGAACCAAGCTGTACTTAAATTCCATTATTTCTTGCAAGGATAGACATCAAACTTTCTAGTGGCAAATTTCTGGAATCCAGCCTTCTCACATTTTTGAAAACAGGTATAATATTGACCCATCTGTCTAGTCTTCTGGGAAGACTGTCATTTTCCTGATTCCTCAAATATATCCTCCTAGGTAATATTGTTAAGCGAATCCATCTTCATTCAATTCTGCAAGCCTAAATCTATGGATTTAAGAACTAGGTTGTTCATACTAAAGTGTACGAATATGTTTAGTGTCATTAATGATTCCAAAGTTAAAATTTTGATCAATTTGTGGGCCAATTAACTTTGCATTGCCCTAAGAATTTATGCAGGCTGCATCTTAAGTCTAAACTATACCTTCGATCATCAGTGGGATCAAGAGAGTGTGACTGAATGAGTACAGATGCATTTACTTTGAAGAAAAAATATCTGTGGAGGACACTGTGGATTCGCTTACTCTGCATTATTCCAGGGCCCTGCTAGTGCAATTTCCTCTACTTCAGAATAATAAACCTAAAAGCTACATCTCCAGGCTTCCTCGCAGCTCAGGTTTAGTTTCTGCCAATTAGATGCATTTATGGGAGATTTGGAAAGCAGAAACAAGGTAAAAGACTAGGTTTTGGAATACTTCTACCATTTTGGTTGGCAGCACAATCCTGGCAATAGGCTATATTCTGAAGTAGATTTTGGTTACCAGCTTTATGGGGGTAGAGACTGGGTGGCAACCTTTTTCTTTTTTAAAAAAAAAAATATATCTGACAGATACAGTGTGACTTCACTGTAGTGATATCAGCTTCCTGATCCCTAGATTGCTGCTAGTGAGGTGCATTCCTCAAGTTCCAGTGCTTTCTAAATTTCTCACCTTCCTGATTGAGGCAGAGGTAGCAACTCCACTGGTGAGCCAGTTCAGCGGTGATTTTCTGAAAGTTATTCCTGGAGGCCCATTCTAGAGCTCACTTTTGCATTCATCCAATACTTTTATAAATGCCTATTTTCTAGTTTTAAATCTCTTTCATTTTAGATACCACAGAAGCTTCAGCTTTATCAACTTGAACACCCACTGGTATAACTCAAGGTTCAGGTCCTGACTCAGTTGTACAATATTCTTCTACTGAGAATAACATGCTTATTACTGTCAGGTCCTACTGTGGGGGAAAGGGCAAGTTTAGAAAAATTTGCACTTGCCACCTCATTTTATGTTTTAAAATGCTCCTGGAAGGGCATATAAGAAATGTGAATAGGCCAGGTGCGGTGGCTCACGCCTGTAATCCCAACACTTTAGGAGGCTGAGGTGGGCGATCACCTGAGGTCAGGAGTTTGAGACCAGCCTGGTCAATATGGCGAAACCTCATCTCTACTAAAAATACAAAAATTAGCTGGGTGTGGTGGCGGGCGCCTGTAATCCCAGCTACTCAGGAGGCTGAGGCAGGAGAATCTCTTGAACCGGGAGGCAGAGGTTGCAGCGAGCCCAGATCGCGCCGTTGTACTCCTAGGCAACAAAAGTCAAACTCCATCTCAAACAAACAGACAAACCCAAAAGAAATGTGAGTAGTAGTGATCTTTGTGCAATGAAATGATGGTGCTTTGTGTGCTTGTTTTAACAAATGTAGCACATGCTGTAGGTTCACTGTTTATATCTGATCGGCCCACCTGGGATCACCTGTGTTTTCGATAAACAGTTTCATAACACACCTACAGCTTCCCACCTCATGCCTCTAATGCAGGAATGTGATTGGCTTAAATGTGATGGGTCAGAACTGCTGGAGAGATGTTCTAAGAGTGATGGTAAGTGGGTAAAGACCTCACATTCCTTGTCCTTCTGGATTGATTCTGGGGCTTGATACCATCTCTGAAAGAGTCCTCAGTGAGATTAAATCCAGTTGCCCACATGAGAAACCGACTCACGAACGCATTCCTTATTGGCTTCCCTCCCTTCCCTGCTTTCTTCCCCTACTCCCTCAGGATCACCCCTACTTCCTAAAATCACATCCCAGATAAACAACTTGCATCTCAATTCTGGCATTGGGGTCAGCTTTCGGGATTCAAATTAAGAAACAATGAACACGTATTACTCTGAAGATTGGGGAAAAGTTATTTTAAAATCCTGTTACAGGGGGTTGTCCATATGTCAAAATACCAAATACATGTTGAAGAGGATATTTATATTTGGTTTTTGATTCAGATTGAAGGTAGAAATCTTTATTTCTTAATATCATAGGATCACATTTAAAGTATTAACATGGAGATTCTTTGGCACATCTCTGAGTTCACTGAAAATTGTTTCATTCCTCCAAAACCTGTTTCAGTCATTCACAGCAGAGTCAGAAAAGAGGCCCCAAAGCAAGGCAAAAACAGTAAAACAAAATGAACAAGCGAACAGCTATCTGACCTAAAAGAAATAAATATTTGGTTGTATACTTGAGTAGTGATGTTTTTCCACACCAAGAAGCTAAATTACTTTCAGTGTCCAGGAGAAAGAAGGGTGGAAGAGGAGGAGCCCGTGTGCACGAGCAGCATGTGAGAGGGCAAGAGGACACAGAGGGGCTTCAAGTCTCCCTCACCAGCAGGACCACAGGGCAGGTGCAATCTAGCACAGTACCCTGGTCTTACTGGCCATGTATGACCACTGAGCTTCAAGAGTTAACACTTTGCCCATCAATTGCCTCCTTGGGAGTTAGCCTCAATTGAGCTCCGGAAGCTTGCCCAGATCACCCTCTGACCCATTCATGTGGGCAATCTGTCAGAAATGCCAACATGCTTACATATTCCACCTTCCCAAACAAGGTGGGGAGGTCAGGACACCTTGATGTGAAAGGTAAATTTTGCCTTTGAGCAAAGTGCAACCCTCTAAAATTGCCTTGAAATTGCCTACTGAGTTGGGAAAATGATGAAAGCGTTCCCCCTATTACATGATGACTGCTATTACTAATAGTAATTGCTGCTTATTTCAGTGCTTATCATCTGTGCTTTATATTTAATTTCACAGCAACCCTTTGAAGTGAATATATTCTCTCATTTTACAGATGAGGAAATGGAGATGTGGAAAGAGTAAGCGACCCAGGGATTGTACCATTAGTGAATGCAGAACTAGACCTCTGACACCAATGTGACTGAATGTTTAATAAATAGACTACACATAGCACAAATTCTTACTACTGTTGTATTACATACACAAGAAATGGAAGAGACATTTAAAACTGGGCAAAAAATGTTAAAAATTATGTTGTTGGATTAAGAACAATTAATCGCCTTCCATTGTCCACTAAAATATGACATTTATCATTCTGATGTTATTTTTACTGTCTCTGATATATAGATAGAATCTTAGGCTTTAGATCAGGAGCATTAGTTTTTCATTTTAATGTTACAGAAAGACTAGTCTTGGTTTGGACCATTTCTTGCTTATGATATCACCAGTACCATTAGGACAGACTCATTTATCATTCCTTGTTCCCATTACAAATTTTATCACAATGGTATGGCACAATGCTAGCATTTTAATGGTTCATATATTCCGTGAAACATGATGATAATAAACTAATACTTTGACCTCAGCTTTTTAAGTTTTGATGCATTGTCTATTTCCAGCTCACCTAGCTCTTGTCTTTCCTCGTGCTACATGAATGGGGATGAGCTGGAATGGATAGTCACTCAAAGCAGGAAATATTTACCAAGTGGAATACAGCTGTTTGTCAGTCTATTAAAAGGGCATAGCTGCTCATATTCCATTTTGAAAACCACAAATCACCATTTCTCCTGACAGAGAATACAAGCAGAATGTAAAACAGAAAAATACCAATCAGCTCTTGTTACAGGGATTACAACAAGAACAGAAAGTGACACGTTTATCACCCATTCTTGAGGCAACGGCCAATCTGAGAGATGGAAAGTACTGCAAATGCAACTTTCTTTTTCCTGCAGTTGGCTGCGTATACCTGTTAAAGTGAAAATTGTTAAAAGATGAATCAAAGGCAAATTCTGCATCAAAGAACAGCCCCATTATTTATTTAAGACTCATAACTCAGGTACAACCCAGAAATAGGATCATATCCTTTATGGAGCTAGCCAATAAATATCCTGACTAAAAGGAATAGTTGGATCATATGTTTCATGGTTTCATAGCCTATCACTGGGCTGTTTTGTCAGACTGGACTCTTAAAAACAAAAACCACAATTATTCTTGCTACAATTTTCCATGACAAATAAAGTTCTATGTTCTTCTGGTAGCAATTATATGTCTGTCATTTTCCTACAAAGTGGTGACATCAAGATGAAAAAGCTCTACCCCAAGATATTGTTGAAGTTCAGAAGAAAGCCTATGGGAAACTAGAGGGTGCTGGCAGAGGAAAGTGAGTTGAATTATCTTGGAGAATTTAAAGTGTTTTATTGGTGGAACATGGTGGCTCACATCTGTAATCCCAACATTTTGGGAGGCCGAGGTGAAAGGACTGCTTAAGGCCAGAAGTTCAAGACCAGCCTAGGCAACATAGTGACCCTATCTCTACCAAAAATTTAAAAATACATTAGTTGGATGTGGTGGCACACACCTGTGGTCTCAGCTACTTGGCAGGCTGAGGTGGGAGGACTGCTTGAGCCCAGGAGTTTGATGCTGCAGGGAGCCATGATCATGCCACTGCACTCCAGCCTGGGTGGCAGAGAGAGACTCTTCCTCTAAAATAAATAAATACATACGAAAATACATACATACATACATATATACACAAGTATTTTGTAAATCCAGAAACTGTTTTCAAACCCCAGAATTAATCAAGCTCAATTGATTTAATCATACATGCATACTTCATGGAGAAGTGTTTAAGTACATGTTACATACAAGGAGAATGCTAATTCATTCATTTATTAATTTATAAAGAGAGCTACTGCTACACACTGAATCCAGGTTTAATTAATGGGATAACCTGATAATGCATCCACCCTTAGAGCAGGGAAATTCCTTCTAGAGACTGTATCGGGCAAGTCCATAGAGAAGGCCATCCCATTCTTTTCCCTTATGAATTCTTAACTATTCCTCTTTTGTCTGTATTTCTATGCTTTATTGGTAACCATCTCACGTCTCATGATACAAGCCTTTTTTAGATTTGTTACTACTGTATACACTACAATAGATGTTCCCTGCTTCTTTATTATTTTTACTTTTAGTTCCAGTGAAAATTTTGTATTTAAAATACATTTGCAAATGCGTAATCCATGGTTTCTGGTTGGTATAAAACATTTTCCCCAGAGAGAGTCTGAAAAAAGTGACCTACTGTAAAACAGTTTTGGGAAATGCTGCATACTATACTCCATAATTAATGATTTATAATACACTTCAGCTTATTAAAGAATCTGAGAAACTCTATGCCATAAATACATATATTAAGCTTGTTAACCTGATGTTTCCCCAATTTTCTGTCCAGGGAAATCCTTTATCTTGTAACATCTATTAACATCTCATAGGTAACACTGATCTAATCACATGTGCTGTGCTTCTTTGATCACTTAATTTCAAACCAGATTTCTGAAAATGATCTGGATTACTGATGTGTCTCCTATACAAATAGATCATTCTACAATAATTTAGGAACCAACAGTGCTGATAAGTCAATAAGCATTTTCCCAAACTCCAAATCCATATATACAACATCACAATGTTATTAATCACCGTATCTTATTTCTTCTTTAAACATTTTAGTTTGTTTCCCCTTCTTTATCCTGCAGCCACGCCTCTTGAGATGCTCATTACTTTGCAAAGTGACTCACTCCTTCATCTGACTCTCCTCAAACTTGTTTACATTACCAGAGTGATCTTTTAAATTATTCTTTTTCCATTAACAAAGAACTTTAAAAGTGATATATGATCATTTTGGATAATTTGGAAAGTACAAAAATAGATACAGAAGACACTAAAAATAAGGCATTAATTCCAGCATGTAAAGAAAACCATAGTTAACGTTTTATGAACTGTCAGTATGTTTCCTTTTATTGGGCTGGGCAAAGATTTTGTAGAGAAGATCTCTAAAGCACAGTCAACCAAAGAGAAAATAAACAACTAGAATTTTATCAAACAGAAGTGTCTGAACAGCAAAGGAAATAATTAACATATTGCAGAGACAACCTGCCGACTGGAAGAAAATATTCGCAAACTATTCATATGAGAAGGGATTGATATCCAGACTATACAAGGAACTCAACAGGAAGAAAAAAAAATGTTAAAGTTGGCAAATTAGTTGAATGGACCTCTCCAAAGAAGACATACGAATGGCCAACAGTAATAGGAAAAAATGCTCACAATCACTAATCATCAGGGAAACGTAAATCAAAACCACAATGATATGTCACCCCAGTCAGAATGGCTGTAGACAAAAGGACAAAAAATTAAAAATGCTGGTGCAGATGTGCAGAAAGGGGAATTCTCACATGCTGTTGATGTGAACGAAAAGTAGTCCAACCATTATTGCAAATAGTATGGAGGTTCCTCAAAAACTAAAAACAGAATTACCATATGATCCAGCTAGCCTACTACTGGGTACATATCCAAAGGAAAGGAAATTAGTATATTGAAGAGATATCTGCACTCCCAACTTTATTGCAGCACTAGCCAAGATACTGAATCAACCTAAGTATCTATCAACAGATGAATGTGTAAAGAAAATGTACTTTCTCTATATACCATGGAATACTATTGATATTCAGCAGTAAAAAAGAAGATAACCCTGGTATTCATGGAAACGTGGATGAGTTTGGAGGATGTAATGTTAAATGAAATAAGCCAGGCACAAAAAAAAAAAAAAAAAAAAAAAAAAAAAAAAAAACAAATACTGTGTGGTCTCACTCATATGTAGCTAAGAACATTGATCTCATAGTAGAGGATAAAATAAGAGTCACTAGAGGGTGGGAAGGGTAGAAGAAGGGGAGGACAGCCAGAAGTTGGTTAAGGAATACAAAATTATAGCTAGAGAGGAGGAATAAGTTCTAGTATTCTATACCACTGTAGGGTTACAATTATTAACAAAAAGTTATTGTATATTTTTAAATAGCTAGAAGAGTGGATTTAGAATGTTCCTCACACAAAACATAATAAATGTTAAACGTGATGGATATCATCACATGTCATATGTACATACCAAAATATCACGCCATACCCCGTAAATATGCACAGTATGTGTCAATTAAAAATAATAAAAGCAAAAAAATGTCCTTTGCCTACTATTGGAATGCTATTACATTTCTTAACTGTTTTTAAGACTACTTATTAAGAATATTAAACTATGTATTATTTGTTACAAATATTACTCCTAGCTTTTACTTGCTTATATGGTTTTTTCTTTCCCTTTGGCTAACTCTTTCTTAGGAAGATAATATGAAAATGTGGTCATGTCACTCTCTTCGGAATAAACTGTCAGTGGCTTCCCAAGTGACTCAGCATGGCTTTGCCTTCCTTTCCAAGTGCCTAGTTAGACCTGCACATGTACCGTGCTCTAGCCTTTTGCAGATACATGTAATTCTCCTAAAGAGGCCTGCCCTGCTCAGACTGCTTCCTCTCACCAAAATGTCCATCCTGCCCCTAGAACGGGAAAAACCATCATTCATCCTTTGAGACTCAGTCCAAATTGAATTCCCCCATTCTCTTTCCACAGCATCTTCTGCTTCCTCTGTCATCGAAGTTATGCCATTATAATGACTATTTATTTACTTTTCTTTTTCACTGATCTAAAAAGGCAGGGAGTTTTCTTATATCTATATTCAGAATCAGTACAATGTGTGACATATAGTAGATTTCAATAAGTGACTGCAGAATCAATGAATGAACCAGTAGGGGTATCCAGAAGAACATGTGATTAATTCTGCCCAGGAGAAATAAAGGTTTTACAAGAGTGGTATTTGCAGAAGCTACGGAAGGATAAGTAGAAATGTGTTTAAAAAATGAAAGAGTGAAGAAAAATTATTTCAAACACAGTCGGAATTTACTATGTACTTTTACACTAAATTGGGAGCACGTGGTAGAAGATTATCTTTGGGTAAAAATTTCCAATGCAGATATTTGGGGCCATGGTGCCATTCAATGATGAGAATTATTTTTTAAACAGCAGAAGACAACAAGAACTACCACCCTCCACACACACACACACACACACAAAGGAAAACATATTCCTACAGGTTAGAGGGTCTCAAGGAATTCACAGGAGGTAAGTTTAAAAGATGAAAGCCTTGACAGCTTGGCAGAGTGATCTCACCAAGTTTCTTTCTAATCCTCTTAAACAACCACATGCAGCCTTTCAAGGAAGCAGTTTACTATTGACATCAAAGGAAATTTCTCCTTGAAGCAAGATGAGATGAAGAATCAAGCAAGATTGGAAACTGGCCCAAGATAAATATTTTAAGGCAATATGAAAATATTTGGGACATTTGGGGCAGGATAAAAGGGAATTAATGGGTTGAACTCTTGAAAAGTCAGTAAAAATATTCAAGGAAATCTTCTGGAGAAGCCGATTCTAAATTGATATGATAAATGACTCTTGAGCATGCTCAGAGAGCAGCGGTGCATTACCAGGGCAGGAGACTGAATAATTTACATGAATGTGCATGAGCATTCATTAGCTGGCAGAAAATAAAACACATTTGTTTGATCTCTGATTTAGCTTCAGGGGGTTATATGATCTGGGATGAATTGATCATGTAAAGAATGTGTAACCACCGACTACCTCCTTTCACCCAGGCCTAAACATTTCTAAACTTCCTGTTTTCACGATTTCATCCCCATCCTCTCTAACCCAGAGATATCGTCCCTGTCGCAGGCATTGTGGTGCATCACCCAGGTCCTCTCTACAGGACCCATTCTGGAGATTTTCACTCCAGTTGTTAGGAGTGTTGACTCCTGTTGGCTAGTCCTGCACCCTTCTCTGGGGGCTGCCCTCTGGGAGGTGCCTCACTCAAGATCATGCTCCTTGCCATGTTGATGTAAGGGCCAAAGGCCAAGCTTCCTCTTCTGAATTTAGAACTATTCTAATTAGCCATCTCAGCTGCAGAGAACTTCATGTTATTAACTAAGATTTAATTTGAGTATGTATCACAGCTCAGCTTCTATCTCTACACAATTTTCGTTCCATCATTTTCTTAAGTGTCTTGTTTCTGAGTGTGATTGCCAATAAACTTTCTGTACCCAAATTTTCTTCTCAAAGCTCATTTCCAGGGACCCTGTGTCAAAAGGTAGTCCAGCGGTCCTTGGAAACAGAATTTCAAGTGAGATTTCGGAGCCGTGTCATGCCCTGCCCAGATGACAATGAGGATCCTTTTTCTGGCAGTAGGTGGAGTCCTTATGTCCCTTGGCATGCAACATGCTATAGCTGTGTGATTTGTTAAGATTTTCACTAATGAAGAACCGGGAAGGGATACAAGTGGACGAGAAGGTGCTAGCTGGTACAGTATCTCAAGCATTCGAAAGATACTAGGTAAGTAGTAATGATAAAGCCTGCAGAACTGGGTGGCAGTTACTAAGGGCTACTGAGGTGCTGGAGAAAGATGATGGAAAGTTGAGTGATTGTCCTAGCTATCAATTGCTCTGTAACAAACCAACTCAATACTTAGTAGCAACCAAAACATTAATTTTGTTCATAAATCAGCCTCAGGTGGGGTGGTCTAAATGCTAGTATCTGGGATCATGCAAAGTCTCGCTCCCTCACATGTCTGGCAGTTGATGCTGTCAGCTAGAACAGCTACCCACGGCTCTCTCACATGACTGCTTCAATTTATCACACCTCGATAGCTGAAGTTTTAGGGGGAAAAGTCCCAAGAGGGGAAAGAGAGTGACGTGAAAGCTGCATTGCCTTTTATGAATTCTCTGAGGTCATGCAGCATTTACTACCGGCATTGTATTTGTTAGGCTGAAGTGACGACAGCCGGCTAAGATGTCAAAATCTGCTGATATGTTTAAACCCATCAGAATGACTAATCACTAATTTAAGGTTAGTTGTAAAAGTCAGAGGGCCCCCCTCCTTTATCACATTTTAAAAGACTCATCTTCTCTATAGCTAGAGGACAGAACAAAGCTGATGGTCAGCCTCAGGACTCCAGAGAGTATTAAATGATCAACCTCAGCAAGTCTGCTATGCCAAGGTCAGAGCCTTAATTAGGAAGGAAGAGGAGGGTGAAATTTGGGCTGAACATCCGGGTCAATGCACTCAGCAACTTTGAAACCCCAGGTCATTCTCTGCACTCTGGGCCTGCAGAAGTGGCCCACTCCTTCCTTTAAATGCTAGCACCAACCCTTCTGATGGCAGTGCAAAGTGCTGAACCTCCTAAGGGAGGGAAAGGACTATACCCTGAAGAAGCACAGACCACAGGAGCTGGGAGAGTAAGATGGGCCCGCATCCAGGGAGTGCTGATCAAGTCATGTAATGGAGTTTTCTTCTGGGGCACAGAATGTAACACCGTGGCAGAGATCTCATGAGACAATGCTCATATGCCAGTAGGCTGGCTCTGGAAAGCCTAGGAAAAATGATGGTCCACACTGTATAAAGTAGAAACACTGGCCTGTGTTGGGACTTACACCTATAATCCCAGCACTTTGGGAGGCAGAGGCGGGTGGATCGCCTGAGGTCAGGAGTTGTGGGAGTGGGTGCAAGGCGTAAAGACGTTGTCTTGCCTGCTAACACCCAACCTGGGAGCATTTCCCATGAAAGAGGCACCAAACCACCAAGTAGACAGAATAACCCAGTTAGTTGCTGTCTACTGGTTTCTGTCATCAGCCCTCCTGTTCAGGCACAATGAGTGCATGTGCTGAGTACCCATGATGTCAGAGAAGAAGTCTGCCAAAGGCATAGACTCCTGCACGTAAGCTTGATCTATATTTCTGTCACTCTGAACATCCAAACTGCCAACAACATAGATCAACACTGACTCTAATACAGAAGTATCCCCAGAGGGAACAAATCAGTCATTCAGCAAATTGACTACTTTTGACCTCTTCCACCCTGGAAGAGGCATGGGTTAATTTTGGCTGAAATAGTAACAGGTATGGGTTATCTTTCCTTCACTTTGGGTCCCAATCAGCACCAAACCTGAAGACTTACAGAGTGTTTGATCTGTCGACATGGGATAATGCAGGTCATCACTTCGGACCGAGAGACCCACTTTTCACTGAAAGGGACGCAACTGTGGACACATGGAACCTGCTGATCCTATCAGACTGCACCACTCAAGAACTGCAAAGTGGATAAAATGATGGATTGACCTTGTAAAGATGAAGCTAAAGCACCAATCTGAAGATGACACCTTGCAAGGATCGAGTGCCAGCTTTGATGAAGCTGAGTATACACTAAATTAAAAGAACATTATATAGTGCTGTGTCTTCAATAGGTAGAGTGTATGGACCAGGATCCCAGGAGGCTGAAGTAGCAGTGGCCTTGCTTACCAATATGACCACTTTGGAACTTTGTGCTTCCATCTTCCAGTAGGTCAAGGAAAAATAGATTTGCTCCCAGGGGTATGTCTTGGTACATTCTCATCTAATTTTAATAGTAAATGGGCACATTAGTTAGCCTGAGATGGGCATGGTGGCTGGGAGTTCAAACCCCTCAAGGATGTGGATCTGAATCACCCCACAAGGAACGCCACCCAGACCAGTATAGCTGCTAGCCAACAGTGAGATAATCTAGAATGGCTAGTAATAAAAAGAGATGATGAGAATCAGTCATAACCTTGAAGCCAATTAGAATGTTAGTATCTGTAGCTCATCCCACTAACCTTCTTATTGTGGGCTTATCCAGGAAGTGAGACAAATCAGAATCTAGAATTCTGAGCTCTAGAACAGCTGCTCCCAGATGGAGTGAACTTACTATAAGGAACAAATGGTGCCAGGGGTAGACACTCTGGTGCACTGGTCAGATTGTCTCTTTCAGACTAATACAATCATTTCCCCAGCTGCCAGGAGGGTTGACTCTCGATACTTCATAGCTGGTTACTTCTCTGGGGTTGGTCTTGACCAAAGAGAGTACCTTACCCAAGTTTACACCCCTTCCCAGGGAAGTCTGCGTCGCATAAATGGTAGCTGCAGGGTAGCAAGGCCTTGCCCTTTTGTCTCAATTCAGAACAGCACTGAAGGACCATCCACGCTCCAGAGGTCCCCAGTGAATTAGCTGAGACCTCTATTAAAGATGCATCACCTCACCATTCTATTTCTTCCTCTGGTCAGTCCTGTTACCTTCACTTCCTTACCAGTGTTATTACTAAGCACACTCCCTAATGAAACTCCTACACATAAACCTCCATCTCAGAGCCTATTTCCAGAGAACCTGCCCTACACAACTCTAGATTTCTACATCCTTTAGTCAGAGTGAAATACTAGAGAGAAATATATTAACTCACTATATTATTTGCATGTTCTAGGGTGGTGCTGGTTTAGTTCTGTGTGACATTTCCAGCTCCCTGTTCCTTGCCTGTTTTGGACCCAAGGCACATAGGGTCCTCCATATCTTCATCTCTATATCTAACCTGGTCCTCCCTCCTTCATATTTCATATCTTTTTCGTTTTATTCATTTTTTGAGGGATAAACACAGTGCAGAAGGTGCACTAATGATAAACATACACTTAGAGATTTGTACACATGCATCTCTTTCTATAATCACTATGCAGATCAAGATACAGAACGCTTCCAGCATCCCACACGTTTCTGTCATACACTTTCCAATTATATACTCACTTTCCACCCCCACGGAGATAACCACTGTTCGGAATTGTATCATCATCGGTTAGTTTTAATGCTTCTTGAGCTTCAAATGAATGTAATCATATAGTATGCAGTCTTTTGTGATGGCTTTTTTCATTGAACATAGTTTCGGTGAGATTAATTTGTATTGTGTATTTCAGTCTTTTTTTTTTTTTTTTTTTTAACCACAGTGTAGTTTTCCACCTTACAAATGAACTACTCTTTACTAATTCTCATGTTGATAGATATTTGGGTTATTTCCAGTCTGGGGCTATTGTGTATAAAACTGCTAAGAACATTTTCATGCACATACTTTTGTGGACATAGATAATTATTTCTCTTGGGTATACATATACTTAAGTGTGAATTGCTAGAGCATAAGACAAGCATATGTTAGCTTTAGCAGAAATTGTCAAACAATTTTTCACAGTGCTTGGGCTATGTGGCATTGCAACCAGCAATATATGTGAGTTTCTGTTGCATGTATTCTCACTCACACTTGATATTGTTAGATTTTTAGGTTTTCGTCATTCTGATGTTTGTGCAGAGATCATCTATTCCAGTTTTATTTTGCATTCTTCTAATGACTAAGAGGGTATGCACATTTTCATTTGCTTTGCTATTTGGATTCTCTCTTTTGAAGCTATCTTTTACCCATTTTTGTCACCCACTATTGTTCCCTGCGATTCCATATTCTGTTTTGGAAAGAATGTATTTAAATAATAATGAGAAAAATTGAGAATAGGCAGACTTTATCTCGATTTAAGAATGAATTTTAAAATGATTAGAGCTACCAACAATGAATAGGCTAACTTGGGAAGCTGTGGAGGAGAATGAAGTATCTGATGGATAGAAGAGAAATACAGCTATTTAAGCATAATTCCATGACATACAAAGATTCTATCAGGAGAGTGACATCAGCAAGATGGCCAAATAAAAGCACCTAACACTTGTTCTGTTTGTCTTAGGGGGACAATAAACAACTACATTTTTAAGTACACTAAAATCAATTTATTTCTTGCATGTAAGCAATAAGCAGAAAATATGATGGAAAACAATCCAATTCCCCCACAGCAGCAAAATAATTTTTAAACCCTTAAGAAATAACTGCATGAAAAAAATTACAAATTCATACTGAGTAACATTAAAAATACCTTGGTTTAATGTAGAAACATACCATGTTCTTAAAAAAAAATTTTGTGGGTACACAGTGGTATATATATTTATGGGGAACATGAGATGTTTTGATACAGGCCTACAATGTGAAGAATGGGGTACCCATTCTGTCAAGCATGTCCTTTGAGTTACAAACAATCCAATTATACTCCTTATTTTTAAATGTACAATTAAGTTATTGTTAACTATAGTCACTGCACAAAGAGAGAAAATATTTTCAAACTATTCACCTAACAAGAGATTAACACTTAGAATATACAAAGAACTCAATAGCAAAAAATAAAAATAATCAGATTTTTTAAATGGGCAAGTGAGCTGAATAGACATCTTTCAAAAGACGACATACAAATGGCTAACAGGTATATAAGAAATGTGCAACATCATTAATTATCAAGCTTTCAGGGTTTTCTAATACATAAGATTATATCATCTGCAAATTGGGACAATGTTTGTATGTAGTATAAATCAAAACCACAAAAAGATATTATCTCTTCCTAGTTAGAATGACCATTATCAAAAAGATAAAAAATAACAAATGCTGGCAAGGATGCAAAGAAACGGGAACTCTCATACCCTGTCTATTGGAATGTGGATTAGTGTAGCAATTATGGAAAACAGTATGAAGGTTCCTCAAAAATCTGAAAATAGAGCTACCATGTGATCTATCCAGCAATCCTACTATTGGGTATATATCCAAAGGAAAGGCAGTCAGTACATCAAAGAGGTATCTGCACTCCCATGTTTACTGCAATACTATTCCCAATATCCAAGATATAGAATCAACCTCACTGTCCACCAACAGATGAATGGATAAAGAAAAGCAGTATATATACTCGATGGAATACTATTCAGCTATAAAAAATAATAAAATCCTGTCATTTGTGGCAACATGAACGAGCTTGGAAGACATAATGTTAAGTGAAACAAGCCAAGCACAGAAAGATAAATACTGCATATTCTCACTCATATGTGGAAACCAAATTTATTGAACTAATATAACTAGAGAATAGAACAGTGGTTACTAGAGGCTGAGAAGGAGAGGGGGAGGGGAAAATAGCCAAAGGTTGGTTCATGGATACAAAAGTAAAGCTAGATAAGCGGAATATGTTCTATGACATTACAGTGTGATGACTATAATTAACAACAATTTATTGTATACTTTCCAGTAGCTAACAAAGTAGATTTCGAATATTCCCAACACAAAGAAATTATGTTTTATGTGATAGGTAACACCAGTTACCCTGATCTGATTATTTATTATATACATGTATTGAAATAGCACACTATGCCCCATAAATATGTATAATTATTATGTGTCAAATAAAACTTATAAAATGAAGAGTTTTAAGAAAAAACATCAATAGTAGGACCTCAAAATTTTATAATTTGACTCATAGTTACTGTATGGGTTTGAATGTGTAAGTTCATGAGTTGACTGTATTTCTATTTTTTCTGTTGCTTAGAACATCTTAAATGCGTACCCATCTCCCACTCTACTCTATCTACATTCTCTTGGAAAATTAAAAAAAAAAACAAACTTGTATTTGGGTACTCCAAAGCCATTCATTCCGCTATGAAAAAACAATCACAAACATGTTAAGTCATCCAATTTATTAGTGAGAGCTCCAGGTCTAGAGTCCGTATTTCCTGCTTCCTGGCCCATGTGGGATGGGAATGAATATGTGCTAATGTGTGTGTAAATTTTACATGTGTAAATGTGTATGTGAGTTTGGTTTAGGATATGGAAATGGACTTGTTCCACTTTATTCACTAATATGGATGTCCAGGAAAAGGAGAAGCAATGAACCTGGTGAAATTAGCAAACTGTAGAGAATGCTCATAATAAGAGTTGGGGAAATAAATGAATGACACATCTGCATAGTAACCACTTACATATCAAAGCTATAGAAGAGGCAAAGAGAATCTGTGGAATCGGTTATTTAATTCTTAATACACCCAGCATAAATCTCAACAATCTTACCTCAGGTATATTAAAAAAATAAATACACATTTTACATTTTCTTTTTTTTTTCTTTGAGAGGGAGTTTTGTTTTTGTTGCCCAGGCTGGAGTGCAATGGCACGATCTCAGCTCACCACAACCTCCACCTCCTGAGTTCAAAGGATTCTCCTGCCTCAGCCTCTCGAGTAGCTGGGATTACAGGTGTGAGTCACCACACCGGCTAATTTTGCATTTTTAGTAGAGACGGAGTTTCTCCATGTTGGTCAGGCTGATCTCGAACTCCCGACCTCAGGTGATCCACCTGCCTTGGCCTCCCAAAGTACTGGAATTACAGGCATGAACCACTGCACCTGGCCCCGTTTTATACTTTTTCAAATCCAAGATATGTCTAGCTTAGAATATTCCCAGAGTTGACTCTGAAACCATACATTACACTGATCAATATATTCCTATATGTTTCCATGTCTTTGAGACCACATTGGTTATAGAAGTGAAGGATCTCAGGGTCATAATCAGAAAAGTGTTTAGCTGGAGCTCCTAAGCTGTTTCTTTGGTGGTCTCGCAGCACAAGTTCACCAATGGCTGCTTGTGCTTACATGCCTCTACCTCACCTCCATGCTGAGGAATGTGCCACAGTCTCTTTTCTCTGAGAATCTGAGGCCCAAATATTGTGCAAGAAAGCCGTTTGATCTCTTTGGCTTTCCTGAAAGGCATTTTCTTCTCTTCAAGTTTAGAAATCTGGATCCAGCTCCATTCAGAAAGCTCTTCAGGGTAACACTGCTTTATGCTATATTCAAAGGTCTGTTTTCCCAGTGCTGAACTTGTGTTCTCAAATTAGGAGCATCCTGTGACTTCCCCCGAGCTCCTTGCCAGTGCACCCTCTGCAAGTGGGCAGAGGACAGCCCTTCCTTCCCTCCCTTCCTTTTTTCTTTTGTCTGGATGCCTTTCACAGTTTATGCCAGAACCTTTTGTGCACATTCAATTCTCAACGTCCATAGACTGAGATGGAGAAATACATTTCCAGAAACATTTTATCATCACCCTAGACTGCCAAAGTACTACCCCTCAGGGAAGTTAGAAAGTTAAAGAAAGCAGCTTAAAATCATCACCTAGTAATTCTCAAGCTACTGTCTATGGTTAAAGTCACTAAAGAGGTATCAAATGCAAGCACTGGCTAGAAAAGTGTTTTCCAAACGATGCATTAAAGTATCTTCTTTAACATTTGCAGTCCTACAAGAACCTGAGGTACTTCCTGGAACTTCTAGAATGGAGCATATTCTGCCCCACCTTCATTATACACGCTTTTGCCTTCCTGTCAGCTGCTATTGTCTATTTCTGCTTAGAGCAGCAGTGAGTTTCTTCTCTCCAATGTTGTCAGAGCAGAGCAAAATCAAGTCTGCCTCTGTGGACAGGTCGGGCAGCACTGGTGTGCCCTCCTAACCTAATTCATGCTTACCTCCCAGTAGTCTCTTGAACTTTTGAGAGCTGACAGAACCCAAGGTACACTTCCAAAATCTGTGTTCCAAATCCAATTTGAAATTTAACAAGAATTGGCCTTGTCTTCTTGACGGAGGAAACAAGCAAGAAAACAAGGAATAAGAAGCTCTTAACTATTTACATTTTCCTTGTTGCTCTTCAGGGGAAATTTTGGAATGAAGACAGATTTGTAAGCCTGTTTCTAAAAGCAGGCAGATTTAAATGGCTTCTTCTATAAATTTTTAAAAAACAAGTAAAAGTTTGATTGTTTCTTTTTAATATCCAAGAAATGCTTCTTCTTTAAAACTACTCATCTTCTTGTGCTTTTTGTACATCTAACACCCTGTCCCACCAAAGAAATGAGTGCTGTATTTCTAAAGTATGTATCAATTGAGATAAAAACACCCCATGCTAAAAGGAGTGCTCAACTTTTCTCTGCCTTGTACTGGCTCTCTGACCTCCCCCAACCCACACACTTCATCGTTCACAAGGACAAATCCTGTAATTAGACGTGGCTTGCACATGACATAGTAAAAACCAACACTGAGCCTTGGCCACATGCCAGGTACTTTACATGGACTATTCATTTAATTGGTGGGGTAAGTATTGTTATTTCCAGGTGATGGAGAAAGTTGATGGAGAGCGTTAGATCACTTGTCTCGGATAGCCAGCTGGCAAAGAGGGAAGCTGCCATTCAGACCCAGACAACCTGATTCTAAAAGCTGTACAGCTACCTCCTGAGCTGTCCTTCCTCTTACCATCCAGTGGCAGTTCACAGTAAGTGTTTCATGATGCAACTCAGAGCAAAGAAGGGGGAAACCTCTCTTGGTGTAATTAGTCCTTAGTATTCCATATTGGTAGGCAAAAAAAAAAAGGTCAAGGTTACACTATAGGCTGAATGTGAATTTTTTATGCACACTAGATGAAGTTTTTGGAAGGAAATCCACCTGCACTGTAGTGAGATGTTTGACTTTGGGTATTGTAGGAAAGGAACAGCTGCAGTCCACAGGGAAAGCCTTTCCCTTGCAGCCCCATAGGCTTGTTACCCTCCACAGGACTAAAACATATTCTGCCATTTTTTTTTTTTTCCAAAAGCAGAAAGGTACATCCAGCCAGAAACCACTCATACCTCTGTATGGAGTAGCACTAATTGGATGGAGGAGAAACATAACTGAAATCTAACACACTAGGTGGCAACTTTGTTAAATGCAGAAGAGATTGCTGGAATCAGACTCTGGTTAAGGTTAGAAGCAGTGCAGAGATGGAAATATTAGGGACACATGAGGGAGAAAAAGTTAAAGGAAGAGTGCTTTGGCAAGGTAAGGAAAGCAGAGAGTAAGGAATGAGAGGCCCAGGGGACAGGACAGGAAGAAGAGCTGGACATCATCCACATGACACTCTTGGCAAAAAGTCTAGACAGTAACACTGTAGTGGTACTGCAAGAAAACTAGTAACTACATCAGGAGTGCAAAACCCATATCCTCTCTACTAGTACTTACCGCTCAATTACCCCAACTCCCAACTCCTTCAATAAAGAGCTATTAAACCTTCGCAAACGTAGGGAAAGTCATGTGAGGAGCCGTTCTCAACACTTCAACCCTAAGAGGGCATCTATATATACACAGCATGGGATACAAAAACGTAGGGGGCTCCACATGGCTGACAGCCATTATTTCCAACACCAGACCACTGTACCTACTGTCTAATTAACATTTAATTTTTGTAATTATAAAATTTTAGACACATTCCAGAGAGTGAATAAATTCATGTGTATATATCAAAAATAACAGTAAAATGAGTATTTGTGTAATCCATAGCCAACTTAAGAGAAAACAACTAGCACTTTGGATTCTAATTTTGTGGCCTAATTTCTTCCCTTTCCCTCTCCATTCAACTACTATTTTAAATTTTAGTTAAACATTGTGTTGTTCTCCTTTGTAGTTAAATTATCCCTCAAATATATATTGCTGAGTTTTATATAAATAGAACATACTATAGTTTTCTTCTGAAATTATTTTATTATGTTCTTGAAGGTCATACATGATAATACGTATAGCTGTAGTTTGTTATTTTCCATTACGTAAGTATAAAAATGTGTTTCTTCTACTATTGATGAATACTTGGATATTTCTAGTTTGTTGTCACAAACAATGTCACTACTTACTAGGTCTCGTCCTCATAGGCAAGAGTTTATTTTACAGCCCTAGGAATGAAATGTCTAACCCTAGAGCACAAGTATTTGTTGAACATACGAGCCAACACTAAACTGTTTCCCAATAGTTACTTCAATTGATATCAGTACCACCAGCATATAAGAAACCTTTGTCTTTAAATACTTATAAAAACTTACGTTTGTCAGACTTTAGTTTTAGCCAATCTGTTGGATACACATTTGTATCTAACTGCTTTTTAAAATTTCTACTCTCCTGATTATACAAAACATTGAGGATATTTTCGTATGTAAAAGCTTTTGGTGTTTCTGTGAAATTTCTGCTAATACGTTTAGTCATTTCACTATTCATAACAATTTGCTATGTATTTCAAACAATAATCCTTTGTTGATTAAAAAAGATATTTGCCTCATGTATAGTTTGTGGTTTGTTTTAAAAATGTTTAATATTTGATAAACAGCAATCCTTAACTTCAATGTAGTTCAATTTATCCTTTTTATTTTTTGAGACAGTTTTGCTCGTCACCCAGACTGGAGTACCTGGTGTGATCTCAGCTTATGACAACCTCTGCCTCCTGGGTTCAAATTATCCTGCCTCAGCCTCACGAATAGCTGGGATTACAGGCACCCGCCACCACACCCAGTAAATTTTTTGGTATTTTTAGTAGAGATGGGGTTTCACCATGTTGGCCAGGCTGGTCTCGAACTCCAGACCTCAGGTGATCCACCCCCGCCTTGGCTTCCCAAAGTGCTGGGATTACAAGCGTGAGCCACGGCACCCAGCCTAGTCTTTTTATTTTGAGTCTTTTGAAAGAACTCCTTTCTTCTCCAAAGTTAGAATAATGTATTTATGTATTATTGTCTTCTAATAATTTTATAGTTTTACTTTTCATATTTAAGTATTTAATATAGCTGGGATTCATTTATTTTTGTGTTTGGTAATAATTCAATTCTATTTTTTCCATATAGAAAACCAATTATTTGTGAGCCTGTTGTAGCAATAAATACTACATATTAACAAAATTCTGTTCTCTTCAACCTGTGCACATGAATGCTCAAATCAGCTACCATCCTCAGCCTTTCTTGAAGCTTCAGTTGACCGTATCAACTACATTGTAGCCAACTGAATGTAAGTAGAAGGGATAAGTACCACTCCCACACTTAAGCTGTGAGACAGTGTCATCTTCGACATTTCCTTTCCCTTGCCTGCCCTTTGAAATTTGAATGCAGGCAATGACCCAGACTTGGCCATGCAGAAGGCAATAAATTTCAGAAGGACTTGAGTGTCATGAATTAAAAAGCAAAAGTTAGCATAACCATTTATACTGGGACTGCTAATTAAGAGAAAAAATAATTTTCTATTTAAATTACTGTATTGTGGAAGCTCTTTGTGACTGCTGCCTAGCCTTGCTGTAACATATGAACTGCTACCAGAAGTGGGGTGCTGCCCTGACAAAAGCCTAAAATATATGTCACTGGGGCTTGGTGGACAGTCAACAAATGCTGAGAATACAGGCGGAAAAGGTAGTAAGCCTATGATGTAATATCGAAATATTTGGCAAAATCATGACGTATGATGAGATGAAGAGCAGACCATGTGCCAAAATTCCAGAGGTCTATAAAAAGCAGTTAGAAAAAGAATGTTAATGTGTATTTTGTAGTTATGTATTGCCTTTAGCAGGTATAGATGAGATAATAGATAAGAAATCTATAAGCTTTGGAAGAATCAGCAGTTTATAAGCAAAAAGGGAATGAAATAAGGACTGTCCAGAAACATGGAGACTCAGCAGTCACTGCAAACATCTATTATAGGCATAAATTGTTGTTTGGAGCCTTTTTCAAAGACTTCCTGTTAAATCAAACAGAGGGATACAGGTCTGTTTGGAAAATACTAAGCTAAGATGCTTGCATTGTGGTAGATGGCCTCAAAATAGCTGTCATTAAAAAAGGAGCAAGGTACAAGATCAAGGAATCAAAAAGAGTAAAAGAATTATGTCCAGAAAAGAGCTAGCACATGAAACTGACTGAGAGAAAACATCCCAGAAGCCTAAGTTTCTAAGAGAATGATATTATCAAAGAAACTACAGACCTATCCTATAAAAGTCCTTGATTATTCATTCCCCAAGAAGGGCCTCTAAATATCCATTTCGGATATGGACTATAGAATAGTGGGCCAGGATGAACCTGTCAGACAGCAAAGTCACGGACCATGTAGAACAAAAAAAATGAGGGAATAACTCTGAGCAGGGACAACTCTATGGCAGAGAAGAGAGTACTTGTGATTCTTGCTTTCCAGGATGTGTTATTGCCATGGACCAATGAATGCTGTGTGTTTCTCATTCTTCCGTTTTCTAAATGGGAGTCTCCACGTGGTTATCATTTTCTGCTCCAACACGGCATACTGTTTGCGTATTCGTGCAGGATGGGGAGCAGATGGCTTTGAGTATATAGAGCATTGAACCTGGGAGAAGTCACATCTGGACCTTTTGAAGAGGACAACAGATGAGCAAGGGTTCTGGATTGCCACTGAAATGGATGGCATAATTGAATGAGACTTTCAGTTGCCTCCCTTGTAGAGAATGACCATGGTCAACGAAAGACAGAATACCTGAGGGAGGAGGAAAGGGCCAATTCTAGCTTCATATTTCACAATTAAGTTAATTTTTAACAATATATGTTGCTGAGATAAATTTCCAATATATCCAGTCAATTCATGTGTTTAGCTGTGGTAGTCATTTGTCATTATTTGTTGCTGAACAGCATCTAACAGATCTGTCCTTTAATTTGGGCACTGAGGATGCAGAGAGGCAAAGATCATGGAGAATTTAAGATGACAGCTGATGTAAATACAGTTTTCAGAGG
Organism: Piliocolobus tephrosceles; assembly: GCF_002776525.5. Taxonomy (NCBI): domain Eukaryota; kingdom Metazoa; phylum Chordata; class Mammalia; order Primates; family Cercopithecidae; genus Piliocolobus; species Piliocolobus tephrosceles. Next base: position 77,363,403 of record NC_045455.1, read on the forward strand.
AGAAGTGGCAGAAGTACTCATAATGATATCCACTGTATTACAACTTGTATTACGACATTGGTAATACAAGCTGCATGAGCTAGAGACCAACTCAAATGTGTGATCTGGGGACATTTCTTGTGTGGCTGAGCAGGCTGTAAGCATTCTTCAGCCTTGCTGTTACCCTGTAAACTATCCTGTGTGTCTTTTTAATAAATTTCAGTTTAATAAATTTCAATTGTGCTTGAATAAACCAGAGTACATCTCTTTTGCTTCTGACAAAAAAATTCTAACTAACATGGCTAATTTTAAAAAAAACTGCTTTATACCATAAGCCATTTTTTCCTGTTTGGTATTTCCTTGTTCTATTCTTTGCAAAAGCTCAAGTACAACAAACTCGGTGAGATAAATCAAATAGTTAGAAAAGTAACTAGTAAAAATTGCCATTTTCATTCTTGCTATCTACCCATTTTGGGCAGAAGCCTGGATTCTTTATTTCTGAACCACTCAATGTTTTATCTATTCCATTTTCTTGCAAGCTCCTTAATTCTGTCGTATCTCTGTTTATATTGTGTTCTCAAATAGGACCGAATTTGGAGGGCACCATGAAGCTTGCTCATCCTCACACTGATACTTTCAGCTTTCCTCTCTTCCCAGTGCATCTTCAGGCTTCTGATAAGCAGCATCATGTGCTTAATTCATTCATTCAACCAAATCACTTTGAGTTCTATGGCAATAACATTGGTAAATGTGGGAACAGCTAAGGAAAATATTTTGAGGTGACAGATTGATAGCAGCTTTGCAAATAGATTCAGAAATTCTGTCTCAGACATATTACTCATGAAATTATATTTTTAAAGCACTTCAATACAGCTTTACTTCAATGTAAGCCTTAAAGGAAACAGGCAAACAGAATATAGCATGGAAGGAAGATTTTCACTGAAAGCCTTTCATGATCAATTAAATAGATGCAACAAATACACCCCAAACTGAGGTGGTTTTGAGATAAATCGAATCACTTTCGTTCATGATTTAAAGCAGCTGTCAGCAAGGCTTGAATTAATCGATTTTACTATTCAGAATATTGCTTAATATAATCAACTGTCTATTGAGCAGATACTGTGTGATAAAGTACTGAAATATGCGACCAGTAGGATGTGAAGGGAGCATAAAGTGTATGAAGTCTTCCCAGAAAAGGTAAAAATGGAAACAGAGAGGAAGGCAAAGATGTATGTGAGGGGGGATGCAGGGAGACTTTAATGCATTTACTCACAAATACATGTTTGGTATGCCTTTCAGATCTCCTTTACAAAGGAGGGAGAGTCAAAATTTGTACATGTGCGCATACCTAAATCTATGCCTATATATTTACGTCTATACCTACATCTGTATTTTGAGAAAGTGAGAGATAGAGGAAAACAGGCAAAGTTTTCAGAAATTAACCCACATTACTGATGAGGCCATGTGTTAGTCAGGGATTTAGTTAAATAGAAACCAAGTTAATTCAGTATAAACAGAAAAGTGACATATTGAAAGGACATCAGTAGCTTACATAATTAGTGGGTGGTCGTGTGAACCAAGCTTAGATGAAGGCTGTGCAGCCAGAAGTTCTCCTGCAGCACTGACCTGGCACTGCTGTTCCAGAAGATCCACCTTACCGTAAGCCACATTGCTGCTAGAGAGGATTTTATACAGCCCCAGAGTTTTGTATGAGAAACAGAAACACCTGACTCAAATTCCAGGGTGCATCTGACCAGCACATGCTTATGTCCCCACTGCAAGGGAGACTGGGAAAGTGAGCTGCTGGTATCTGACATTTCACTGACCACTACAGTAAAATCTCCCTTTGTTTCCTGTGGTTGCTGTAAAAAAATTACCACAAACTTGGTGGCTTAAAGTAACAGAAATTTATTCTCTCATAGTTCTGGAGCCCAAAAGACCTAAGTCAGTGTCGGCAGGGCCACATTCCCCACTTTCTAGTTTCTTGGCTCTTCTAGCCCTGGTGGCTGCAGGCATTCCTTAGCTTGTAGCCACATCACTCCAATCTCCACCTCCATCTTTAATTTGTCAAATCTCCCTCTGCCTTTCTGTAATAGCATGCGATGGCAGATAGAACATCACCTTAGTTATGTTTGCAAAAATATGCCCCAAAGGGTAGCATTCACAGGGCCTGACATCTTTGAGATTCAGATGCAACAAATTATCCTTTACATTAGGAGTATTTAGATGTACCCCTTTACTAAGATGGCAAGCCTGTCAATGTTTTTTCAGGTTTGTTCCCTACCTACAGGTTTGATATGCAAATGTCTTACAAATATGACTTTAAAATTTGCTACCTCTGGCCCACTATGTCCAATTAGAAAACAGGTAAAGAATTCCTCAACTATAATGACGCTCAAGTGTTTTCCACCAAAAAGAATGGTTAGTGTCTAGTACAACTAGTATACAAGATTTATAATGTAAGATCTTGTAGACTTTGGTTAGAAGTACACCATAGATTTTGCACAACTAAATCATCCTTGGAGAATAATAAGGTAACCAACTGAGTAGCCAAGCTCTTCAGTCTCTCTTGCTCTTCTCATCTCCCTAATATTTCCAGCCCAAGCTTAAAGGCAGGTCAACTCTGGTATAGGTGTGTAACACTTTAAATAAAGAGAAATTGATAACTTCTAGTATAGCCTTCTCAAAGATGAAAGAAAGCATAGAAGGACTAAGATATAATATTTAATGACGGTTTCATGAGTGGGGAACTCGGTAAATTTTCCCAAAATGTATCCTATAAACCACATTTGGCACCCAAGTGTCTGTGTGTTGGTTAAATAAGGTTCCATTTGGATTCATCTTCTGCTTCCTCAGTGGCTACAGGCAGAGCCTGTAAAAATCATCACAAGTTCTACCATTCCAGTCTTATAAAGAATATACCTTTCTCCAAGTAGAATAAATACAAGTATAGATCAAAGCGTGATCATAAGCCAAGCAGATAGCAGGTGGTGCAATATAATATTAAGACACATCACATGCAGCTTGCAGGCAATCAGATCAGAATAGGAGTGTCTTATTACATGAACTAGAGAGTCTGACTGAGCTGGAGAGATAAAAGATCCCAAATGCTCAAAGGCAAGATGGACATTCTAAAACCCAAGTTGCTTATAGACATATTTTTTCCTTTTAAAATTTTACTTTTTAATAGGCAACATAATGTAACAGAGCTCACGGGTTTGTGGCTGCCCAGCCAAAACCTATGTAACTAACAAGTTCCCTTGCAGTGGAAATGTGACTAAGTTCTGGTCAGTGCAATGTGCTTACAAGTGATGTGTGCGACTTCCCGTTTGTGCATTAAAAAGGAGATTGCGGCCAGGCACGGTGGCTCACGTCTGTAATCCTAGCACTTTGGGAGGTTGAGGCTGGCAGATCACCTGAGGTCAGGAGTTCAAGATCAGCCTGGCCAACATGGTAAAACCCTGTTTCTACTACGAATACAAAAAGTTAGCCAGGCATGGTGGTGGGCACCTGTGATCCCAGCTACTCGGGAGGCTGAGGCAGGAGAATCGCTTGAAACTGGGAGGTGGAGATTGCAGTGAGCTGAGATCCCACCATTGCACTCCAGCTTGGGCAATAAGAGCAAAACTCCATCTCAAAAACAAACAAGATCTCCCCCCACCTTTCCCTTTTACATCCTAGTTGTTAGACGTATTTTACCGATTGTGACAGTTGTGCTAGAATACATACCTACAACAGCATATGCTTAGTCTTCTGTATTATTGTCAATACCTCCCTTTCCTGGTCAGCTGATACTGATGTTGGATACACACACGCTCAACCCTGCACAGTCTCTAGCTGGTTCTGACGAAAGTGGCTGTGTATCAGAAAGCACCGTACCTCTGATGTTCAGACTAAAGTTCCAAATATGATGTCTTCCTTTTTTGTGGTACAGTTACGATGTCTTCTTGATCTCTAAATCTCCAGTGCCTAGCAGAGAGCCTGGAGCCCTGGTTGGTCTTTGATTGGCAGGGTCTAGATTATGACCTGCACACTTTTGCTGGGGAAGCTAAAAAATAGAGTATCTGTCTATAATCTCAGCACTTTGGGAGGCCAAGGTGGGCGCATCACAAGGTCAACAGATCAAGACCATCCTGGCCAACATGGTGAAACCCTGTCTCTACTAAAAATACAAAGAATAGCCGGGTATGGTGGTGTGTGCCTGTATTCCCAGCTACTCAGGAGGCTGAGGCAGGAGAACCACTTAAACCCAGGAGGCGGGTTGCAGTGAGCCGAGATCATGCCACTATACTCCAGCCTGGTGACAGAGTGGAGACTCCATCTCCAAAAAAAAAAAAGAAAAAAAAAAAAGTATCTGGCTTCCATGCATCCTTCAAATCATAACGTGGGGGATCTTTAAAATATGGAAAGAATGTTTGAATTTTCTGGATAGTGAAGAATGAATAATCGGCATTACAGAGATGGAATATGTAAGCCATCTACCCTAGTGACTGGACTAAGAGGTGACCAATAGATATTTAAATGAAGAAATGGATGCTTAAATGAAGAAAAGAGGAATGAGCTTTGGCTTGGATCCTTATTAGTACTAAACATTTTCCGTGGGGCTGACAGCCTTCTCCAAACCCCTAGGTTATGTGACTGAAGTCCTGCTGACTACTATACCCCTTGCCAGCCCCTTTTCTCCGAATATGGACACTCCTCCTTTGATCGCTATGTCTGGTTAGGGACCCGTCCTAACTCCAACTACGCAGAACTGCAATGTTGCCTCCTGCCTGACTTCAAGCATCTCACTGCCTAAAGACCTCTGAGACAGCCAAATCCCACCTCCACGCTTCACCTTGCCCCCGTGGGCTTCTGGCCACTCCACTCAGGGACCAGCTCTATGACTCTACTTCTGAGTCAGAGCCTGTAGCATTTGATCCGACTTCTTTCCTTCTCCACTTGCCTGTTCTGTTGGAGTCCTGCAATGACTTGAAACCCAGCCCCTAGTAATTCTGATGGCAATAAGATTCCTTAAAATTGAGTTTCTGGGAACTTAGAGTAAGTAATTATATTAACTGTGTGTGAAGTTACAGTCATATCAGAATCACATATTTGTTGACTACTAGGTAACTGGGATTCAGTAGGTCTATGGTGGTGCTAGGGAATCTGTTTTTTTTTTATTTTATTTTTTTACTATACTTTAAGTTCTAGGGTACATGTGCATAACGTGCAGGTTTGTTACATATGTATACATGTGCCATGTTGGTGTGCTGCACCCACCAACTCGTCAGCACCCATCAATTCATCATTTATATCAGGTATAACTCCCCAATGCAATCCCTCCCCCCTCCCCCCTCCCCATGATAGGCCCCAGTGTGTGATGTTCCCCTTCCCGAGTCCAAGTGAGCTCATTGTTCAGTTCCCACCTATGAGTGAGAACATGCGGTGTTTGGTTTTCTCTTCTTGTGATAGTTTGCTAAGAATGATGGTTTCCGGCTGCATCCATGTCCCTACAAAGGACACAAACTCATTTTTTATGGCTGCATAATATTCCATGGTATATATGTGCCACATTTTCTTAATCCAGTCTGTCACTGATGGACATTTGGGTTGATTCCAAGTCTTTCAAGATGGATTAGAGACTTAAATGTTAGACCTAATACCATAAAAACCCTAGAAGAAAATCTAGGTAGTACCATTCAGGACATAGGCATGGGCAAGGACTTCATGTCTAAAACACCAAAAGCAACGGCAGCAAAAGCCAAAATTGACAAATGGGATCTAATTAAACTAAAGAGCTTCTGCACAGCAAAAGAAACTACCATCAGAGTGAACAGGCAACCTACAGAATGGGAGAAAATTTTTGCAATCTACTCATCTGACAAAGGGCTAATTTCCAGAATCTACAAAGAACTCAAACAAATATACAAGAAAAAAACAAACAACCCCATCGAAAAGTGGGGAAAGGATATGAGCAGACATTTCTCAAAAGAAGACATTCATACAGCCAACAGACACATGAAAAAATGATCATCATCACTCGCCATCAGAGAAATGCAAATCAAAACCACAATGAGATACCATCTCACACCAGTTAGAATGGCAATCATTAAAAAATCAGGTAACAACAGGTGTTGGAGAGGATGTGGAGAAATAGGAACACTTTTACACTGTTGGTGGGATTGTAAACTAGTTCAACCATTATGGAAAACAGTATGGCAATTCCTCAAGGATCTAGAACTAGATGTACCATATGACCCAGCCATCCCACTACTGGGTATATACCCAAAGGATTATAAATTATGCTACTACAAAGACACATGCACACGTATGTTTATTGCGGCACTATTCACAATCTGCGTTTTTAAAAAGCCCCACAGGTAAACTCTCTGATGCACATCCCAACTCATTGTTTTAGAACTATGTCAGTTCTATGGACTAGGAATTACAGAAGTAAAGGAGGCGATTTAGACCAAGAAGTCAAGGACCTAGGTTTCAGATCAGCTAACCATTTGACCTTAAGCTTAATCATTGAAGAAACCAGTGGTTTTCTGTGAAGTAAAAGCAATAGGATTGCTATCATTGAGGTCCCTTCCAATTTGGAAATTATCAGATACATGACAAAATGCCAAGCTTTTCAAACGTATCAGGATTCTTACGAAGGCAAGGGAAAACACAACTTTAAGGTCCAACAGACATGCGTGTGAATTATGATTTATCAGCTATGAAACCATGACCAAATGACAAATTCTCAGACACAGGGAGTGTCCTTATTTGAAAAGTAAGGTCAATATTGGATACCTCTTATGTTTCTTATAGAATTAAAAGCAACAAAAATCGGGTTAAAATTCTATTTATTCCTTGGAGTTGATATGAGGATTAAATGAGTTAAGACATGTGAAACAGAATTACGCACATATAAAAAATGTGTTATTTTATTATTAGAAGACCCTGCATAACGTCTGACACATATTAAATACTCACAGGTATCACTTCCTTTTTGCCTACCGTCTGGATATTTAATCTGCCAGAATACTTTAAGCAGAAAGCTCCTAAACTCAACAAAGGTGTTAAATTGATTTTAACTGGCTGAGTGATTTTGAACTCTTTTATCTCTTCCAGTTTATTTAAACGACTTATTTCTTCTCCCTGTTGCGAGTCCTCTTGACTGTGACAGGGAGTACGATGAACCTCACGCCCCATTTAGTACCTAAAGCATATTCACTGAGTACTGTTCATCTGCTATGTCACAAGCTAGGTGCTGTCTGCTGTTTTCATGAGTAGGATAATCACGCTGCCTGTGGGAAATGGCAGTTGTGAAAGACCGATGAGTATAATATGTGGTGTGAATTCGTATCAGCTGCTGCCAAATTAAGACTGAAACCACAAAAACATTTCTCTAAGCACAAACAAAACATGTTACAGTCTCAACAATGGTGTTGGTAATTAACCCATGGAGTGTTACAAATGGCCAATGACTCATTGATTTGAGCAGATGCAATTACCTCTAGGAATGTGCTATGCTGATCCTCAGAGTGTATGAATGGATTTTCACAATCATTTCCTGGAAGGCTGATGACATGCTACTTCAGCAAAAATGAGACTAAACCTGGCTACAGTTGACAGATGTTAAATGTAATCTTGACATTGGAAGTACCTCTAGTCCAACATCCTCATTTTAGTTTAATTGAATTTAATTGTAAATACAGCGGGGAGGTGTGCGTATTTGTTACATGGGTACATTGAGAACTGGTGGGAATTGGGTTTCTAGTGTATCTATTACCTAAATAGCAAACTTTGTACATGATATTTTTCAACCCTAATTCCCCTGCCAGTCTCCCTGCTTTTGGAATTCCCAGTGTCTATTTCTATCTTTATTTATGTTTACCCATTGTTTATCTTCCACTTATATGTGAAAAAATGCAGTATTTGACTTTGAGTTAGTTCACTTAGGATAATGGCCTCCAGCTCCATCCATGTGGCTGCAAAGGACATGATTTCATTATTTTTTATGGCTGTGTAGTATTCCATGGTGTATATATATCACATTTTGTTTATCCAGTCAACTGCTGATGGTTCCATGACCAAGTAGTAGTTATCCAGTCAACTGTTGATGGTTCCAACTCAAGTTGGTTCCATAACTTTGCTATTGTGAATAGTGCTATGATGAACATGCAAGCGCAGGCAATATTCTCGCTTTAAAAAAAGATGAGGAGACTGAGGTCCAGAGGAGCTGAATGTAAGTATTTTATTTGTATAAAGGCAGATAATGCAAACTATAGAGCTAGCTTTAACGGGACATCTAAAATTGGAGTATTTGGTGACTGGAACTTCTACATATGTTTACAAACATTTTGTATGTGACAAAAAAAGTCGAAAATATCAGAATTTAGTTTCAATGATCAGAATGCTTGAAAACAGGATGACCCAGAAAATCTGAAGTATATTATCATGATTGCTAAAGACCATAAATGTCTTACACCTACTGAAAGCTGAGTGTTAAGAGAGTGGATTCTGGATTCAGACTGAGTCCAGTTAGTGATTCTGCCTCTTCCCAACTGTGTGCCTTTCAGCACATTGCTTTTTCTGTCTGTGCCTTAATGTCCACATTTGTATAATGGATAATAATAGTTGGTAGCTACCTTGAACAGTCAACATTAAATTAATATAAAGCATTCAGAAGGGTGTCTATATATAAGCACTACAAAATACTAGATTTCTTATATTTTAAACCCTCAGTGGTAATTAACTCAGACTCATTTTCAGTTTTAAAGCATTCAATAGCTACGCGCTGGTGGAAGAAAGCTCAGGGAAGGAAACTACAGAAGCAGATCCTGGTGAGAGGGGGCTTTGCATTTAGTCCATAGTTTGGAAATAATTACGGTCCTGTGGTGATCTTTATGATTTTATTTTATTCTTTTTATCTTTCATGGTTTTATTTTTATGTTTGTTTGGAAAATTCATTTCTAAGTCAATTTTACTTTGACCTGTTCTTAATAATGATCAAAATTTCTTAAGTTCATAATAAAGGTCTTCATTAAAACATATGCTAATTGAGAACAAGATTCTCTTTTGGTTTGAAGAATCTGTTCTAATGTGCCCAACTGCCTTGAGTCTCTGTTTCTCTCTCATGCACAGGCCCTGACCCCACCCAGCCAGTCTGAACACCCCACTTTGCCCTTCCCATAGTCCACGTGCATTCTAACCGTATGTTTTCTTCTGTAAGGAAACTATTATTTTAAGAATGTTAAGTAGATTTGGAATTATTTGATAATGATTTAACAACATATGATCATATTAAGACCTTTACACCAAGCTCTGGGCTAGATTGTGGGACCCCCCTCTAACCCATCCCAATACCCACAACGTATCATTCAAAAGAAGAAGAACATTACATCGTAAAACTGGTGTAATGAAGTCCAATAAATTCTCATTTTTTTCCCCATGATGACCACTTTGGTGGTGGTTTGAAATATCCTGTAGAAAGATTCTACATAAAACTTTTGTCTTCTGGGAAACTCTTAAATTTCCCTTTATAGACCTAAAACCCCTTAACATTTACCAGACTGGCAATACATGTTGCCTTCTTGTGGGAAATGTGAGATTAACAAATGGAGACTGCTGTCTACTGTGCTGAAATAAATCATACAATGAATTTCTATGAAAAACAAATTTCTCTTTATTGTTAAAGAAAATGGATAGTCTGTTTGGGGTTTCTACAAGTGGTTAGGCCCTGAGCAAGGTTGACTTTGGAGAGACCAAGTCACGAAGCATGACCTCGACCTTTTGACATTATTTGTTGTCCCAGTTCAGACGAGATGGCACCTGAGACAGATTTCTTGACTAAGGTAAAAGACCCCTTGACCATTATTACATCCTTAATGTGGAATGTTAATATTCCCTTCCCAAAAGGAAACACTGCCTATGACCAATCAAATTGCTGTAACTATGCACTAACCTTACATGGAAAATGTTGAGAACCTATTCAGTTTCCCCAGCTTTTGTCTATATTTACAGCCCTCAAGCGTCTCTTCAGTGCACTGACCCCATCTTTTCGGAGTATGTGTCCTTACCAGCAGTTTTCCTCAAACTTTGTGCTTGAATAAACTCAATATTTAATCATATTCCCTGAATCCTAATTTAAGGTTCACAAATTAGCGATTATGAAGGTGACCTTCCCAGTCATTTCACCAGCAGCCAGATCCTTGGTAACAGCACAACTGATGTATCTTCCACCTTCACCAGAGTTGACAGGAATCCCTGGTAAGGTGCCTCTTGGATTGGAATATTCTCAGCTTGGCTGAGGATTCAGACTTTATTCAAGCTGTACCTTCCGAACTCAGTGGGGTTGGAAATGATGTTGTGTTGCAAGGCAGAAGATTCATTTGTTATTCTCTAGAGATTCTAATAGCAGATTTCTAGTTTTCACTTTCTGTGAAGTTAAGATTTGTCTTGAATTATTCCTTAGAGTTTTTACAATCCTTCTGTCATTCAAAATTTTGATATCGAGACTGTTTCCCTTTGAAAAGATGTGGTGAAAGAAAGTGAATCTTTGTGGTCTGTGGGGAAAGTTTATAGTCTTTAAAACTGGCCAGGTTCTGAAGCTTGGTTCGATCGACAAACCCAAACTTTATTTGTGAATGGCCAGAAGTGTAACAGGCTCTCTGTGTGGACAAAATAAGTCCCAAAGGTAAGAGACAGCATTCCTCACTGCCAGATGGTACCTTAGGTGGTTTAGTTCTCGTTGGAGCAGAGTTAATCACTCATGATGAGTAATGGTCTCACACAAAACCCCTTATGAAAATAAAGGTAGCCTCACGTAATTCGGCTGGCACACATGAAGGATTGATCAACTAGCGGGGAAAGTGCCAAAGTTTCTTGGGATTACCGAGATGCTTAAGAGGGAAGAAGTGACTCAAGGGTGACACCTTGAGGAGCCATTCCCACAAGCAACACACGACTCAAAACACCTTTTCCAAGAATTTGTCATTCAGGAAGGAAGCGTCTAAAATTAACTCTTCCTTCTTAATGAGGACCCACCATTAGAAACATTAGATTTGTGTTCAACACGTATAGTGAATTTTCATGCAAATATTTAGAAAATTGGTCACACATAACTCCTGATGATCTCACATTACAATGGCCAAAGTGCACTATGTTTAAAATGCCTAAATTAGTTAACTTGCATGCTCAATTAGAGAAAGCTGGCTCTGAAATAGAACAATTGTGAAAATTGTTTTTAATGGTATTTGGATACTTCCAAAAGGGGTTCTGATGAAGTCCTTTCTCTTCAGGAAGGAAACAAAAGATTATCTAAAAACAAGTTCTGTCTTTAAAAAAACTGCTAAAATTTCTCCTCCTCCTTTAGCTCCTTATTCTCTTTATCCCCCATGGTCTGGACCGTCCCTTGCCCATTTCTACCTTCTCTTCCTCCTCCTTCTCTGACACCTGCTGTTTTGGCTCCATTTAGTGAACAGCCGGTGTCTGCTGAAGGATAACCTGCTTTGGTTTATTAACCATCGTCAAAGGTACAACTAAAAGGAATAATTCAAGAATTCCCAACCCTCACAAGCACTCTATTAGTTTTGCCAGCTAATTTGAACTGAATATTCAGGCTCATGATCCTGGTTTTTCTGAATTATATTAATTCACATTGTTAGTATCAGAAAATAAAGCTAAAGATTGGATAACTAAGGAAAATTGGAGAAACTCCTTTGGAAAGTTTCTGAAATTTTCAGAAACTAATTGTGAATATGCCCACGAGACTGCTAAATCTTTACTTGATGTTATTTAGTCTTTCAAAAAGTTAACTAGAATAAAACATAATGATGTCAAGAAAATCCAAATGAGTCAGTGATGTCATATTTTGAGAGATAAAAAATATGTAAACAATATTTAGGATTATCTAAGTGAGTTGTGCTTATCATTAAAATGATACTCTGAATTCAAATTTCATAATTGGGCTAGATGAGGAATTAGCATTAATAGAAGTAAGACAATGCTCTAGTTGGGCTACTTCTCAAACTCACGATTTGTTTAATCTTGGCTATCAGTTGTCTTGTACCTTAACTAAAGAGGAAAGGGTCCAAACAAAAGAGTAGGGCTAATATGTTTGAGTTTACAGTTGAAGCAACTATGCATCCAATCTGGGTCTCTAAAATGTCCCTATAAACCTCAAAATGAACCTAACCCTCTGCTTTGCAATTATTGCAAAAAATCAGACCACTTTTTAAGAAAAAAAAAAACTGTAGATTTTCACATCGATGATCAGGGATGTTGGCCTGAAATTTTTTTTTGTTGTTGTGTGTCTGCCAGATTTTGGTATCAGGATGATGCTGGCCTCATAAAATGAGTTAGGGAGGAGTCTCTCTTATTCTATTGTTTGGAATAGCTTCAGAAGAAATGGTGCCAGCTCTTCTTTGTACCTCTGGTAGAATCAGCTGTGAATCTGTCTGATCCTGGACTTACTTTGGTTGGTAGGCGATTAATTACTGCCTCAATTTCAGAACTTGTTATTGGTCTATTCGGGAATTCAACTTCTTCCTGGTTTAGTCTTGAGAGGGTGTATGTGTCCGGGAATTTATCTATTTCTTCTAGATTTTCTAGTTTATTTGCATAGAGGTGTTTAATTGTATTCTCCGATGGTAGTATCAGTGGTGATATTCCCTTTCATTTTTGTGTCTATTTGATTCTTCTCTTTTCTTCTTTATTAGTGTGGCTAGTGGTCTATGTTGTTAATCTTTTCAAAAAACCAGCTCCTGGATTCATTGATTTTTTTGAAGCCTTTTTTTTTTTTTGTCTCTATCTCAGTCAGTTCTGCTCTGATCTTAGTATTTGTCTTCTGCTAGCTTTTGAATTTGTTTGGCTCTTGCTTCTGTAGAAGAACTCCAGACTTTATAAAGCATCTAAAAATATTTGTTATAAATGCTATATGAATATTTAATAATAAAAACTAGACAGAAAATACAGTTTCCTATCCCTGTCTGAAATTCTGAAGATCTGCCAATCACCTTTTTCCATGGAAGCTAAGGGAATGGTTCTTACTGGTTTAGTTTGTCTTCCTTGTGATCCACATGGCTTTGTCCTGTGAGGTCTGATATGCTTTAGAATGTCTTCTTCCAAAACACAGATCTCTAGTCCTAAGTCTTTATTAGTGTATTTCTCTGCAATGTTTTGCTTTCCTCCAATGGTCCTGAAACATGCGGCTGTGATTTTGCTGCTGCAGCTTACTTAGATTTCAGGCTGAGCTTTCTGAGCCTTTATCTGTGTTCTCTCTGGCACCTGCCTCCTCCCTGTTCTGCCCCTTTCATCATGAGAAGGGAATTTTGGTTTGTACATGCACCAAGTAATTATGGACAAAGTTTTCATTGAGGCATTTTCAACAATAGTGGAAGTCTGGAACTTCAATGACCATCAATTGGGAATTCCTTAAATAGATTATGGTACATCCATATGTAGAAAATTATACAGCCATGCAAAAGGCAGCTTTTCTGTACTGATATGGAAAGCACTTGTCTCAAGAGAAAAGAAATGGAAGAGTTTATACAGTGTGACAACATTTCTGGTAACATTTTAACCAGCTCCTGGATTCATTGATTTTAAGGATTTTTCACGTCTCTAGCTCCTTCAGTTCTGCTCAGATCTTAGTTATTTCTTGTCTTTTGCTAGATTTTGAATTTGTTTGCTTTTGCTTCTTTAGTTCTTTTAATTGTGATGTTAGTGTGTCAATTTTAGATCTTTCCCTTTTCCTCCTGTGGGCATTTACTGCTATAAATTTCCCTCTAAACACTGCTTTAGCTGTGTCCCAGAGATTCTGGTACATTGTGTCTTTGTTCTCGTTGGTTTCAAAGAACTTATTTCTCCCTTAATTTCATTATTTACTCACTAATCATTCAGGAGCTGGTTGTTCAGTTTCCACGTAGTTGTGTGGTTTTGAGTGAGTTTCTTAATCCTGAGTTTTAATATGATTGCACTGTGGTCTGAGAGACTTATGATTTCCATTCTTTTGCATTTGCTGAGGAGTGTTTTACTTCTAATTATGTGGTCAATTTTAGAATAAGTGATGTGATGCTGAGAAGAGTGTATGTTCTGTTGATCTGGGGTGGGGAGTTCTGTAGCTGTTTATTAAGTCTGCTTGGTCAAGAGCTGAGTTCAAGTCCTGAACATCCTTGTTAATTTTCTATCTCATTGATCTGTCTAAATATTGACATAATATTGACAATGGGATGTTAAAGTCTCCCACTGTTACTGTGTGGGAGTCAGTCTCTTTGTAGGTCTCTAAGAACTTGCTTTATGAATCTGGGTGCTCCTCTATTGGGTGCGAGTCAAAACCACAATGAGATACCGTCTCACACCAGTTAGAATGGTAATCATTAGAAAGTCAGGAAACAGATGCTGGAGAGGATGTGGAGAAATAGGAACGCTTTTACACTGTTGGTGGGACTGTAAATTAATTTAACCATTGTGAAAGACACTGTGGCAATTCCTTAAGTATCTAAAACCAGAAGTACCATTTGACCCAGCAATCCCATTACTGGGTATATACCCAAAGGATTATTAATCATTCTATAAAGACACATGGCACACGTGTTTATTGCAGCACTATTCGCAATAGTAAAGACTTGGAACCAACCCAAACGCCCATCATTGATAGACTGGGTAAAGAAATGTGGCACATATACACCATGAATTATGCAGCCATAAAAAAGGATGAGTTCACGTCCTTTCCAGGGATATGGATGAAGCTGGAAACCATCATTATCTGCAAACTAACACAAACAGAAAACCAAAACACCTCATGTTCTCACTCATAAATGGGAGTTGAACAATGAACACATGGACACAGGGAGGGGAACATCACACACTGGAGCCTGTTGGGGGATGGGTCTAGGGGTGGGATTAGCATTAGGAGAAATACCTAATGTAGATGATGGCAGCAAACCACCATGGCGCGTGTGTACTTATGTAACAAACCTGCACATTCTGCACATGTATCACAGAACTCAAAGTATAATAGTAATAAAAAAAGATTGTAGAAAATTAAGATGGAAGGAACAGCAACAAAGGAAAAAGAAAAATAGAGATTCTCTGAGGAATTTTATTTCCTTCTTACCAACACTCGGAAATTAGAAATTGTTTTGAGGGGAGGACACACACCCCCGCTGTTGTTGATATATTATCTGTAATAAATCACACCTTGTTACTGGGTTCCATTCCTTAAACAATTCAAAAGACGGTTGTCACTAATACTCCTGTATCAGCACATAAGTCTCAGCCTGTGGCTTTTCAACTAGGTCCCCTACAAAGGGCTTAAACCAGGCTTATGTTTTCCACTTGGTTCCATCAGCCACCACCCATCTCACAGGGAGAGGACTTTTTAGAACTATACAACAACATCTTATTTTCCCCAAAACGGACATACATTTCAAACTAAAAGACAGAATATTTTAAAACATTATATGAAGAAAATTTTAAAAACATTAGATACAGAAAATTTAAAACTTGACCCTTCTAATTTGTAAGTTGCCCCTCACATTGCCAGGGAGGATACTGAATTTTTGAGTAATGAAGAATTACAGTAACTGCTAAAAGCAGTGCTTGATCAATTATGGTCATTAGTTCTCCAGAGATATCGGAAAATTTATCTTGGCTGCCCCACTTAAATAGACCCATCAAAGCCTCTTCTGAACCTTAAGCCATATCCCCTAGACTCTGAGGCCTTGGAAGGAATAAAGCCTATAATTCCAGATTTTTTTTTTTTAATTCCAGATTTCATAAAAAGACGCTTGATTATTTCCTATATGAGTCCGTGTAACACTAATTCTCTCCATGATAAAGCCAGACTATAGAGGATGGAGATTTGTACAGGATCTGAAAACAGTAACATTCATTGACATCCAGTAGTGCCAAAACCTCATACATTGTTGACTGCAGTCCCAACTGACAGTGAATTCTTCACTGTAATGTATTTATGTGATGCTTTCTTTAGCATTCCTGGTAAGGACAGCCAGTTCCACTTCACCTTCACTTCAGAAGACAGACAATATTCATAGATGGTTATGCTTCAGGGATACACTGAGAGTCCAACTCATTTCTCAAATATTAAAAGATCTCTTGAATGCTGACTTCTTAGAAAATCCACTTTAATATGTGGATTATTTACTTTTCTGTTCAAAAGATAAGCAAACCTCTATAAGAGATTCATTTGTTACAATTGCCTTTAAAAAACCCCCAAAAAATTTCAAAAGAAGAGCTTTATTTTTGTCAAAAAACAAGTGAAATATTTAGGTCACCTAACATGAAAGAAAGGCATTTTCATTAGTCTGGGTTAGAAAAGGGGATATTGGCCTTTCGTACCCTCAAAACTACCAAACAACTAAGAAGATTTCTGGGGCTGGTAGGGTATTGAAGAAATTAAATTCCCAACTTTTCTTTAAAATCTCAGCCTTTATACACTCTTAAAACAAGACAAGCCAGACTCTGGAATGGACAAAGATCAGTTAACATTTGAAGCAATTAAAAGGGATCTTACAGATGTCCCGGCCTTAGGACACTCAAATTATAATATTCTGTTTGCACTTTTTGTATATGCAATTAAGGACATGCACTAGGCATTCTGACCCTGCAACATGAGGGTCAAAATAGACCTATAGGATATTATAGTCAACAATTCAGTGGTTGGAGGACTACCTTTCGTAAGAGTGATAACACAGACCACTCTGCCGGTAAAAGAAACTGAAGAAATAATTATAGGATCGCCCCTCATTGTCTTTGTTCCACATTTTTTGGAAGCACTTCTAAATTTACACCATACTCGATATTATTCAGTTAGCAGGCCAGCCTCTACTGAAGTCCTACACTTCTATTTGTACCTCATATTACAGTCTCTAAGTGCCATAGTCTAAATCCTGTTACTCTTCTGCCTGAAATATATCATGCACATTATGCTGTAGTGTCCTATGGTGCTGAAGAAATAGAAAGTGCTTATCTTCCAAAACCAACATCAGTTCTACAAGCAGGATTGATAGCATTAGAGCTTGTCAATTGGTAAAAGGAATAACTGCTAATAATTCATACAGACAGTCGATATGCCTTGGAGTAACTCATGACTTTGGAATGTTGTGTAAACAAACAGGATTCCCAACCTCTTCTGGTTAGTCCATTAAAAATGGACACTATCTTGCAATTATTAGAAGCCTTATTACCACCAAAATCACTAGCAATTATTAAAATCCCAGGTAATTCCAAATCAGATAAACCAGAAAACAAAAGACATCAGCTAGCTCATAAGGTAGCAAAGAGGGCTACTCTCAATATATCCAGGCAAGAAAAGCAATCCATATTAACTTTTAAAGTCCCTCAATCCAGAGCTCCAAAAATAGAATAGCAACATTAGAAAACAAAAGGAAAACATACTCCCCCCCATGGATGAAATATATTATGGGTCAAATGACTTGCCTATAATTCCTATTACAGTGATCATTTTTAACGTATGTACATGATTTAACTCACTGGAACGTTTTTACAGTGATTGCTTGGGTAAAACAGTATTACTGGAAATCTTCTCTGACTATGGAGAACATATCTAATTATGGCTTATAAGGCATGAAGTTGCTGCCGTATCTGCCCAAAATATAATCCAGGGAAATCTATAGTGTTCTCAAGGACAGTTTCCTTTACCTGAAGTCCCCTTTGAAGTGTGGTCATGATTCAGCTATACCCATTACAAGAACACAAATATGTTCTAGTGATGATTTGTACATTTTCTCATTGGGTAGAAGCATTTCTGTGCAGAATAGCAATAGCCTTAGTGCTAAGTGAAATTCTCCTGTAAAAAAAATTACTCCGACTTGGGGAGCCCCTTTAGAACTTCACAATAACAGAGGTACTCATTTCACTGGACACATTATCCAATCAATATGTAATATTTGGCAATTCTTCAACATTTCCATGGTGCAAATCACCCTCAGTCATCCAGGTTAGAAGAATGCACAAGCAGAATAATCAAAACTCAGTTGGCAAACTTAATCAAGGCTTTTAAAATTCCTTGGCTAAAATTTCTTTCATTAGGTTAAGCAAAACCAAGACCCATACCGTTTAGTAGACATTGGTTTTCTCCAAATTGAGATAACAGGTAGACTTATGAAACTATCCTTGGGAAATCATGAATTCATAATGCTAAAAGGAGATAAATTATATTACATAATGGCCTTATGAAACAACTAAGTAAAAAAAATACAATCTGGCAAAAGATTATTTTTATTGTGAATTCCCAAAAAACAAAACCTTAAAAAATTCATGGTCTTTGGCCAAAATATTTTGTCTACTGGAAGTGATGTCTTCTAAAGAATTCCCTTCAATAGAAGTGGAAAAGTTTTTATCAGATACTTCTTACTAACCCTTTGCTACAAAGTTTGAAAGCAGTTTCATAGATCCACATTTCTCATTTAAAGAAGGTTGAGTCTCATGAATGGACTGGAAGGTGATCTTTTACTAACATTGATGCCAGGCTAAGAAAAAAAGATATCTGAGGTTGACAACACTCTGAAGATGCCAGACCAGGCCTGTATCTAAATGAACACTTACACTTATTTAGTATCAAGCATTATCATCCCTGCTTCAGAAATTTCATTGTTGCTATTTTTTGTGACATAAGATGCCCATTCTAGTCTGTTGAGATAATTGTCGTTTTAGTCCTTAGCAGGGGTAGTTCAAATAGAAAAGAATTTTTTTCCTTGTGGTTACTCCTTTGTCTCAATGCAGGGAATGGCATAACACTTTGATTAAACTTTCCCAAACTGTTGCCACTGGAGGAAACTGAACTGTTAGACCTGCTGTATGACTGACCCCTGATCTATTCATGACCAATATATGTCATTAGCAACATTTGTCACTAATTTTCCAGACACATTCAATGCCATTATGTATTTCAGATACATCTAATGCCATTACAACAACAACAAAAAAAATGCATTGCTGAAAAAATAAATCCCTACTCTGCCAACATCTTTTGTGTGTGTGTGTGTGTGTTTTGTTTTTGTTGAGATGGAGTCTCGTTCTGTGGCCCAGGCTGGAGTGCGGTGGCATGAAATCTTCGCTCACTGCAACCTCCGCCTCCTGGGTTCAATCGATTCCCTTGCCTCAGCCTCCCAAGTAGCTGGGACTCCAGGTACCCACTACCACATTCGGTTTTTTTTTTTTTTTTTTTTGTATTTTTAGTAGCGATGGTCTCAATCTCCTGACCTCATGATCTGCCCGCCTTGGCTTCCCACAGTCCTGGGGTGACAGGTGTAAGCCACCGCACTTGGCCCTAAACTCTCATTTCACGTAAGTGGGTTCTGGTAAATAATGCAAAAAATGAAATTTGATTTGATCTGATGCTCTCTACCCTTCCTGTTAATGAGGCCATTAATGAACTTACCCCCAGAAGAATTACTTGTGTTGTCCCAGGTTATGTGTTTTTATGTGGCATTGGGACTGATTTGCTTACCCAATGTTGGGCACATCACTGCCTCAATAGTTGGTAAGTAAAAAGTGTATGTTTGTTAGGTCATTTTGTAACTCCCATATCCTTACATAGAAATACAGATGAACTCCCTTTCTCCCTCCATTCAGTGCTAACAGGACTATGTTAGCAGGATATGATGATATCTCAGAGCAAATCATTTTGGGACTAATCCCAAATGCTAGAGTTTATATTAAAGATGAGTCCAAACCTATTAACCACTATTGGATAAGCTGAAGACACTGCAAAGAGCACTGAAACTCAACAAAAACCTTTGGATTCCTTTGCCCAGGTGGC
The DNA here is from genome assembly GCF_002776525.5 of Piliocolobus tephrosceles. Classification (NCBI taxonomy): domain Eukaryota; kingdom Metazoa; phylum Chordata; class Mammalia; order Primates; family Cercopithecidae; genus Piliocolobus; species Piliocolobus tephrosceles. Next base: position 77,383,165 of record NC_045455.1, read on the forward strand.
ACTAAATAACAGAATTGCCTCTATTTACTGGATGAAAAAGGAGGAGTCTGGAGTAGCACACAGCACTTATTGTACTTACATTAACACCTCTGGGGAAGTGGAGACTCGATTAGAAAGAAAAACTTGAAAGTCTAAAGGGTTACAAAACACTTAAAAACTGATCCCCTAAATGCTTTGTTTAGTTGGTTACCCTTGGGGCTAAGTTCTGTATTTCATCCTGTTCTTCGAGTAGTTATTTTCATAATCATAAGCATAATTGTCATTTTCCTAGTTATCAAATTACTCGTGATTTGTATTTCAGCTTGCCTATGACCAATGACTAAAACTAATGATTGCTCAGAAAATTGTATTTAGTTGAAAATATGGTCATGTGACCTGAACCAGACCAAGTTACTTTCCTCCTGTTGCCTTATAATTCCACTTTACACATTTCCATCTTACAAATTAAACGTTTCCCTCCTCCACTGGACGTGACTTTATAGGAAGGAGCCTTTCTAGGGATGCAGGATTTAACCACGTCTAACAAAATGATTTTTCTGCAATGTTTCTTCAAAAAGATCTTGAAGAAAAGGGAGAAATATGAAGGAAAGTGGATTGTCTAATTGGGGCTTCTAAAAGTTGTTAGGCCCTAGGCAAGGGTGACTTTGATGACCAAGTAATGGAGCATGACCTCTTAGTTACTGACCTTTTGTTACAGGTTAACTTCTTTCCTTATTTTCTTGTTTCTGTCTCAGACCAGATTGTACCTAGGATAAAAGACTTCTTGACTGAGATAAAAGAGCCCTTGACTATTACATCCTTAATGCGGAATGTTAAATACACCTTTCCCAAAAAAAGGAACACTGCTTATAAGCAATCATATTGCTGTTACTATGCACTGACTTTGAATGGAAAATTTAAATCCTGTGTCTTAATCCCCTCTTACAAGAACATTGAGTCATATCAATTACAACTCTAATGACCTCACTTTAACTTAATCACCTTTTTGAAAATTCTATCTCCAGATGCAGTCACATTCTAAGGTACTGAGATTCTGGGCTTCAGCATGTGAATTTTGGGCAGGCACAATTCAGCCCGTAACAGGGACGAATGCCATTGTCCATTGCTGACATTCCTGCTCAGAAATTGTCCCTAAAAAAGAGAAGCTGTGGCCAGGCATTGTGGCTCATGGCCGTAATCCTAGCACTTTGGGAGACCAAGGTGGATGGATCACTTGAGGTCAGAAGTTCAAGACCAGCCTGGCCAACATAGCAAAACCCCATCTTTACTTAAAAAAATACAAAAATTAGCTTCCATAGCACATGCCTCTAGTCCCAGCTACTTGGGAGGCTAAGGCAGGAGAATCACTTGAACCTAGGAGGCAGAGGTTTCAGTGAGGGGAGATCATGCCACTGCACTCCAACCTGGGCAACAGAGCAAGATTGTTGTTTTTCTTTTTTTTCCTTTAGGGGGGGGGGGGGGGGGGGGCTACAAACAGGGCTGTATGTCTCTACCCAGCAGAAGAGGCCCAACATTGAGCTCAGTGGACTCTTTGTTGGGTTGTTACATTGGGTGAGGCCTGCTAAATGAGGTGGAATTTGCCTGAAAATCCCCAATCTTACTCCATACTTCTCAAAAGGAGCTCAGGGATTTGGTGCAATGATAGATTATATTTTTGTGTGAATTGCTCTCCATACTTATCCCAGGGCCTTGAGCACTGGAGGGTGTGTCTGTAAGTGCAATAGGCAAAATGGTACCTAATAAGCCATTCTATCATCTTGGGACTGTGAGGACAATACAAAGTTATCTGCCAGGCAATGAGTCATGTCCAGGAACTATTGGTCAGTGGTAATGGCCACAGGGCTTGGCCTCTGTCCTAATAGATGCAAAGCTTCCCTGCATACAGTATTCTGGTGACAACTGATTTACGGTGTCCACAAAGAAGCTTCTCTAATTAGTGACCAGAAGCAGCCTGCAGTATCCTGAATGCTCTGGAACAGGCCTGCTGTGTAAAACTGTCCTCTGAAATGATGGCATTGTCCTCTATTTGTGGTATCATTAACAAGTTAAAATAAAACTTTCGACAGGTGTTTTTGTTTCATGACTAGGAGTTGATAGCTTTGTGAATTGCAGTATGTTTTTATGAGCACACATAACTCACTGGGATATGCTCTGTAGAGCTGCTTCTTCCATGAGACATGGACTGAGGAGGTCAGACAGAGACATAAACGCCCCCACTTGCCTAAAGCCTTTCTGTGGTTGAAATGCTCCACATGAAGCTGGAGACAAACTTCTCCTGATTGCCATCTGCTTTCAGCCCTCTCTACTGGCAACCTAAAAGTAATGGCAGAAGAAGCATGCATTGAAAGCAAGACAATTTATTATAACCTCTTGTCCTAGCCCTTCAAAGAGCGAGTAGCTAATAAAATGATCAAAGGTGCTTTGATACGACTCATTCTGGCTTACATGGCTGACTCCTTTCACAACTGCTGAGATGATTCAAAGACTGATCTCATCTCTCTTAGAAGTTCTGCAGAGAGGCTCTTCAGAGGTAAATAGAATCTGAAAACTTTCTCAAATACATTCCAGGTTTAAAAAACAAACAAGGTTTGGAAAAAAATGTTGAGTGGGAAAAAAATGAATTGCCTTAAAAAGTTATTTTCTTCTAAAATTGGCTTGCAAATTACCCTAATTATTCATGAGATGATGGCTGAAAAAGACTCATTTTCAAAAATTCATCACTTAGAAACCCATTCTCTCATACCTATATTTATGCTCATTGAAGAGGTTATTGCTTATAGACAAAATAACTTCAATTACTTCTGGAGAATAGTTTTATTTTTCAGGTTCAAAAAACTAGCATTTTATTTTTTAGATTAATACATAACCATAAGATGCATTTAGAATCTAGGCAAGCCAACATACTGATACTCATTGGTTTATCAACAACAATTCTAAGCGGTGCCGTAGAATTATGAATACAATTGAATTGAGCTGCAGCACATGGACATAGCAGTTGAAAATTCTAACAGTCTCTGATCCACACTAGAGTAGGGAGTGGCTGGTACTTTGCCACAGTAGTTCATGAACAGTGCTGGGGATGCCAGAATATCTGGCATGAGTGACCCCAGGGGTGAAAGGCAAGAGAGTCAACCATATCAGCTTTTGCTCTCCCTTTGTAACCTTAAAAGGAAGGTAATTTATTCTCTCTCCCCCCTTGACAATATTTTTCCCACCTTTTATGGTCCTTTATACAGGACAATGAAAGTAATGACAGAGGTATAGATAGCGTTTCTCCCATTTATGTCTGGTGTAATCTTTCTCCTGACTTTCAGGCCCTTTTTCCAAGGCCTCTGAGGCAATTCTATAGAAGAATCATAGGAATTCTAAAACCTGCATCTTCAGAACTGAATTCATGATCCTCTCTCCCCAGTAATTGACTCTTATTTTTTAATTAACTTAATAGCTCAATTAGATACCACTGAATCAGCCTGATTCTTGGTTCTCTCTTTCTGGATCCAGTCACTGAATTTTTCTTAAATTCTTCCTCCTCTCTACCTACTGTCGCTGACTTGGTTAAAGTCCTTAGTACTTATTTTGTTCATGTGTTGAGCTTTTGTGGGGGCTAGGCACTAGTATTAATGAACTCACACCTTTGTTTTATAAATTCTCAGCATCCACAAATATGGCAGAAACTGTGCTAAGCAATGAGGATACACAACTGAAAGATACTAGCCCAACCTTATAGATCTGGATAAAAAAATATTTAAACAAATGGGAAAAAAAGGTGTGCTTTCTATTAACTCTAATTGGTAGAAGACAGGCAGTGGGGGTGTAGAATCAGGCAATATTTTCAAATATTTATGCCCGGGTTTATGTTAGGATTTTGAAGGATAAGTAGAAGTTAGTCTGGTAAAGTAAAGATATTCCAAGCAAAGGGAATGGTATGTACAAGGCATAGGCGCAGAAAAAAATCACAGCAAGTTTTTACAACGTGGGTAGTTTTGCAGAGCTGAAGGATAAGGAAATAAAGTGGTAGGAATATTGTAAAAGACACTGAAAGATTTTTTAGAATGTAGAATGGTCTTAAAGTAAGTCTGTGAATGTTTTCACAGTCCTCCAAAGGTGGTTCCTAATTCCCTAACCCTTGACTGTGAACCAAACTTAATGACTCACTTCTAATGAAAGAATGTGGCACAAAGTGATGCTATGTGACTTCTGACGCTAGGTCATAAAAAGGTTGGCTTCAGCATGGTTCTTTCTCTCCTGGATTACTCACTGCAGAGAAAGCCAGCGCCATGCTGTGAGAACACTCAAGCAGCCTAAGAGAGGACCATGTCGTGAGGAACAAAGGTCTCTTTCAATAGCCAGCATCAAGTCGCCAGCTACAGGAGGGAGCCAACCTTGGAGATGGATTTTCCAGCTCCATTCAAGCTATTAGATGACTGCAGCCCCACGTGACAGCTTCACTGCAATCTTGTAAAAGATCTTTAGCCAGAAAAACCCAACTAAGCAATGCCCAAAGTCCTGACACATAAAAACAATGAGATTAATAAACGTTTCTTATTGTGTTAAGCAACTAAGTTTTGGGATCTTTGTGTAACAAGTTGTCTTGGATCACTAAGAGAACAAGAGTGATGTGATTAGACATGTTTCAAGAAACTTGTGGCATTATGAACTATAGGGAAATTATTAGAGTGGAGGTAGAATGAAGGCAGTTAAGTAAGTCAGGTCCGTCACATGAATTAGGTAGGGATGCGATACGGACCTGAACTAAGGCCTTGGCTTTAGGATTAAAGAAGAGTGAAAAACGTTTGAAAGATTTGAGGAAAAAGCAACAGAATTTAATGAATGATCATCTGTGATGGATGAGAGAATAGAAAGCACAGGAGATGGGGAGATCACTTATAATGGGGAATAAAGAAGCAGCAAATCGGGTGAGGAAATAAGCTTAGTTTTTAGTTTTGAACGTACTGAGTTTGATGTGTCTGTGGAAAATCAAAATGATGTCTTAGTAGAGGTGTGTGTGCATGTATGTGTATAGATACTGTATGGATACAAAAACAATCTCTACCCTAGGAAAGGAAAATGGGCTGAAATTAAATCAAAGGAGAGTGGAGAGTGTAATATAAGGTGGCAAATGGTAGAACATTAGATCACCTCAACATTTAACGATTAAAAAAGGATACAGGAAGCATGGGTGTGAAAGATTCAACGACAACAACAAAAATTAAAGTGGAGAGAAAACAAAAACCCAAAGGAGAGGGAATCCAAAGAAAAGGTAGACAGTGAGCCAATTGAGATAAGGACTAATAGTTGTCTACTCTATTGAGCAACCAGGAAGTTACTGGTAAACTTGACCATGGCAGATTCCACCGGACTGATGGGGTAGAAGCCAGACTGAAATGAGTTGAAAAAAATGACCAGACGGGAAACTGCAGAAGCAATCAATGCAGCCTGTGCGCTCCAGCAGCTCACTGAACGGGAGCAGGGGGAGCCTCCCAAATGCACCCTCTGCCTTGGTTCTGCTTTCTCTATTTCTGTTCCATGTTGCTACAAAGTGTGATCTTGTCAACATCCAAATCTGCAGGGGCTCCTGATTAAACATGGTAAACCAGCCCATATCATTGTCTACCTTCTTTCACAAGATTTCACTTAAATAAGTGTAGAGAAAAACATTTAAGTACAAACCAAAATAACCAGAGACATAGTGGGTGAGAAATATCAACACATTTTTGGAAGAAGGAAAGGCAAAGTAGGAGTGGAAAGAACTTAGAAAGCTCAAGGTGCTGTAAGAGACTAGAATTGTCTGATTTGCTCTTATAGGGCCTCTGAGATTCCCAGAACTTAAGATGAGGCAGAGGAGGTAGTCAAGTACTGAGCTGAACAAATGTGGATTGATTAAAAGGCTGTATATGCACTGGCTAGACTTCTAGATATGTTGCAGTTTATTCTCTGTATAACCAGATCAGTGAGATTCCAAAAGAAAATGCCTTCAGCCCCACAAAATTAAGATTTTGAAAACATTAAGCTCTCTGCTATTTCTGCAAATAGAGCCATTTTGCATCATGAGATGAGAAAGCCAAACATGCAGTGAAAAGACAATACGCAGGGTCAAACAATCTGAAGGAAAATATTCAAACCACCTCCAAGATCAACCCTTATCTCTGTCCATTATTTGAATTGGCATAATATATGCAATTTTTACTGAATTTTTCTTAAATATAGGAAATACACATTTTTCATTTTTGTGGGTAGTTTTTCAGAATAAAATTTTAAATCCAACCTTTCTTCCTATTTACCCCCAAACGTTGGTCACTTTTTAAGTTCTCTTCATATGGTCTTTTCCTGACACCAATGATTATGGATAAAGAAGACCTCACTGTGTATCAAAGCTAAAATCTCACTACAGTACTGTTATTTTTCACATGCTTGTGATTTCTGACAGGAAGAAATTCCCCCTTAGTTAGGAATGTGACTTTCTCAGTCTTGCATCTCTAGACTAGTACAGTGCTTAGCACTTTAAATGCTTAAAGAAACAGAAGTCAGGAATGCATCTTATTTAGCTATTGGATTAGTTATTATACCGTTATCTCTCTGCTACGGAACAACCATCCTACCCTTTAACAGTCTTTGCATTGGTGGCCACAGAGCTAAAACCATGCTCAGGACTGAGGTGCAGTGGTGGAGGGGCCTTCAACAGACCTCATACCTGGGAGACCTCATCTCTCCAAGTCGTTGTCTTTAAAAATATAATCCACCTCTTTTCTTCCCTCAACCAGAGTCCACATCCGGAATAGTCACTGGATAAGTCAATACTCCACTTTTCCCTTTCATCAGGATGGCATCCCATATGTGCAAGGGAGGAAGCGAGTAGGAGCAAGGTTAAGAGTAAGGGAAGTGATGGAGGAAGTTCGTATTGCTTCCGAGAGGTGTGTTCAGGAGTTCTAAGAACTACATCACCAGGGAGGGACCTGGATTGCAGAGGGAGTTTTGTTTTTAGTCTCCACAATGAGAATTGGTGTCTTACCTTTTAAGTGAGGCTGTAACTTAGAGTTCATTTTTAGTGTTATCAGTGCAGAATTCAGCCCTCACATTGTAGCAATTACAATCAGAGTATCCACTTATTTTACAGAAATTAGGCAATTTTAACACTATTCTACTGATAGAACATTCAGGATCTAAGCTCAGAAAATGTCACACTGAAAAAGACCTTTACTTGTACCAGTTTTGAAAACGCTTATTGATTCCCTACAAACTTGTGTGCCTTTGACCCAGGAGGCTGTTTTAAGTATCTTCTAATTCCTGGTAACACACCAGTTCCTCTGCTTATGGCTGATTACAGCACGCTCATTATAGAAGGCTGCTAATGTCATTTCCCAGTTCTACCGTATCTTATTAGGATCTTTTTCTCCACATATGTTTAAGCGATCACAAGGGGCCTTTGAGAGGAGAGTAGTACAGGTCAATTCTCAAGATCTGTTATTGTCAGAGCTCCAGGGAAAGGCTATGGTTCACCTTAATCTCGGGGGACATGACCTAAACTGAGATCACTAACTCACAGGTGCAGCGAGAGGCACAGACCTGGGCAGGTGCTGATGAAAAACCTGGAGAAGAACAGAGGAAGCATTCTCTGTGCTTCTCAGGAAATGCCACGCATAGGAAGGGAAGCGTTGTCTGGAGCACGTGGGCTTCCTCACGGCCCACTAGACAGAGCAAATCAATGCTATTGTTGGGGATGGGCTCAATGAATGCCATTGTAGCTGCTATAATGAGTTCAGCAACAGAGCAGGATAAACTTCCGTCTGGCTTCTATATCCTGGAATGCCCATTTCATCGAGTGGCCCACCTGCCACCTTTTCCCTTCTCATGCAGAAGTCAGATTCGACTTAAAGTCTCCCAAGCTTACACTGCCTTATTTTAAAGATCATCCAGCTTCTATGTTTCCATTTTTCAATATCCTGAAGTTATATCTACACACAAACATGTGTGAGGGACGGGGGGGGGTTCAGAAAAAAACAAAATCTGATTTTTCAAAATATGCGCTGACTTAATTCAGTTTTCACCTGCTCCCCACCTGCCCCTAATATGTTTGTGTTCATAAATTAGGCCAGGCTGAGTTTTGACATTTTCCCTACCCACACAGACACATGGGTTTTGCATGGTATATAGGTTTCTTAGGTTGTCAAGAAGACAAATCAGATAAATGTACACTAAGATGATAGTGATAAATCAGATTTCTTCATGCAATATAACTCAAAAGAAAAGTTTGGAGCGTGGAGCAGAAAAATATTTCTTCTGCACGATATTTAGTAACCTTGCCTGCCTCTCTTCTCATTCCCCCTACCACATACTTCTGCATTGTGATAACCGAAAAGTCCTCCCATGCTCCTCCAAATATTCTCAGGATCTACCACCAGAGATTATCATAACAACCACAGTGAAGCACTGAGTGCCTGCTGGATACGAAACACTGTACTGCATACTTCATATTTAATCTGAGATAAACTAATCTCAGGTGGTGGACTTCCAGGCACTTGTTTGGGTGAATATATGCAAGCAGATAAGACTTCCCGATACTACCCCAATCACATAGGAAGGTAAGCTATTCATGCTTCAGGCCAACCCTGGCCAAGACAAAAGTGAGAAAACCTCAATGAAGTTGGACTCAGAGCAGTTATTCTCCATCACTGCCATTTTCTGCTGCAAGGAGGCCGTATCCATGGATCATATGCCATTTCTTAGGGCTTGCTAGAGGACGTGGTACAGCTCCAAAACAGTATAGCTATTTATTTTGCTTGCCATTGCCGAAACTTATAAAATGTCTGTCCACCTGATACCCTTGCATTCCCTTCAGTTGCCAATATGGCACTACTGGGCTGCAGAATTTGGAGAATCTGAAAGCCTTCTGTGTCTCTAACTGGCCTGACCCACACTGGTTCACTGGCAGCCAAACAGAAAAACTCCCACAGGACTATCATTTGACACAAACTCCAGAAAATGGGAGTTAGAATTCAAAGCCTTGCAAATTTTCATCTATGGCAGAAAGAGCCACATGAGAATGCCTCTGACTTTTAAGCAGTGGCTTCTTGGAAGAGCTTAGAGGCTCTGGAAGCAATGATGAACAATTATACGGACTGAGGAACCTGATTATTGCTGACATTCATTTTTTATACTAAAGTCCCTGCTAACATTGCATTTAAAAAAAAAGGGCTTCCAAAGGCTCAGAATATTTTGAAGCTCAATGTTCTCTGCTCTGGTTAGTGTTTAGAAGAGTATTCCTTGCTTAGTTTAGTGGATTACATCTCCAAGTAGGCTCTGTGATAAGCTTTGAAGAATAATGTCTTAATAAGAAAACAGAAAGCCTCTGAATTATGTCACTTATTTGCTGGAAATTTTGCAAGAAATCATTTCTACCTGGATTTTCTAGGCATACTTAGATGCAATTATGCTGAAATTGTTGGGGATAACTCTTAAAAAGCTATTTGTTTTCGTAGATGTCTCCTCTTCCACCATGCATCTGTTCTCTCATCACGCACTACAGGAAGTCTAGGTGCTTTTAGGGTATTGGTGGAAGATACCCCACATGATAATGGGCATAAATGAGTTCAAGTTCCTGAATTACTCCTTCCAAGGAGCTGCCACTTGGGGTTATTCAAGAAAAAACATTAGCTGCCCCAGGGCTTCCGGCTGCACTTCAGACACCAATCAGAATTTTTGCAGTCAAAGAGTAGAATCTGAACCTGACCTTCAGTGTAGTATGGAGTGAGCCTGAACTTCCCCAGTGTAGAATACTATATGCCATGAAGTTGCAAATGGCTCAAGTTGGTAGCTGACAATTATTTATATTCCATTTGCAAAGTATCAGTCATTTCCTACTAGTTAGAGGGAGGAAGGGTCTGTAGGTCGTCTTCCCCACAGTATCACAGCACCAGGTGATGATACACTGACAGAATCTCAGATGTAGTTCTAACATGCAAACTAACTTTTCTTAGCCAGCAGGCACAAAAAGCAATCACAATTTTGTAAGCTCAGTGAAGTGCCAGCTCTGTCTTTTTAGGCATCCCAATAAATACTTTGTCCGGAAGATGCATTCAGCAAAAATCTAACAGGATATTCCTGTGTGAAAATTCCTGGGTGAGAGGTCACAGTTGAGACGGATTAGAATCCTAAATCCAAGGCTGCCTCTCTGAAAGATCAATGGAGCTGGAAGCCATTATCCTCAGCAAATTAATGCAGAACAGAAAGCCAAATACTGCATGTTCTCACTTATAAGTGGGAGTTGAATGATAAGAGCACATATGGAGAACAAGACACACTAGGGCCTGTCAGAGGATTGGGGTGGGAGGGAGGGAGAGCATCAGGAAGAATATCTAATGGATGCTAGGCTCGATACCTAGGTGACGGGATGATTTATGCAGCAACCCTTGGCACACGTTTATCTATGTAACAAACCTGCACATGCTGCACATGTACCCCTGAACTTAAAAGTTGGAAAATAAAACTCAAGTTAAAATGACAACAAAAAGAATTCAAAATTCTGATTAACTTCCCCTATGGTATAAATGAGAATGAATTTGTACCCAGTTATTTTTGTACTGAAATATTTTGAATTACCACCCAATGTCAGAACAACCAACAGATGCCTACTCTATCAGAGCTTTCTGATTCCACATTTAATGCTGTTCTTTACATGCGGTACTAGTGATTCAGACAGAATACCCGTCCCCAAGAGAGCCTAAGGGAAGAGGGACTGTGTGGCAGTCACAGAGCTGGACTGAGTAGACAAGTGAAGGTCTCCCAGCTGACAATCTTCCTGATTGACAGCATCCTGGTTTTCGTTTCAGACTTTGTGTGTTTATATAATTTTGAAAACGATTAATTCTTCTTTTCTAGATAAAGATACCATGTAATGAAGCACTTTCTTACAGTATATCCAAGAACAAATGCTTAACAATAGACAAAATGAAGCGAATGTACCCTAGGTAGTAGAAGAGATACGAAAGTACTACCTCTAGTAGTGGTGAGGAAGTGAAGCAATTGGGTTATGCCAATACTGGGAGATAGATACTAAAAATGGCAGCTATTGAAACTTAAGTAGAAAATGAAATTAACACCATCTTTTTTTCATGCACTTAGTGCTTATGAAAGATTACTGTACTTGAGATGACTTGGGTTCTAATCTCAGATCTCCAATTTTATGAATCACAGAATTCCTGTAAGACAACTTTTGCTTCCGTAATATGGTTCTGTATACTATCTGCTTGGTGTCTCAGAGTAATGTTGTAAAACTCACAGGAGAAAAATTAACTTCAACTCATCTCACTATTTTACTAAACATGTAACTGGTATGAATTGGCTAATACAATGAACCATTGGCTAATACAATGAGCCGATACAATCAGTCTTTTTCCTCTCTAGCATGTTAATGAATCCAGGAGGCTTTCAAATTTGTTTAGAATTCTATTTTGATTTATCTATAGTGTCTTTGAGTATACTTCCTTGCATGGCATTTTTAGTGATGGAAGGTATAATACCTTCTTCCATCTCTTCCTGGACTATTTGTTTTTTTAGGAGCAACCCCCAAATATACACCATAAAATGCTGTCTCTGCTTGACTTACTCATTTTGGGAGTGACGTTATCCTGTTGCATGGTTCTGTGTCTCTAACTCATCTTTTCAAGACTAAAAATTTCTGCTCAGAAATAACGTACATGACTTCACTGAAAGTTTATTAAGTAAGTTACATAGCTCCACCTGAACAGGACAGGAATGTGTAATCCTCCTGCAGGAAAGGGCCCCTAGGAAAACTTTCACTTCGGGAAGAGGCAGCAAATAATCTGAAAAATAAAATCTACCGTAACAATATACCTTGGACATATGAGTATATATTATGTAAGTGAATTGTCTCCATCCCCTGCCCCTATCTTTTAGTTTTCCTGATTGGCTTGAATTATGCTGCAACTCGAATCTTCAAACCGAAGGGTGTAGTGTGCATTCATGTGAATCTGCACATTATCACACATTTCCCTGCTGGGATGTGTCCACCACTCTTCACAGGACAAGCAATGATACAGAGCTCATAATTTTTCCCTGATATTAATATCAACACGGCTCTGCTAAGTATCAGATTTCCCATGGAAAAGAAATTAGAAATCATTAATCTTCCACATCAAAATGACTGTAGAGTGGTGCCATGATGCTATAGAGATCTCATTTTCACCCGGTGCTTTGCAAGAGTGAGTCCTAAGTGTTTGGATGTCAAAATTGATCCTGCTGGACCTAAATTCCACCCAGCCTCCAATTCATGCCACAAAAACTGAGTTTTATGTTTCATCCTAGTATGGAAGAAAAATTCTTTAATTTCTTTCTTCTGTAATTAAAATCTAAACTAGTTAGTCAAAGGAGTGCATTTCTTTTTTTTTTTTTTTTTTGAGAATGAACTTTATTGTTGTGTGGTTCTTTTTGGTATTAGTATTTTATACAGAAGCCAAGATGGGCACTTTCTGTGAAGGAGATACTGGAGGATAATGCAACCATCTAGCTGCTTGAGCAAGAGACCTGGGCATCTAACAAGTACATTTATTTTACTTTCCTTATTTTCTTGCTGCTGCCATTGCCTTAGAGTTCAGGCCTTGGGAATCATTTGCTATCTTTAGCCTTCTAGGAGCCTTTCCACTTCTAATCTCTTCCCTCTCTAACGCCCTAAAACAGCTAGTGATACTGGAGCTCCTCCTGAGTTTTCTTTTGGTAACTGACCTAAGAAAGTTTCGGATATGTTGTAATCAGAGAAAAGATTTGATAGAGAAATCATGACCCCAAAAATATGCAAAAATATGTAAACTATATCCTGTAATTTCACATTTTTGACACCTTGCATCCTTTGTGGGCAGAAAAAGTCAAAAGGTACATAGAATCTGTGTGGGACCTTTTTCTAATCATTGAAACTTAGGGGAGAAAAAGGTCATCCACATTTTGGATGAGAGTAGAATGACAGGACAGGAGAAGTCAAAGTACTTGAAATCCTCAATTAAGCACTTCTGAAAAATATGGTCTCATGAATCCCTGGCTCACTTAAATGCATTAAGACTAGCCCGCCCTGAGCAGGCGTGGAGGCAGTATTCTCCAGCCTAACAGGCTGTGAACTTGAGCTGCAGCATTAGCTTTTCCTGGGTTTTCAGCCTGCTGGTCCACCCTGCATTGGACTTGCCAGCCTCCGGTATAGTGTGAGCCAATTCCCTCAAATCTTTCTCTCTACACACACATCCTATTGGTTCTATTTCTCTGAAGAGCCCTAATACAAGGGCTATACCATTTGGCATTCCCAACAATCACGTATGAGAGTGCCTGCTTTCCCAAAGCCCTGTTGATAGCGTATCAACAGTGTTGAAGTTTTGCCAAACTGATAGGTAATAAATGGCATATTTATAATGAAAAAATACATTTCTTCCTATGGACCAGGATAAATCACACTTAGAAACATAGACTGGGTTCTGATAAACATAATCTATTATTTCGGATAAGACCACCCAATTGCTTTATGGAATGCAGGGTGTACACACTCATTTTTATATATACTTTTTTTATTAAGCAAAATTTGATTAGCAACAGAGTGTATACAGGAAAAGTCAGTTTCCTAAATTCCTAAAAGAAAAAGAATGCACTGCTTTAATTAAAACATAAAGAACCAGTTAAAGAAAAATTATACAATTTCTTCCATATACATTTCGTTGATAAAATGTGTCCTGATGAGAATCCAGGTTTTACAACGTAATTGTAAAAAACCTAGGGGATAAGAGATGCTTTGTTAGGGCACAGACTACTGAGCTGACATTTTTTATTAACCAGGGTAGTTCTCACTTTCTCTTACTCCCTTATCCCCGAGGTTCTCCAAAGTTTTCTGTGTGTTGGTTGAATAAAGACAAGTCTGTGTTTTTCCTGTTGCTGACCACTTTCATTTTAACACAAGCAAGTGTAAATAACCGCTCAAAAGGTGCAAAGTGAATGCATTTCAAGTTAAACCTTCCTTGGAGGAAGTGCTAACTCCCAAGAAAACTAAACTGTAACAGGAACTTTAATATCCTGTGTGTACTGCTCACCCCCCAAATGATATTCCATTTTCCCAAACTTGCCAGCAGAAAAAAAGTGTTTAATGCAAATAGAGGTTGAAGTAATCAGCCAGTAGCGAGCCAGCAGTTCCCCCACACGCGACAGTTTTGCAAACTGGCAGCTTCTGAGATGACTACACCTTCCCAACATGTTCCATTTGATTTAGGTTTGGAATAAGTTGTATGTATCTTGAAACTTAAGTTTATTGAGCCAGTGTTTTTTGAAAAGTTCCTAGTTTTTCTCCAATATTCTCTTTCAAATGTTATAATGGATGCATGCAGTGAATGCAAACATTTTGCATAAGGAAGGTATAATTTCAACATAAATTCCTAAGAGGTGGACTTCTGGATCAGTAAGAATATAACATTTAAAAATCAATCTTTTGAGAAAGTGAACCATAAAAACGGCTTGCCAAAGTCCCCACCACACCCTATCACTAAACATGGTTCACTTCTGTCATTGTTATTATTCATCTGGCATCAGTAGACATCTGAGTTTACCGACATTGCTGCAAAGAGCTAGGTACCCTCTGTTATGCTCATGCTTCTTAGCTCCATTCATGGAAACATTCGTCTGTGCTTGGAATATTTCAAGTTCTTCCAGACCCCTAAGGGTTTATTGTGTTCTTTCTGCTTGAAATAAGCCCCCACCCAGCCTTCCCCTACACAAGGAGAATCCATGCGCCTTCTGTAATTCAATGTCAATTTGTGGTATGTGGCAAAATTGCCTGCTCCCTTCTCTGGAATCACACCGCAGTTGAAGGCATCTTTGTCATACATAGTTCTCCCCATTCTGTATTATGATTATGACTATGCATCTCCACCCTCTTGACTTGAGGGGTCCTCAAGGGCAATTGTGAGGATCTACATGTCTTTGGATCCCCATCACCTGTCTGGCACATGGTTAGATGTGGTACATGTTTGTCCTGTGAATGGGCAATAAATAGCCTCTGGGTCTTCAAAAAAATGTAGCACCAATAGAGACAAGAATATTGCTATTTGACAACTGCATCCCAAACGGGGCCCTCCCACTTACATAACCTCTTTGGCCTATGTCTTCATTTGTAATAACGGTTAGCAACACCCACCTTACAGAGTTATTGTGAGAATCAAATGAGATTTAAATGAAGTGTCTATCATCACAGCCAGAAGCTCTTAGCACATGCAGATTGCTCATGATTGGTTTGGACTAGTTTGCTGAATTTGAAAATATGAAAATAAGTGCATATGTGGAGAAATAACTTATTCCAAATAGACAAATTGTCCATTTTTCACCTGTCCATCTTAACCCATTTAAAGTGAACTAAATTATTTATAAATGTCCTACGTGCAACAGAGCCGCAGCACAAGAGGGTGGGCAATAAACAAACGCGAGCCAGAAGTTTTACTCATGAAAGAAGGCCCTAAAAATTGGCCAAGAACCAAAAGCTCATCAATTATGGACATTCTCATTTTTTCTATTCATTGGAAATTCTCTTACCCGTTTCTTTCATTTCTAAAACAACTATGAAAAGTAAAGACTTTTTTCCCTCTCTTCTCTCAAGCCAGTTGCTGGCAGTTACACTAAACTAAGAGGAAGACGTCGTTCAAGTTTTCTCAACTTTAAAATTCTGATAATCTCATTTCAGAGACTAGATTGTGTCCGACAGATATATTTTTATCTACCTCAGAGATACTATATACTATTTACATAAACCCTTTAACAGAATGGCTAGTATCATAAAATATGAGAAATGAACAAGGAGAGAAAAGGAAAACCTGAAGCTCATGAATCAGACTTTCTCAAGAGAACAAGATTCAGACTTGGTTGCTTTTTGAAGATATTAAACAGGGCCCCTGATTTTTTCCATCAGAACTGTGCTCTGAAGGATATTCAGAACTAGAAAGCTACATAGGAAGCAAACATGACAAATTGTCATTCCCCTTGTCACTCAAAAGAACCATCTGCTTGAGTTAAAGCCATTTTCTATTAAATTCACCAGCATGCTAATTAAGGAATGACTGGAGGACAGTGAAGCTGCCAGATGCTATGGAGATATATCACTGTCTTTTTATATGGTTAGGCAAACGTTTAATTAAACCTGCAGCTGCTGTGTCTGGTCCATCCACCAACACAGCTAAATCTCATTTACCTGAGAATCATTTCGCATTAGTGTCTTTCAAGAGGTAAAACAACTTAAAACAGACTTTGCTGAAATATGTAATTGTCTTTGTACATGATTTAATTATATGCCTCAGTAATTACATCAGGGCAACTTGAACCTGACTTTCCTCGGGGTTCTTGTTGTGTCTCCTGATAACTAATCAAATGTCCTCTCATTGAAGACATTGAAGGAGTAGAATTACAGAGCGCCTAAGTGTAGGTGCTTAGCCTGTTTCTATTACATTTTACTCAGGCATGAGTTTGAGTGCATTTGAAAGATCTCTTTTTGAAGAAAATTAGACAATACCTAGAGGAGATGGAAATGAAATGCAGCATCAAGCTCTGCTTATCTTGAAATTCTGCTAATGATCAACACACTCGCCACCAGTACTGTGGACCTGTGCTGATTGTTTAAGAAAATAGCCATTTTCTTTTGTAATAGTTTTGTTTGAATTTTGGATGTATGCACATTCTTCTTTTTAAATAGAACAGTATTTTCATCAGCAGTGGATTTTAACTGGAAAACATACTGTATATCCACAAATCCAAAAACAAATCATCACTTAATAGATGCTAGCTTCAGATTAAAATGGAGACAGCGGTGTTGAGGATCTTGAAGACTAGATACATAGTCCTCATTGACAGGTTTTTAGGCTTATGTCTTAAGCATCAGATGCAGTGCAAAGGGGGTTAAAAAAAAAAAAGTCATGTAAAAGCCCTAGGTTGGCTGAGAGTTGAGCCTCAGCTGCACATTTCCCTGCTCTTCCTCAGGAAAAAAAGAAAAAAAAAAAAGGCCTCCCTGGAGGCAGCCACCTTCAGCCTCCCTGCTTGGCTGGTCTTTAAAATGCTGCGACAGCAAAGCTGCTGAGACAGTTTCCCTGAAAGATGCGGCAGGATGTGGCAGTATATGTAAGAGAAGTACCACCTGCCTGGATTGTGCCACAAATTTATCCCAAGGAGTTTGTGATTCTATTGGCTCCCCCTTTCTAGAATGCTTGGTGCACTAGCGACTCCTTGTCAAGCACGACTTAGCCAGCAGTTTCTTCAGACTTTCCAGCACCAAGGATGTTTCCTTCTGTTAGGTACATGGATGTGCTTTGGTCAAGAATAGGCTGAGGCAGACATCCAGGCCAGCGTGACTCGGAGTTTAGAGCGCAGGCGCACAACTCCACTTGTTACATAACCTGTTTGTAGCAGCTCATACTTGGCTCAAACCCTCTATTGTCTGCAAAAGGTGTAACTGCCCTGCTGACGCTGTACATACAAGCTCTTGCAGACGGACAGTGAGGAACCAGGAACTAGCCGCGTGCCAGGGAGTGCAGCTTTAAGTATGAGAGCGGCAGGAGCCGCAGAGCCGGAGCAGGCAGCCAAAACAAAGGTGGCCAGTTTAAGAGAGCCACAGAATAAAACCATATTTCACCTGCCTATGCCCCCTCCACTGCCAGTGTTCTTTCAACTATCTGCCACCCATCTACCCACTCCCCTTGAAAGTCAGCATGAGCTGGAACCCAACGCTTCCTGTGACACCTTCCCAGAAGAGCTGGGGAGAGATGCTACCGTCAACATCTGTGGAATCAGCTTTATGATATATAGCTGCTGAGACAACACGTTGTCCCTATGGCTTTCTTGCTGAGAAAGGAAAGTTCTCCTGGTGAAACCTTGGTGATATTCAGTTCTATGCAGTCAGTCTTATCATTTTGGTAATGGGATAGCTTGCTACCTAGCCTACTACCCCTAGAATGTCTTCCCCCTTCCCTTAATAAAAGGGCTTCTAAATGCAGTATAGTTGCCCCGGAAAACAGAGGAGGGACACAGGAAAACAACAGAGTGAGTAGTTAAGAGTACAGCACTGTTTTTTGTGAGCCTGCACTCCCTGATGAGTTTCGATATGTTTTATTATGAAGTTGTACAATCCAAATTAGTTTTTCTGGGTATGTTGTCGTTTCTATTTTCATTTTTAAGGAGAACATTCACCATCCTGTCTTCACACCACAGCTATGTTTTGACAGCATGGGACACAGCCACTAACATTGTCCTCTGATTATTTAGGAATAAACAGTACAGAAACGAAGAAAGCAACACACACTGAATGGAGTGGGATTCCTTGGAAGCAAGTCTATGGGGAAGTGTTAGACAATCACTTCCTACTTGGTCTGTTTTAAATTAGTCCTCCGAGTGTCCTCATTTCTAAATTTTAAGTCGACTCTCCAAATTTAAAAAGATCAGACAATCAAGGAGGTTGCAACCTGAGTCAGGCCTTTCTGATTTCAAACTTAACAATTGTCTGCAATCTTGCCATTGGCAACAGTCCAAAACATGTGTTGTGAATGCAGCTGCCCAGTGTGCTCTGCCACAGACACATGCTAGACTTGAAGATATTAAACCACAAGCTCTAAATACGAGTAAGTATGCCAGCTGTTGTTTTTCCATCAGGATCAACTTACCCAGGTAAATTCTCTTGGGAGAGAAATTGGGAAGTGTAGGAAATTTTCTGAAATTACACAAAGTAAATAGTTTTGGATTCTGAAAACAATCATTGTAAAAATTAAATGTCTGGGGTAAGAAACGAAGAGCCATTTATAATCCTGTCAAAAAAAGATAATTAGCTATCAATGTTAATAGTTGGTTACAAGAAAGTAATCAAGAGTATAACAATATTCTCTTTTAATTTATAAGCATGGCATTTATATACCCCTGGCTCAAGAGGAAATGAACTTTGGGTGGATTTTCCAGTGGTGGGGTTATCTTCTGTTCCACTTTTCTGAGATGACTAGTTGTGACTAAGAATGGGATTTATGACTTTGTAATGTAACAGGCTGTTTGATCTTGGCCTTATTGGTGCCACCTGCCAATCAGTTGAAGTGTACAGTCAAGACAAAGCAATTTGTAGAGAAAGTATTATGTATGTTTTCAGGGAGGGTCTCAACTATAGCTCTCAATAATAGCCAGATGGGATTCATTAGTTAATTGATTCTCATGATCTCATCTAATCTCAGTCACCTCTCCAATGGCCCCATCTCAGAATACCATCAAATTGGGGGGTTTAGACTTCAATGTATGAATTATGGGACACAAATTAATCCATAGCAGTTAAGAAATATATATTTTTAAGTACCGTCCCAGGTATCTGTCTTCATTTAGCAATTTTTTTTAAAACACTACAATAGGCATACAAAAATGCAAAAACGATTAAGACACACATTTCCTAACCTTAACTCATAACTCAGTAAGATAGACACAAATCAAAAATTGCAATAAGGTGTGATTATTAAGTTTGTAAGAGGAAATGTGTCAAGGCTTTATTCCAGATCAGTAGGTTAGTTCATCAGCAGTCTCTGAATTTACTGAGCATCAACTACATACCAGGCAATACACACTTGGCACTCAGAATATAAAGATCAATAGAAAGAATACTAGCTTAGTTCAAAGGATCCAGGGAAGATTTTCTAAAGAAAATGGTATGTGCTTACCTGAAATGAGGAAGTTAGCCAGGTTGGTGAGAGGGGAATCGGCATCCCTAGCAATGAGAGAAAAGTGTGCATACACACCGTGGTATGAAGTACTGGCAGAGAACTAGACAGTGTGGCTGGAACATAAAGTGTGAGATTGGCTTGGGTCAGGGAGGTGGGGATGGGAGAGAGGCGATAACAAGTGGCCAGATTCTGGATATATTCTGAAGCTAGAGCTATTCATTACGGTATGTGAGAGAAGAGAGTCAAAGCTAACTCAAATATTTTTATTCAAGAAACTGCAAGAATAGATGTATCATTTACAAACAAAGACTGGTGGAAGGAGTGGACGTGTGGGAAGAGGCTGGTTCAGAATCAGTTCGGCGACTGGAGATTCATTTGCTTCACAAAGTTTTAAGTGGGCTTCCAACTGAAAGAACAAAGGCTTAAGAGTGCTGCAGGAGGTACAACTGATGGAATTTGTGGACTAATTAGATCTAGGCAGTGAAGAAACAGTGGAGTCTTAGATGACTGACTGGATCACGAGGTAGGCAGTGGGACCATTCACTGTGACGGGCATTACAGGCAGGAAAGGGAAGTTACAGTGGGGTGATAAGCTCCGTTTTTTCACATTAAAGGCCTGTGATACACAAGTGGAAATGCCATCAGGGTCTCTGGAGCTAGGGAGGGAAAAGTGCTAGTGGTGGAAACCGAAGCCATAGGGTAAATGAGAAAGCATATAAAAGGTGAGATTCAATGCAATGAAGCAATATAAAGACAGAACTTTATTGAACAATATTTAAGGAAGAGCCCAAAGAACATCTATCCTGATCTAGTTCAAACTTCCCTGTTGGAGAAAAATACGTGTGATCTGAACAGAAGAGCCATTAGAGGTTTACGGACTAAGTCAAATTTTCATAATCATGGTAAGATTAAGAACTCTTTCAAAGATCAAAAGCAAGTCCAATTAAATTCATTCTTCTGTACTTCATACTCAAGAAATCTGGGCTATCCATAATTTGAGAAAAATTTTTATTAAAATATAGTATGCCTACAGAAAAGTGCACGTATCATAGAAGTACAATTAGATTTTCTTTTTCCTAGACTGAGCACACTCATTTAACCGAACCAAGAAGAAGAAATAGTGTATTACCAACACCTCAGATGATATATTTATCAATTTGAATGTCATGGACATTTGAGTAGCTTCTAAGTTTGGGACTACAAAGGGCTGCTAGAAATACCCTAGAACTTAGCTTTTGGTAAATATATATAGAAGTGGACTAGTTGGATCACAGTATTTCCTATGTTTAGCTTTAAATTTTTCAAAGTGGCAGTCCCAGCTTACACTTAAGCAGAAGTGTGTGAGTTCTAGTTGGACCAAAAGTTTTCAAACAGAGGGAAAACTGTTGCAGCAAAGGAGCTTTTCAATGAGACGAAAATGCTCAACTCTCAAAACTGATTATTTTTTCCTCATTTTAATTTTCCGTGGGTGAAAAGACTAGTGATAGAAATAGCAATTACTCTAGTACTACATATATGCATTTTACTTAATCACTAGTAAACCACAGGCCCCTGCCTCTCAACTTAAAGCAGACTTTCTCAAACTCAAATGCTACTACTGTCCATACAGCTTTCCTTAATCCTCTCAGCTACAAGTGATGTCACTAAGATGTTTTTTCACTTTATGCTATTAATGTCCCAACTTGTATTTTGGTCACATTGTGTGTCTTATCTCTTCTGATTTATTAGTGGCTTGAAGGTAAGGACTGTATATATGTGTATCTCTATTCCATCTAGGCTTTTTCCATTTACCCATAGACAGTTTTTCATATACTTGTTCACAGAATAGATAATTTTCACATTTATTGTGAAGAGTCCCACTCATTTATTTCCAGTACCACAATGTGTTAGTATCCCTTGGCTTTAGGGAACAAATGACTAAAAAAAGACGATTTCACAAAACTAAACATTGAAGCTCATCTCTAACTTACGCCAGGGAGCAGGGAGTGGGAAGGAATTTGGAGGGGAGGCAGAAAGTCAAGCAATTTTTACTGTTCAAAGGAATGTGCAATATGTTCTCTTGGAGCTCTGGGGATTTAAATATCAGGGGGATTGTTGGCAGCTTGGGTTTGCATATGCAGCACTGTTTGGGAATGATCATATGGTGTGTGATTGTGCTGTGCCTAGAACTGACAGCGCCATCTGTTCCTTGCTTTATTGAGCAATGGGAATTAGCCTGCCCTCTCCAAATGAGCACATGTGTGAGTGCACACACACATGCATAGCCCCGACCCCCACCCCAGCCTAAACAGAATACTTGTTCAACTCTCCATTTCAAGCTTTAATCTCAGCAGGCAATTCAGATGAGTCAGGTATCAGTACGGCCATGGTGAGATCCTACTCTTTCATGGAGAACTGTGAGGTCCAAGTGACAAGGAAACCAGTAATCATCACATGCAAAGCTATTCAGCATGGAAGATGAGTTATGACAGATGGTACCCGTCAAAAAAATAGCTATGGAAAAAAGCATGCTGACAGGGTACCAGTGTGTAAGTCAAACATGGGCAACGTAATAAAATAGTAAGAGATAAGTTTGAGAAATGTTCACCAGAACTGTTTTCTTAAGTGCACCTGTATATCTGTTCTCTATTCATCATTTGGAAACAATAGTCATTTCCTAATATCAATAAAATAGATCTCAACATCCATAGATGTAGCTGTGTTGAAGGAAATCATGTGCCCTGAAAGGAAAGGGAGAAGCTATGTGATCAATGTGCTATAGATGTAGAGAACATATGCCCAGGACTTTCCTGTGATTGTCTCAATTTTATGTAATTTTATTCTTAAAAAGGGCAATGATTGACTAAAGGTATGAGAAATTTTTACACAATTGTGTTTTCACATGCAAGTTCACAAATCAAGTGTAGAAAACAAGTATCACAATGATGGCCTTGAGACAATAAGTATGTTGGTGGCAATGTACACAGGTGGGTAAAAGCAATAACCATTTTCAGCAAGTTGTTAGAGTTAATCTAAAAAAAAAAATCCCGATTACAAAATGCAGGGAAATGCTGGATAAAAAGCAAGCATTCTATTAAGTGTATTAACTGAGTTTGTAAGACAGTAAGTAGTAATGTGGGTCTGAAATGGAAAGGAAACTGAAATCTTCCTGGTAAGCCTCTAAAACTGACTGTGGAAGGCATTTATTTTGGCTAAAGTGGAAGAGTGCATGTTAGTTTAGGTAACGTAAGAACTTCAGTTTTATACCCATAGAAGACTAGGTCTTGGGTAGCCTGATGTAAAAGTTCAAGTCCAAATGGGGCATTTGCATAGTCTCCAAGTATCTCCCTTTCAAATATGTAGCAATTACACAAATGGAAAAATAGTTAACATTAGAGTGGAGCAACTTCGCAGACATCATCTAAGCCAAGGTATGATTAACATTGTGAATAATAGACACTTGACACGTACCCCTGATAGGATGTATTAAGAAGGGCCCATAACTTTTGTAGTATCCTTTTACCATTGGTGCATAAATTCAGCATAATCATGAGAAAACGGTAAACCCAAATTGAGGAACATTCTACAAAATAACTAAGCAGAACTCTAGGTGAGTATCAAGGTTATGAAAGACAAGGAAAGAAGGAGGACCTGTCCCAGAGGCCTCAGGAGTCATGATAACCAAACCTCATGTGAGATCTTGGGTTGGATCCTACAACAACAACAACAACAACAACAACAACAACAAAAGACAGTTGAAAACCCGCTGAAATCTAAGTGATCTTTGTTAACTTTAAAAACCTAATAGTGTTATAACAAGATACACTTCGTTTTTATCAATGTATTGTGGCTAGGTAAGATGTTAACACTGTATACAGTTATAGAAGATACGAACATAACGGAAGGACGTATGGAAACTAGAGTTTTTGCAATTCTCTAAAATTTGTCAAGAAAATTAACTGTTTAAAAAACGGGTACCAGTGACCTCATTGTGGCTATAAAGGGGATCAAGAATGAAATAAGAAAAAAAGTCATTAAATCATGACTAGAAAATTAAATTCAAGTCTAATAAAGAAAACTGCCAACTCATTATAAACAATGTGTGGGCACCATGCCCATTCACTCCTTCCTACCTGAAGTCACCCAGTAAGTGTCAAGCCACTGCTAATGGCAACGTAAACCCCAAAAAGAAGCTGTCAGAGAAGCAGGTGACTTCAATGTCCCAGGTGGCTTTGAATTTTCCTGGAGGCAGCTCCTACCTCTTTTAACAACTGTGGGCTGAGCATTTGTGACTTTACAGAAACCATAAAAGTAACAAGGCATTCAACAAGCCTCAGACTGAAGAGACTGGAAAAGAGAATGTGGGAACATCTGATTTGAATGAATCAATCCCAACTAATGATACATGCAATCACTGTAAATCAGTTACTCCAGGTTTTATATTCTTTCATGTCCCTAACAATTTCTTACATTCTGAAAAGTTTGAGGGTGGGTGTGGTAGATCACGCCTGTAATCTCAGCAATTTGGGAGGCCGAGGTTAAACAGTTACTTAAAGCCAGGAGTTTGAGATCAGCCTGGGAAACAAAGCAAGACATCATCCATGGAAAAAAAAAAACTTTTACATTAGCCTGGTGCAGTGGTATGTGCCTGTAGTCCCAGCTCCTTGGGAGGCTGAGGTGGAAGGATTGCTTGAACCCTTGAGCCCAGGAGTTTGGGGCTAGTCAGCTATGATCATGCTACTGCACTCCAGCCTGGACAACAGACCAAGGCCCTGTATCTAAAACAAGTTTGAGAAACGGTGAACGTCTGATTTTTCTGCAAAGTGCTACACTACTTTCCTTTAATTTAGCAGTAAAAAAAATGGTTAGGGATGGAATTTGGAAACAATTTGACCTCATTACAAGTAAGTTCTTCACAATTTGATGCAATGGTGTTTAACATGGCAGACAGATGCAAGCACTGGAGTATTTTAAATGTGAAAAATCATAGAACGTACCATTTGGAGCTGGACAGAACTTTGGGGAGCTAGATTAGATAACCTCCACTTTTGATAGGAGAAAACCGAGGCTCAGAAGGATGATTGGACTTGTTCAAGACAACACGGCCTAGCGGGTCACAGCCTAAATGTCCTGCCACCTGCTGTGGTTCTGAAAAGCAAAGATACAAGTTGCCAAGTGAGAATAATGTGTGGACATCAAATCTGAAACAGGCTTTAAGATGCAAAATGAAGTGAAAAATACAAGTAGTACCTTCACTGTTAATACCCAGTTACAAAGGAAACCTATCACGTTCACAGGGAAACTCAATTCCTTTTTGAAGATTGTAAAGTTAACTTCTAAGAATACACATATGATCCAATTCGCCAAGAACCACACAAAAGACACAATGAAAGGAAGTATGATCTTGGGACGAAGGCAAATGGGGATTCCTTGCACGGCCTTTGGTGTTTTGATACTAGCTATACAGAAGCATTAATGTCCATGCTTAAATGTGAGTTTCTTACTCTAATTTTATGCTGTTTATGTAAATAAATCATGGCTTTTTGATGCAGTAAGCTTTTAAATAAGTTATACATAAGATGCGATATTCTGACAGGATACTTAGACTATTCCACAAAACAGTCATACATAAAGGTGTAACACAGAATGACATTAAAGTATTGATATGGTTTGGCTGGGTCCTGACCCAAATTTCTTGTAGTTTCCTTAATCCCTATGTGTCATGGGAGGTACCAGCTGGGAGATAATTGAATCATGGGGGCAGTAACCCTCATGCTGTTCTCATGATAGTGAGTTCTCATGAGATCCGATGGTTTACAAGGGGCTTTTCTCACTTTTGCTTGGCACTTCTCCTTGCGGCCACCATGTAAGGCAGGATGTGTTTGCTTCCCCTTCTGCCATGATTCTAAGTTTCCTGAGGCCTCCCCAGCCATGCTAAACTGAGACAATTAAACCTCTATCCTTCATAAATTACCCAGTCTTGGGTATGTGTTTATTAGCAGTATGAGAATGGACTAATACAAGTATGTTGGTGAGAGAGAGAAAAACAGCTAACATTCAAGAACCCAGGTTGAAAAATACGAAGATAGAATAAAATACACCCAAGATGACTTAAAAAAGCTGGCAGAGTCTTACTTCAGAAAGCAGAAACTTTAAAGCAAAATAAAAAGCTTATATGTGGCCAGAAAAAGTAATCCACTAACCATAAAAACAATCCTAAACTGCTATGTACATGACACAGCCTCTAAATATAAAACAAATTGGTTAACATTCCAAAGAAAATGAAGTCACATTTCTGCCATTAGTAACTCACGGGTGGCAAAATTTTTTAAGAATATAGAAAATTCAGACAGGTAGTTTTAGTTAGTACAACAATTAAAGACTCATTATTTTCATGCATAAATGAGGCATTTCAAGATTGACCATGCACTTAGTTAAAAGGCAAGTTTCAACATACCAGATGGTCTGTATCATACATACTACCTTCTCTGTCCACTATGCAATTAAGTTAGAAATGTTAGGAATCAGTAATGCAAAGAAATAATTCATCACTCATAAATTTAGTAACAAACTTCAAAGACAAATTATGGAAATAAAGCATTTGGAGCTGTATTACAATTAAGACTACACTCAAAAACCGGGATGACCTAACTGAAGTGCTACTTAGAAATTTATACAATTACAAAATAAATGAAGCATGTACTTAAGGTTAGAATAAACCCAAAAAAGAAAAAGAACAAAGGCCAAAAGTTAATAGAAAGCAACAGATCACAATCAACAAAAGGCCAAAACTAGTTTTGAAAAAGATAAACTCTGGCAGTATTAATTTTTTTAAACAAACAAAATACTGGTAATGAAAAAGAGGCCATGAATAGAGTAGCACATGCTACAGAGAACACCAGAATGAACATTGATGACGAAGTTGGAAGTTCCTATTTCTCATTTCTATGGCCTTCAGATTTTTCCCCACTGGTTGCTCTTTTTTAGCTCCCTCTTTGATATTTTGTTCTGCAAAGCTGACCATTCCATTTATTGGATTTAAACTTGCCTAAATCTACAGGGCCTTGTGCTTGTAGAATCTGTGTACCTTTCCCGTCAACAGGGTTGCAGAAAGTGAGATACTGAAGTAATCATAGAAACTAAAAAATCAGAGCTCTCACCCAGCCCCAGTGTACCCCTGGTGTCAGATGTGCTGCCTTTCTTTCCCCCATTTCTACCCCTAGTCCTCATTGTCCCATCAGCAATTACTTTCACAGCCCGTTAAAGGTTACTTTTTCCTCGAGTCTGGCTCTGCTCTCATCTCTAGGGTAGAAATAATTTTTTGCAGTTTTGGAGACCTGAGAAAAATACGCTTTTTCTTTCTGTGGCTTTGGTGAGGGCTCAGGAACTGTATCTGAACTAACCTAAGATAGTTTCTGCAAAAATTCCTGCCCAACAGAAAAGGCCTACCAGCATTTAACAAGTAAGCTTTGCAGGGGCTAAGAAACTTGCCCTGAGACAGTAGGTATCACCCAGTTGTAATCTCAATTTAGGTCCGAGACAAAATACTGCCTTCCCTGCCCCCCCACCACCCATGTAATTTCCACTGAGGTTAAATCTTGGTTTCCTGTGATGAGTCCTTCCTATCATTATATGCTATTTTTTTCCGTGCTTCGTGTGAATGCCATTACAACTTCAAAAATGAAACCAACAGATGTTTCCGAATAACTACACAAAAGGTACTATTTAAAAAATAAAACCCTAAATGCATTGTGCCCTTATCAGACTCTGAAGATGAATATAAAAACATCCACAGTGTGAGCAACATTTTCTCCATAATCTCTCTACTCGCTTGAAAAAGGAGAATTAGACGAAATATTAACTCCTTTAGCTCTACTTGACTAATGAACTGATTAGTACATATGCAGACTTTTTCCCCCCCCTTTCAACGTATCTAAATATTTTCAAGCATCGTGGAGGAGCTTTGCTAAGGAGTTGATAATTGCCAATCTTTGCAAAGCAAATCAACAAAACACCTACAGGTGAGTTTTAAGATTTTAGAAGAACAATTGCTTTTATTTTACCCTGTTTGAGGTCTACTTAATGTGATTTTGTGCAGCTTGAGGTTTTCACTAATCACCACTAATTTTTATTTGTGATGCTTTTATGCCATAAAAGTCTCTGCTTAAATAAACGTATCTTCAAAGTTTTGGTGTGGTAGAATAAAGAAAAGGAACGGGGTTATTGTAATGATTAAGGTGGGAAGGTATGGGAAGCAAATGAGTATTTCTATTTCCTCTCATATGCACTTTCCCAATTCAGTGGGAGCAGCTTACAGCATAATGAAAACTAAAGCAAGCCCCACTCCTCATTCTGTAGACTCTCATCCCTTGTGTCAACTACACTTTCCAATCGTTAAACTCTTCCACTCAGCAAGTTTTGCCGTTTCTCTCCAATCTTAAAAGCAGACATTTGTGCATTCAACCACGCATCCTTTTCTAGCAAGCTGACACCCCATTTGTCTCCTCCTCAGGCAAACTTGAAAAATTATACTCCTCATCTCTCCTTCACAATAAATTTCTCAACACAGAAAGTTTTCAGTTTTCTTAGTTACTAAACTGAATTTGCCTTTACCGTAATTACTGAGGACCTCCCTCAATGGTTATTTTGTCTTTCAAATGTTTCCATGCCCGCCGCATTTTCTTTTCGAAATTCTTCTGGCTTTGGTAACTTATCACGCTCATCTTCTCTGGGTTTCCTGCCATCTCTATGGCTGCTACAACCTCAGTTTTCTTTCCTAACTTTTAACCTTCCTCTTAAAACAATGATTTTAGACTTAACTTCAGTATTGTTACCGTCTTCGCTTTCTGAGCAATCTCACCTACTGACTTAACTTCTGACTTCTACCTAAACAAAGATGTTGGTGAGATCAGACCCAACACCAGGTCATGAGGGTCACCAGATCATGAGGGTGACCAAGTCCAGCGGAGTCAAAGGATTGTGGAAAAGACAGTGAAAGAAAAGGTGGGACGCCAGAGAGCCATCGCTATCGTGTAGGCTGCAAAGGCCCCAAGCTTTGGGAGCCCACGGTATTTATTAGTAATCAAAGAAACAGGTGGTGAGAACGGGGAGGTCAAAAGGACATGTTGCATTAAGCACATGATTTACAGCTGTGATGGTTTAGCATTTAAATGGAACATGTTCTGCTACTTGAGATAATGGGAATAGGAGCCTAGAAGGGCTGTTAAGCAAGGAGCCAACAAGTCTAGACACATTCCAGAGGACATTAAGCTCTACCTCAGTTTCCCTCCCAACACTCAGGTTTTTCCCCCAACACATGTGTCCCAAATCCCCATCCTCAGCCCAGACTTTCTTCCCGAGCTCCAGGCTGGGATATACAGCTGCCTGCAAGGCATAAAATCTTGAATAAACCACCATCAAGTTCTAATCGTGTCCCGAGTTTGTTACTTTTTCTCCAAACCTCCTGGAACTTTTCTTTTTCCAGAAACCCCAACCAGAATCTGTAATCATTCTAAATTCTTCACTGTTCACTACTTTACTCATCCAGTTTCATGCAACCCGTCTTATGGATTATTGTAGTTATAATGCTATCCATTTGTAGCTCCTCCTTCACACCCCCCCTACTGACTTAGCTAATTTTCTTTATACTTGGCTTTAACTACACTTCAGTCATTTGAAGAATCCCTGCCATTGGGTCATCTGTGCCCTGTTATCTGAACTGAGTGCTACACGCACAGACTTTTCCCCTTTCAGTTACCTAAATTAGTATTTTCAGGCATTGTGGAGGAGCTCTTTTGCTCAGGAGCTGATCATTGCCCATTTTTGCAAAGCAAATCAACAGCAAAACATCTACAGGTGAGTTTTAACACATTGGAAGAACAATTGCTTTTATTTTACCCTGTTTTTGAGATCAAGTTGATGTGATTTATGTGCAGTTTGAGAGGTTTTCCCTAATCACTAATATTTTTATTTGTGATGTTTTTATGCCATAAAAATCTCTGCCTAGATATACTTGTAAGTTTTGGTGTGGTAAAAAGGAATGGGGTTATTCTAACAAGGTGGGAAGGTATGGGAAACAAATGAGTATTTCCATTTTCTCTCATATGCACTTTCCCAATTCAATGGGAGCAGCTTACAGCATAATGAAAACTAAAGCCCCACTCCTCATTCTGTAGACTATCATCCCTTCTTGCGTCAACTATTTTCTTTCCAAACGTTAAACTATCTTCCACTCAGCAAGTTGTGCCATTTCTCTCCCAACTTAAAAGCCGACACATTCATGCATTCAACCACTCATCCTTTTCTAGTAAGCTAGCTGACACCCCATCTCTTCTCAGGCAAACTTGTTGAAAATTATACTTTCTCTCTTTTACCACGATACATTTCTCAACACACAAAGTTGACTTCAATTTTCTTAATTACTAAACTGACTTTTTTACCGTTAACTACTGAGGATCTCAATGGTTATTTCATTATTTTGTCCGTCTTTGAAATGTTTCCACGCTTGCTGCGTTTTCTTTTATGAAATTCTTCTTCTGGCTTTGGTAACTTCTATCACATTCGTCTATCCCTGGCTTTCCTGCCATCTCTATGGCTGCCCCTCAGTCTTCTTTACTAACACTTTCTTTTAATCTTCCTCTCAAAACTTAATGCTTTTAGGTTTAACTTCTCAGTATTCTCTTACTGTCTCTGCTTTTTGAAACATCTCACCTACTGACAAACTTCTGACTTCTACCTAAACAAAGATGTTGGGGTGATCAGACCCAACACCAGGTCGTGGGGGTGACAAAGTCCAGCGAAGTCAAAGAATTGAGGAAAAGACTGAGAAAGACAAAGGTGGGTGAGAGAGAAAAAGCTGGGACGCCAGAGGGCCATCGCTATCGTGAAGGCTGCGAAAGCCCGAAGTGTCGGGAGCCCACGGTATTTATGGGTAATCAACAAAGAAACAGGTGGTGAGAACGTGGAGGTCAAAAGGACATGTTGCATTAAGCACACGATTTACAGCTGTGATGGTTTAGCATTTATATGGAACATGTTCTGCTACTTGAGATAATGGGAATAGGAGCCTAGGAGCCTAGGAGGGCTATAAGCAAGGAGCCAGCAAGTCTAGACACATTCCAGAGGACAATTAAGCAAGCCCTGCCTCAGTTTCCCTCCCAACACTCAGCTTTTTCCCAACACATGTGTCCCAAATCCCCATCCTCAGCCGAGACCTTCTTCCTGAGCTCCAGGCTGGGATATACAGCTGCCTGCAAGGCATAAAATCTTGAATAAACCACAATCAAGTTCTAATCATGTCCCAAGTTGAGTTTGTTGCTTTTCTTTCTCCCAACCTCCTGGAACTTATCTCTTTCCTTTTCCAGAAACCCCAGCCAGAATCTGGAATCATTCTAAACTCTTCACTGTTCGTCACTTTACTCATCCAGTTTCATGCAATCTGTCTTATGGATTCTGTAGTTACAATGCTATCCATTTCTAGCTCCTCCTTCACACCCCTACTGACTTAGCTCATATTCTCTTTATACCTGGCTTTAACTACTTCAGTGATTTGAAGAATCCCTACCATTTGGTCATCTGTGCCCTTTATGTCCCTTCCCAAACATCCTCCCCACAGTGATCAATCTGACCTCTCCAGAGTGTCATCTATTAAAATGACATAAAGGTACATTTACTTTGATGTTTTAACCCTGTTTAACACCTGTCAATGTCTCCCCACTTCAGAAGTCCCTAAACATGAGTTTAGGGATTACTGCTGGGCTGTGTTCAGTAAGTGATTAGAGGGGTGACATAGACGAGGAGAATATGTATTTTTCAAAAGCTCCCACTATAGGATTCTAACATACAGTCAAGTTTGAAATTCTCAGGGCAAAAGGCCAAACCAAAATCACATATACTAAGGGGATTAATCACTCTGGATGACACATTCATACTAATTGGGATGTGAGCCAAGTGGTATCCTGTATTTCTCAGGACTGTTGAGAATCTCTGACCAAGAGGTCCAAGCCAAAACTCCACAGATACAGAGGGCTTCCTATCATCTGGTCCTTGACTCAATGTGCTGCGTCATCCTCTGCCCCCTCCAAGCATCCTGTGTTCCAACCATATGAAGCTGTTACCACTCCTGGCTGGGCGCAGTGGCTCACCCCTGTAATCCCAGCACTTTGGGAGGCTGAGGTGGGCAGAGCACGAGGTTAGGCAGCTTGAGACCAGCCTGGCCAACATGGTGAAACCCCGTTTCTAATAAAAAT
Organism: Piliocolobus tephrosceles; assembly: GCF_002776525.5. Lineage (NCBI taxonomy): Eukaryota > Metazoa > Chordata > Mammalia > Primates > Cercopithecidae > Piliocolobus > Piliocolobus tephrosceles. The sequence goes on from NC_045455.1 coordinate 77,415,095, forward strand.
ATAAAAATTAGCCGGGTGTGGTGGCAGGCGCCTATAATCCCAGCTACTTAGAAGGCTGAGGCGAGAGAATCGCTTGAATCCGGGAGGTGGAGATTGCAGTGAGCCAAGATGGCCCCATTGCATTCCATCCTGGGTGACAAGGGCAAGACTCCGTTTCAAAAAAAAAAAATCCCTAAGCTTATTGTGCTGTTTTGTACTGACTAGAAAATTCCTACTCATTCTTAAGACCACTTTGAAGCTTCTTTGCTACACATTCCTAGGCTCAGGAAATAAAAGTGAATAACTTCTCTTTTATGCCCGTATTATTCCTCAGACATGTTTCTATGCACTTGCACTGCACTTTAACTCTGTATACATTACCCATTAGCCTGTGATAGCCTTAAAGACAGAGATAATATCTCAGACATTTTGAGGCTCTAGAACCTGAAACATTTGACTCATAAATATTCAATCTATTGAATGAATGTATTCCTCCAAAGAAGATCTCCCCAAAAGATTAAATGCTCAAATATTAGAAAATGAGCTAAATGACAAGGATTAGTTCAGTCTTTGATCTAAATTAATTCAATAAGTCAAAAGCTTGATAAGTATCATCTACTAGTTATTCTAGTCCCTAATACTTTCTCTTCATTCTGATGTGCTAATTCATGGGCCATTTGGTGAAGGGCACAATACTTATCCAGTGAGACTCTGGAAAGACCAGTGTTTGCAGTGTTTTTCAGGGACAAAATGAAATAAACTATCTGAGTGACTTCCATCAATGATCAACCATTATCTGTTGTGGAACCTATTATATGCCAGGCATCATACTTGGCATTAAACATGCAAAGATGACACAAACAGAATTATGCCCCCAAAATCTATTAGGGTTCCAAAGAGATATTTAATTAATTCTGCCTGAAAGACTGCATGTGGTCTATGAATTCATGAAATCTTAGTTTGTGAAAGCCAAAAGGTGACATCTTAGATAATAAATGGCTATTGTTCACAACATTTATACAAACAAGATGACAATAATGCATTTGTTAATTGTACTCAATTTATGGACAGGAGCCCAAGCTGTAGATGGCAATAGTGGCTATTGCAGAAGGCAGTGATGAAGTAATGAGCATAGCCAGGCCTACGTGAAGTTATTTATTGAGAGGTTTAATCATTTATTATATCCGGGAGAGCCTTATGCCTTAATTACAGTTGATAATAGAAAAAAGTATGGACTAGGCCTGGATTTCTGTCATGAAAGGAGAGATTACAAGGTACCTTCTTTATCAGTAGACCTTGTTGACTTTAAGAAAGGCAGACTTTCCTTCAATCTTAGTTTTATGGAAAAATGAAAACTTATTTAATAAAATTTTTATAAAGAGGGGAACCAAAACCTCAGAGATATAAATAAATGATTCAGAGTCACACACTGGCAATTTCACTTAGACCCTAAGCCCACCCTCTTTTCACCACATCCAAGATTGGATGACCATCAAAATTGACTGGATCCACAATACAAGTGTAGAGTGTTACTGATTCCCCTCAACCAACTGATCTGTTCTGTTCTAAATATGCTGTGGTGCAGCAGACGGCGCACCAATCAAACATAGTAATGAATGCTACATGTAAAATGGGTGCATTGCATTCACACTTTTACTGTCTGGAGTAAAATATGAATAACTTGGGAAGAATAGTATTTTAAGGACGTCAGGAAAGGAGAGCTGTGGTTTAAAATTTCAGGCAGCTTCAAGAGTGGACAAACAAATGAAATTTTCCATTGTGATTTCTGTCTTCATGTGATGGAGCTTGTGACTTGAAAGGTGGAGAAAATATCAAGAATTTTAGTTATAAACTATTAGGCACATATCAGCCAGTAGTGGGAATTGCCAGGCTCTAGAAGAAGACAGGCCTTGGCTGAAACCCCGCTCAGTCACTTCCTACCCTTGTAATACTGGCACTCAGTTTCCTATATAAATGATAATACTAGTAGCTGCCTTGGAGGGTGCCTGTCAGGAATAAACAAAATAATGTACCAAGAGGAGCCTGGCATGAAATTCTTAGTGAGGCTCCCACCTTTCTCCTTTCTTTTGTGAGGCCCAGACTATTTGTCAGGTTCAGATTGGTTCCCCAGTCTTCACCCTAAAGCCAATGTTAGAATGAAGTGAGTGAGGCACTCAGCTCAGGCACAAAATTTATGAGAATGCCAAAATGCAGTAAGCAAGATAAATAATGCAAAATTTTAACGATCAAAATGCCAAAAAAAAAAAAAAACCATGACGAATACAATTTCAGCAGTTTAAAATTAAGATAGGGTCCAGCCCTTCATTTACATGACTCAACCTCACTTGCCTCACCATAACATTGGCCCTGCCAGATCCTATCTTTATTTACAAGTTTGATAATTTGTTCTTCATGGGTTTCTCACATTGTGATTTTAAAAATCACTTCAGTAAATATTATTCAGATTGATGACTGAGTTTTTTGGTGGGCATTACATTTTATGTCTGAGCCAAGTGTATCACTCACCTCCTCTTAATCTTGAACCTATTTCTTCCTTCTCCCAGGCCCCAGGTCTCAGGAGCCTTTCCTATCTATCCTCCCTCTAGGAAGCTGGCATTCTAGTCTTAGGGCTCCTCAGTGCTAGACTTGCTGCAGTGGGAGGCAGTCTATCAAGGGCAGGCTCTTTTTGTCTTATGAAGCACTTTGAAGATACAAGGATAAGACAAATGTAAATGGAAGAGGGCCATTTTATCTGCTAGGAGACACCCACACAGAGTCAGGAACCATTGAGGTAGAGAGGAAAAAGTGTGGTGCTGAACAACCTAGTAATTCCACCTCTCACTACCTGTGTAACTTCAGGAAGTTACTTGGCACTGCCCTGTACTAGCTGTGTCATGTTGGGCAAGCTATTTCAGCTTCACCTTACTGGTTTTTTCATCTAGGGCAACTTACTTGAGCTCCCTTACTAAAAATTAAAGATAGCTGTTGTACCAGCTAGATTGCAGGTAGCTAGGTAGCTTATGCAGATGTCAGACCTCTGTGTCCCTTTTCCATCTCCTTTTGATGAGAATGGTAAGTCTCCTTACCTTTGTATGTTCACATAAGGAAAAAATTAACCTATTTAAGGTTTGATCCCTGATTTAGTAACAGAGGGGTCCTTTGGGCCTGAACAACTGGCTACTTAGGTTCTAAGGGAACAGCCTTTCCTCTCTGTTTGCTCCAGCCACTTGTGAGAGTCTTGCCCTTGACACAGCACTGCTCCTCTGTGTTCAGCTCTGTGCGGACTAGAAATCCTGCCCTATAGCTTTTCTATTCTCCACCACTGAAGAATCTTTGAATCCAAGTGCGGTCGTATTGGTTGTGTTTACTATGTCATAGTACTAGGTGAGGCATTCGAATGACATCAAAATTCTGTTCTCTGTTATTTTACAAATTTGATAAAAGTTAAGGCCTTATAAAAGCAACTGAGAATAATAAATATACTAAGGTTGAAACTAAGGAATAAATAGTAAGAATGGAGAAAAGAAGAGAGATGTTTTCAAGAAAGATTTCAAAAGCTATTAAAAAATAGTCATGGTCTTGATAGTTCATGACATATCAAATGCCCCAAGAGAACTTTCATTTAAAATCTGCCTTTCATATTTTTCTAAATGGGAAAAGTAGTGTTCATTTTCTTTTTGTGATAATTATAAGCTCTTGTTTCTACATAAATATTCATAGGTCTGATATATCCAAAAGAGGCAGGTAATGATTTTTATGTGCATTTTTTTCACATTCATTTAAGATTAACTTTAAATATGATTTCCAGACGTTTCTTGAGAGTCAGCTGCTTTACTGATGATCTGAAACCTCTTTGTCTTCCTTTTCTCCAGTAGAGTCATCCATCGTCAGCCCTATTAAGGGCCTGAGAGGCTGAAGACATTCTAGCCCATTTTTTTTGTCCACAGTAAGCTTGTCTTCTGCCTTGTGGACTTATACCCTAGAGGATCCTCTGCATTACAGACTGAAAGGTCCATGTTAAACTGGGAGACAGGGCACAAAGTTGTCTTGAAAATAAATTGTCGCTAACAGCCATAAGTTAAGGAGGATATAAAACATTGTCAGAGCTAAGAGTCGATAAGGTTGATGTTTATTGGGTTATTTCCTACAGAAAGGACAGGAACTTTTTCTAAGCCTATGACTGACAGAGGTATTTTATATTTTCAGCTTTGACTACCTGCCATTGCTAGTAATAGCTTACTATTTGGTAAGTAGCTTAGTAGCTTGCCAGTAGTGATAGTTTACTAACTTGGTAAGATCATGCCACATAATACATCAACTGATCATAGAAAATTTTTCCTAGTTCAGATCATTCTTATCTATCATCTTTTCCTATCTTACATACATGCTTAACCTCTTCTTCATGCCAACCAACCTTACCATTCCCACCTCTTTCCCATCCATTAAGTTTTCTGTTCAAAGTTTTTAGCTATATCTGCATTGCTTTTCCTAACACTATACATTCCTTTCTAGTCATATGCACTTCTGTAATCCCTAATCCTTAGTAACTTCTGCTCTTCATATTCTCTGGGCCACAAACCGTGGTGAGAGAAAGCAAGGAGAATAAGAACACTTGACACATTCAGTATTCTTGCTCTCTGATTTCAGTTGGCAACCACTTCATTCATGTTGCATTTTCTAGTATGCTCCGTGTAACAGTTGTTCAAATCCTCTTTACTTTCTCTTACATCCAACTACTTTTCTCACTTAGCAGATGTATTATAGGTCAAAGTTATTTTGCAAGTGTTCTCTCACCTACCATTCCTCCACTGAAAAGTCTCTTTTTTGTTGTTTTCATTCTCCATTCTCCAACCTTCTGTTTTAGTTTCGTTCCCATTCTTTAAATCATTCGATTAAAAAAAAATTTTTAGGTTTAATTTACATTCAATAAAAAATGTTCATTCAAGTATACAGTTCAGTGAGCTTTAACAGATGTATATACCCATGAAAATATCACCAAAATAAAACTAATTTTTCCATAACATGAAAAAGTTGACACATACCACTCATGATTAATCTCTAACACCCACCATAACTCAAACACTGGTCTGCTTGTATCACGGGAGATTAGTTTTGCCTTTCTAAAATTTCATATGAATGAAATATTTGGTAATTTTTTAGATGTTATTTTGTTATTGACTTCTAATCTAATTTTAATTAGATTACAAGCATATTCTGAAAGGTTTCAAATATTTTAAATTTATTGAAACTTGTATTATGTCTCAGCATGTGCTCTATCTTAATGACTATTCCATATGCATTTGAAAAGAATATGTATCCTGCAGTATCATTCTTCTGCAAGTGGTTAGCCAGTTTTCTCAGCACCATTTAATAAATAGGGTGTCCTTTCTCCATTGCTTACTTTTGTCAACTTTGTTCAAAAATCAGCTGATCATAAATGTGTGACTTTATTTCAGGGGTCTCCATTCTGTTCCATTGCTCTATGTGTCTATATTTGTACCAGTACCATGCTGTTTGGTTAAGGTAAGCCTTGTAGTATTGTTTGAAGTTGGGTAATGTGATGCTTCTGGCTTTATTTTTTTGCTTAAAATTGCTTTGCCTATTCAAGGCTCTTTTTCAGTTCCATATAAATTTTAGAATAGTTTTCTAATTCTGTGAAGGATTGTCTTGGTAATTTGATAGAAACAGTTTTGAATCTGGAGATTCCATTGTATAGTATGGACATTTTAACAATATTGATGTTTTCAACCCATGAGCATGGGACGTTTTCCCATTTGTTTGTGTCATCTATGATTTCTTTCAGCAGTGTTTACAGTTCTCCTCATAGAGAGCTTTCACCTCTGTGGTTTGATGTATTCTTAGGTATTTTATTGTGTGTGTGGCTATTGTAAGTGGGATTGTGTATTTGATTTGACTCTTAGCTTGAATGTTATTATATGTAGAAATTCCATTAGTTTTAGTACGTTGATTTTGTATCCTGAGGTTCTACTGAAGTCATTTATCAGGAAGAGGAGTATTTTGGTGGAATCTGTAGGGTTTTCTAGGTATAGAATCATATCATCAATGAATTTGACTTTCCCTTGGATGCCTTTTATTTTTTTCTCTCTTGCCTGATTCCTCTGGCTGGGACCTCCAGTACTATGTCGAATAAGAGTGGTGAGAGTGGACATTCTTGTCTTATATCAGTTCTTAGGGGGAATGTTTCTAGCTTTTGCTCCTTCAGTAAGATGTTGGCCATGAGTTTGTCACAGATGACTCTTATTATTTTGAGGTATCTTCCTTCAATGCTTAGCTTGTTGATAGCTTTTATTGTGAAAGGATGTTGGATTTTATCAAAAGCTTCTTCTGTGTCTATGGAGATGATCATATGGTTTTTGTTTTTAATTCTATTTGATGAACCACATTTACTGATTTGCCTATGTTGAAACACCCTTGCATTCTGTGAAAAAAGCTTAATTGATCATGGTAAATTAACTTTTTGATGTGCTGCTGGATTTAGTTTGCTGGTATTTTGTTGAGGATTTTTGTGTCTACGTTCATCAGGGATATTGGCTTGTAGTTTTCTTGTGCCTTTGACAGATTTTTGGCATAAGGATGATGCTGGTTTCATAGAATGAGTTAGAGAAGAGTCCCTCCTCCTCAATTTTTTTGAAATAGTTTCAGTAGGACTGGTACCAGTTCATCTTTGTACATCTGGAAGAATTTAGCTGTGAATCCATCTGGTCCAGGGCTTTTTGTGGTTGGTAGTTTTTTTTTTTTATTGTTGGTTCAATTTTTGAACTTGATATTTGTCTGCTCAGGGTTTCAGTTTCTTCCTGGCTCAATCTTGAGGGGTTGTGTGTTTCCAGAATGTGTCAATTTCCTCTAGATTTTCTACTCTGTGTGCATAGAGATGTTCTTAGTAGTCTCTGAGGATCTTTTATTTCCATGAAATTGGCTGTAATGTCATCTTGGTCATTTCTGATTGTGCTTATTTGGATCTTCTCTCTTTTTCCTTGTTAATCTATTTATCAGTCTATAAATTTTATTTATCCTTTCAAAGACCCAACTTTTTATTTCATTTCTCCCTTGTATGGATTTTGGATCTCAATTTCATTTGGTTCTGCTCTGAGTTATCTTGTTCCTTTCTCTAGCTTTGGGTTTAATTTGTTGTTTGTCTGGTTTCTTTAGGTAAAAGGTTGTGTTGTTAATTTGGAATATTTCTATATTATTGATGCTATAGTGATGCATTTAGTGCTATAAGCTTTCAAGATTGCTTTTGCCTACAGTTGAGGCACTGTCCACATTCATTACTCAATTTTGGCTGTTGGGTCCCTCCCCCCGTCCAGAGCCAGCACTCCAATCTCTGGTCATCTTAGAGGTTTTGGTATGTTGTGCCTCTATTTTCATTTGTTTTAAATAATTTTTTGACTTTTGTCTTTATTTTGTTGTGTACCTAAAAGTCATACAGGAGCAACTTGTTCAGTTTCCACATGTTTATGTGGTTTTGAAAGTTCCTCTTGGTGTTGATTTTTATTTTTACACCGCAGTCCAAGAATATGCATAGTATAATTTCATTTTTAAAAATTTACTGATACTTTATGACAGAGCATGTGGTCAATTTTGGAGTATGATCCCTGTGTAGATGAGAAGAATGTGTTGGGAGAATGTTCTGTAGATATCTATTAGGTCCAATTGGTCAAGTGTCATATTTAAGTTACAAATTTCTGTTAGTTTTCTGCTTCTATTATCTGTCTAAAGCTGTCAGTGGGGTATTGAAGTTCCCCACTATTATTGTGGGGTTGATAGTCCTTTCTTAAGTTTTGAGGTAAATGGTTTATAAATATGGGCGCTCCAATGTTGAGTGTGTATATATTAAGATAGTTAAGTCTTCTTGTTGAATTGAACCTTTTATCATTATGTAACGCCCTTTGTCTTTTTTTTTTTTTTTAAACTATTCTTGGTTTAAAGTCTATTGTATCTCATACAAAATAGTGACACTTGCTCTTTCTGGTGTTCCACTTGCATTTGCATGATAGTTCTTTCTCCATCCCTTCACTTTGAGCCAATGGGCGTCATTACATATGAGATGGGTTTCTTGAAGACAGCAGAAGGATGTCTTCTCTATGTCTTTTAAGGGGAATGCTTTGGTTATTTACATTCAAGGTTAATATTGATATGTGAAGTTTTATTCTTGTCATAGCATTAGCTAGTTTCTTTGTAGTCTCTATTGTGTAGCTGCGTTATGCACTCTTTGGGCTATGTGCTTGTGCATGCTTTTGTAGTAGCAAGTATTGCTCTTTCATTTCCATATTTAGAACTCCCTTAAGTATCTGTTGTAGGTCTGGTCTGGTGGTGACAAATTCCTACAGCAATTGTCTATCTGGGAAAGACTGTTTCTCTTTCATTCATGAAGCTTAAATTGGCAGTATATGAAATTCCTTGCTGGCATTTCTATAAGAATGCTAAAAATAGGCCCCCAATCTTTGACTTTTAAGGTTTCTGCTGAGAAGTATGCTGTTGGTCTGATGCGGTTCCCTTTGTAAGTGACCTGATCCTTTTCTCCATTTGCCTTTAAGGCTTTTTCTTTTGCATTGACCTGGATCATCTGATGACTATGTTCCTGGGGATTGTCATCTTGTATAGTATCTCATAGTTCTTTGGAATTTTTTTTTTTTTTTTTAATCTGCATGTTAACCTCTTTAGCAACATTAGGGGAAATTTTCCTGAATTATATCCTCTAATATGTTTTCTAAGTTGCTTACTTTCTCTTCTCCTCTCTCAGGAATGTCAGTAAGTTGTAGACTTGGTGGCTTTACATAATCCCATATTTCTTGAAGGCTTTATTTTCTAAATTCTCTTTTTCATATTTTTGCCTTGAGTGGGTTGATTCAAAGGACTAGGCTTCAAGCTCTGAAATTCTTTATTCTGCTTGGTCTAGTCTGTTGTTAAGGTTTCCTATTATATTTTGAAATTCCTATAGGGAAATTTTCAATTCCAATAGTTCTATTTGGTTATTTAATATAGCTACTTTGTCTTTCAAATTTGGTTCATTTTTCTGGCTTCTTTCTGTTCAACTTTCTCATGGATCTCACTGAATTTCTTTTTCATCCATATTGTGAATTCTATGTCTATCATTTCACACATTTCATGCAGGTTTATACATTGCTTGGGAGCTAGTGGAATCCTGTGGAGGTGACAAAACACTCTAGCTTTTTGTATTGCCAGAGTTTTTGTGCTGCTTCCTTCTCATCTGAGAGAGATGATGTTTCTTTCCTTTTTAAAAATTTGCTATTGTTTCGATGGAGCTTCTTGATTTTTAAATTCTTCTTTCCCTTGGGGTTATGGCTGTTATGTGTATTGTGTCTAATCAATTGGCTTCACTTCTGGGTGCTTTTAGGGTGCCAAGGACCTGTAAAGGCTACTTGGTAGCAGATATGTTTATGCAACGACTCTTTCAGATATTGCTTTTTATAATGATGTAAGTTTATTTGGCAGTATATTTTATGCTGCATTCCAATAGATGGTGCTTAAGAATAAGAGCCAGCAGGTAGGGAAGGGGTGGAGCCAACAAAGAATTGTGAAAAGTACCTTCCTCTGGCATGTATTCACCTTGAGAGGGAAAGGAGCACTGGAGAAGCCTGCAAAGCAGAATTTTTCAGCCCATGTTCCCCAGGCCCAAATGGGGAATGTCCCTGCTGAGCCTGCAACAGCACACTGAGAACGGGGGTAGGGGGGCTAGAGATGAACCCCTCTCCACATCTATTCCTGGACTTTGGTGGTGCTGCCTTCAGTGGTTGGCACTGCATTCATGTTTCCTTTGACCCATGGGGGGACTTTGGTGGGCTGCATTCTGCACTCCCTTAGGGGCAGTCTGTATTGAGGGTTAGCTTTCCAGAGGATTGGGGTCTGCCTCTCTCCTGCTCTTCAGAGCTAGTGGAGCACTGTCCCCCAACTGACCAAGGGAACAGGCTGGGACACCCAGTAATGACACACGGAGACCAGTTCCAGGTCTCAAAACTGTTCCTGGCTGCATGTCTTACTGCCCAGGAGAACCCTTGGGTTCAGCAACCCTCCTTCTGTTCTAGTTCTGTGATGGGAGAGATCCTAATTCCAGTGCCTACAGCTGGGGCACTGTCCACACTCATTACTCAATTTTGGCTGTTGGGTCCCTTCCCCTGTCCAGAGCCAGCAGTCCAATCTCTGGTCCAAGACTAAAATGCCAGCTGTAACCACCACGGCCAGGTCACCAAACAATGTCTCTAAAGATTATGCCAGCTGTGGACTTGCAACTGCAGAGGTTGGGCCCCTCTCAGACAAGCAGTATGGGCAAGAATCTGTGAGGACTGTGGTCCACTTGAGTTCAGTCTCACTACAGCCTGTAGCAGAGAGTAGGGTATTATCCTAGGCAGGCGTAGGAGAACCTGGCTTCCCTTCTTTGGCTGGGTGGCAGCTGAAGCCACATCAGCCAAAACTCAAGCCAAAGGTGGAGCAGGGCTCAGCATTACAATCTCAAAAATGATACTTTGGGCCTGCAACCAGGTAGGATGAGGCACTCTCTGGGCAAGAAGCATGGGCAAGAAGCTGTGGGGAATGCAGTCCAGTTGTGTCAGTCTCACAGCAGCTCATTGCAGAATAGTGGGTATTGTCCAAGATATGCATAGGATGGCCTGGCCTCTCTGTCCCTCTTTGGCTGGGTGGCAGCTGCAACTGCATCAGCACAAACTTGGGCCAAGGGTGGGGTGAGGTCCAGCATTAGCCTCTCAAAATAGCACCTTAACCTGGGACCAGAGTTGTGGCACCATCCAGGCACGAAGCATGAGCAAAAATCTATGTGAGGTGCAGTTCACTCATGTCTCGGTCTCAGCAGCAGCCCCTTGCAGGGCAGCAAGTATCCTCCTAGGGTTGTACAGGCAACCTAGGAGGTTCTCACCTTTTCCTTACTGAAGCAATGCAGCAGCTGAAGCTCTGTCTGCAGATTCCCAGTATCTACGTTCTGAAAATAGTGCCCAGCTGAGGACGCTCCAGGCTCGGATGCCTGTGGGATTCTGTGTGGATTCCCTTTATGCAGCAACGTCTCTGCAATATTTAGGCAGCTCTGTATGTCAGGCATGAGGCCCTAGTGGGTTGAGGGTTTCTCCTGTAGCAAAGATCATACAAACTCATTTCAGAGCTCTGGGGATTTCTCTCTTACTGTCTCCCCGTGTCAAGGAGCCTCTCTTGGTGCTGTCAGTTTCCAGCTGGGGAAGCTGCCTCAAACCCCCTCCTTATTTACTTCTAGCACTTCCTGTCTCTACTCCGATGAGCCCAAGTGTTCTCTCCTAGATGATCTGTTCAAAATGTATATACTTATTATTTTGGTTCTTCCCTATGGAGAAGGCACACACTACCTGTGTCTACTCAGCCATCTTGATCCCTCTAAATGAAAAAAATTTTTAATGAAAAAATGTGTTTTCCATTTAGCTACAAAATTTACCATTTTGGGTCCTTTTTCATTTTGTAGAGACAAGTTTTCAACTGATATTATTTTCTTTCAGCCTAAAGATCTTTCTTTAATATTTCTTATAGTATAGGTTTGATGGGAATGAATATTCTCAGCTTTTGTTTGAAATGTCTTTATTTTCCTTCACTTAAAAAAAGTTTGCTGAATATAAATTTCTAGGTTGACCAATTTATTTTTCTTTCAGCAAATTTCAGACATTATTATACTGTCTTATGATTTGCAGGGAAGATTCCATTCCTTGCCTCTTCCAGCTATTGGTAGCTGCTGGCATTCTGTAGCTTTTCACGGTCAAGTTGACTTCCCTGCTGTCCTGGTTTAGGAAGTGAGTATCTTGTAAAGCCATTATTTAGATTACAACAACTACCTATTTCTTTTCTTCAAATAAAATATTTCCCGTCCTTTCAGCTTCACAGAATGTCAGTTGGACACACAAAACTCAGCAGTTAGAAAACAGCTTCATCCCCAAGGTGATTTATGGGGACACACAGTAGGAAAGAAAGTTGGAGATAGCTGTGTAAAACGTAATGTAGGATACAGAATATATTTGAAGTTGCTTTGAAAATTCTATGTTTCAATATGAGAAAGGATTCTTGAATATATTTAGATGAAGAGAAAGTGAGAGGTAGCATGAAAATCATAGATTCACAAAGAAAAATGCAACACAAAAAAAGAAGGCAATGCTGAAAGTCACCATATGCATCTGGATATCACAGTGAAGCCTAGGACACTGCAAAAAGAAACAAACCTAGAAATGGGAAAGAAGAGGGTAAAATAGTGATAGGTGAAGAAAGGCAATAAGAAAGGAAAAAAAGAAGAAAGGAACTAGGTCTCAAGAAAGCAGGCTAGGACTAGTGCAGGCTGGTGGGTAGATCCTGCACACAAGTCTGAAATAGAATCTACGCTGAGAAATTACTAGAGATCATTTGACCTGAGAAGTTTAAATTGAATTGATTAAATGATATAATGAACTATTAAAAGACTTGAAACTCAACAAAGAAACTAAGTTTCTACAAGGTAATGAGATTCATTCACTTAGTCACAATTGACAAGTACTTACTGACGACCTACTATGTGCCAGGCACTGCAGTACTGAACAAAGCAAACTCATCTTGCCCTCATAAAGCTTATATTCCATTGAGGGAAACAGGTGATACACAAATAAAAAAATAAGCAGTGTTAGAAAATTATGAGACATAACAAAAATAAGGCAGAATAAGAGAAGAGAGAATGACAGGAGTCAAAATTTATTTATCAATAGAGCAAATGTTCAAGGTGCACCTCTTTGAGGAGCTTGTATCTGAGCAGAACCTGAAAGAGTAGAGCCATTCTCAGTATCTGCAGGGGACTGGTTTTAGGAACTCCCTTATGCACCAAAATCCATGTCAAGTCTCTGATATAAAACAGCATAGTATTTGCATGTAACCTATGCACATCTCTGATGCTCAAGTCTCTTGCTATAAAATGGCAAAGTATTTGCATGTACATATATGTACATATACGCACATCCTCCTGTATACTTTAAATCTTATCTAGATTGCTTATACCTAATACAACGCAAATGCTATGTAAATAGTTGCTATAGTGTATTTTTTATTTGTATCCATTTTTGTTGTATTATTTTTCCCTCAAATATTTTCAATTTGCAGATACAGAACCCATGAATATGGAGTGCCACCAGTATCTGGACGGAGTCACAAAGATTTGGAGCAAAGGTGTTCCAGGTAGAGAGAAGAGCAGCTAGGTAAATAAATGGTGGTACTATTTTGAGATGAGTAAAAGAGATCAAATATCTACTTTGCACATGTTATGTTTGAAATAACCATTACATGTGCAAGTGGAAATGTCAAGGAGGTAATTGTCTATCCAAGTCCATAACCCTGAAGAGCACTTTGAACCACAAGTGTTAGTTTGGGAGTCATTTACATTTGGATGGTAATCTATTTCATCAGACTGATGTGGTGGGACGAGTACAGATAGAGGGCAGGAACAAGCACTGAGTCCTGAGGCACTCCACCATTTAACAGTCAGGATGAAAGAAGCAACCAAAAACAAAGACACTGGGAAAGATTCTGTGAGGTAAGAAGAAGTCCAAAGAATGTGAAACCCTGGAAGCCATGTGAAAAGTGTGTTTCAGGGACATGTAATTTGGAAAACCAGTGTCCTAACTTTATAGTCAATTTTGTAATTTTTACCAGTGAAACTCTCATATTCAAAATAATTCTATTCTGAATTATTATGGAGTGCTAAGATGTAGTGGCTTTCAGAGAGGCATGGGAAAGGAAAAAGGAGAAGTTGAGGGAAGTAGCCAGTCATTCTTACACTGCTATAAAGACATACACAAGACTGGGCAATCTATAAAGGAAAGAGGTTTAATTGACTCACAGTTCCACAAGGCTGGGAAGGCCTCAGGAACCTTAATATCATGGCATAAGGTGAAAGAGAAGCAAAGACACATCTTACATGGTGGCAGGTGACAGACAGTGAGTGAGTGAAGGGGGAAGAGCCCCTTATAAAACCATCAGGTCTCATGAGAACTCGCTCACAATCCCGGGAACAGCATGGGAAAAACCACCCCTAAGATCCGATCACTCCCACCATGTCCCTCTCTTGACACATGGGAATTACAACTCAAGATGAGATTTGGATGGGAACACACAGTCAAACCATATCATAACCCAAACAAATGTGCCTGGAAGGGTTCCATTCTAGAAGGGTAATTTCCCCCTTTTGCTTTGTGGAGTGTGATTGCTAATGAGGTCAAAATCCTTTTGAGGTAAATAGGATGATACCTCTCTCCTGTGATTCTGCCACACAAACAGTACCATTATTATCATTTTGATCTCTTCTGGAATTTGTTGGTGCAATGAATAGAACTTTAGTTCTACATGTACACTCTGAAGCTAGATTGCCTGATTTCAAATCCTTGCTCTTCATTTACTGTTGTTAGACTTTAACCTTAGTCTATCTGTAGCCCAATTCCCTCAGATGTAAAATGAGAATAATGATGATAACTACTCACAGGAGAATTTCTCTATGATAATTAAATAATACACAATGCTTAGAACAGCACTTAGTTCAGAGGAAGTACTTTGTACATTGTTATTTAGTTATAACCATATTAACATAATGGATATCTTATAGTCTTACATTGATTACTACAAGTCTTTCTCATTTCATGTTGTCATAATCATCTTCCGAGTGGTTTAATACTCTTCATAATCATTTTTAAAGCCCACACACATAAGGGTCAATGTAGAATAAACAGACCATACATGATTCATTGCTGTCTTGTAACACCATGACTTCTAAATTTTTGCTACTTAATTAACAAATATCACAGTTTGAGATACTCCTTAATATAGTCACATTTGTGCACATATGTGTGCGTATCCCTCTGAGAGAAGCAGACTAGCATAATGGTTGAAGCACAGGTACTACAAACAGACCACAGGTGGTATGGCTCCCAACTCCCCTGTTTACCAGCTGGGGCAAGTGGTTTTCCTTGCTGTGATGCAGTTTCCTTGTCTAATAATGCTTACTTACCTCGAGGCCATGGTGAGGATTTAGCTAATAAATGTTAAATGCTTACAGCAGTGCCTGCCAAGTAGCAACTACCTATTCAATAAATGCCAACTATTATTTCACTTGAAATATTTCTCAAAGCAGATCACTTTGTTGAAGTACAATTATTAGCTCAGAAGTTATTGTTTATAGCTTTTAATACATTACTAAACTAAATCATTAAAAGTATATTAATTTATACTAACAATATTATATAAGAGTACCATTTCAACACATCTTAATCAGCATTCACCACCCAAATTACAAAAATAATAATTTAACAATAATTCCTTGTGGATTTTTTTGCATGCACTTTATTATGCAAAGAATTCAATTGCATTTAACTGCCAGTGCCTTATTTTTCTAATCCTTTTATTTGAATTTCCAAAGTAGTTACGTGATGCTAGTATGTCATTTCATTCTTTGCTTGTCTTAATTCAAGACCCATGTTACTCAACTTTCATTTTTCTACATCTTGAGGTAGCCTTCTTTCATATACATATATGATCATTTTATTCAGATTTAGGTATGTTTCAAAATATACAAAGTGCTTGGGTACAGTGCAACTCTCTAAAAGATAATGAAAATCTACTTAAGTTCTACACCTACTCTGTGTAAAAAAGGATTGCCTAGAACAGGAAGAAATGTGATATATATGATTAATCATTCATGGATCGCAATCAGTACAATCTGCTTTTTTTTTTTGAGACAGAGTCTCACTTTATTGCCCAGGCTGGAGTGCAGTGGTGTAATCTCAGCTCACTGTGACCTCCGGCTCCCAGGTTCAAATGATTCTCCTACCTCAGCCTACCAAGTAGCTGGGATTATCGGCATGCACCACCCACCCGGCTAATTTTTTGTATTTTTAGTAGGAAAGGGGTTTCATCATGTTGACCAGGCTGACCTCTGGTGATCCGCCCGCCTTGGCCTCCCAAAGTGCTGAGATTATAGGTGTGAACCACTCTGCCTGGCCTACATAATCTTTTAATCAGGAACAGTATCACTGAACAAGGCAGTAGGGATGACAGACCACCTGAAGTGACAGAACACTGCTGAAGGGATAGATCTGGGAGCTACCCTCAGCTTATTCACTAACTCTTGCCTCTCACATGGCTTGTCTGAAAAATAAAGGGGGTTAGACAAAATAAGAAGTATCTTAAAGGCTTCTGCTTGGCTTTATGCTCTTCTTCAAAAGTCCAAATTCCACTTATCATTCCATATTGAACTCAGATGTCCCCTTATGTGTGAAGCCTTCCAATATTCTCCACATTCTCATATCTCCTTTTCTTTGTTCTAATATTCTCAGCCCATACCTCTACCTAAGCACTGCTCAACACTGAAACAGAAATATGTCCTCCCTTAAATCACCAAAGGTCCTGAGGGAAGGTACCATATCAGTGCCTGCTATTAAATATGGTACTGGAAGTCCTAGTCAGAGCAATTAGGCAAGGAAAAAATAATAAAAGGTATCCATATTAAAAGGAAGAACTAAAATTATCTCTGTTCACAGATGACATAATCTTACATGTAGAAAACCCTAAAGATTACACACACACACACATACAAAGAATAAACAAATTCAGCAAAGTTGCAGGATACAAAATCAACACAAAAAATTCAGTTGTGCTTCTGTATACTAATAACAAATAATCTGAGATGGAAATTAAGAAAATCTCATTCACAATAGCATCTAAAAGAATAAAATACTTCGGAATAAACTCAATAAGGAAGGCAAAAAACTTATACAAACTACATAACATTGCTACATGGAAACACACTCCATGTTCATTGATTGGAAGACTTAATACTGTTTAAGTCTTAAACAGTAGTACACATTTACTGTTTAATGTGTACTACCCAAAGCAATCTACAGATTCAATACAATTCCTATCAAAAGCCCAATGCCACTTTTTTTTTTTTTTTTTTTTTGCAGAAATAGAAACAAAATATTTTAACATTCTTATGGACTCTCAAGAAACCCTGTATTGCCTATACAACCTTAAAAAAGGTTGAAGATTTTATACTTCTTAATTTCAAAACATTACTAAGCTATAGTAATCAAAACAATGTGGTATGTCCAGGCACAGTGGCTCACACCTGTAATCCCAACACTTTGGGAGGCCAAGATGGATCACTTGAGGTCAGGAGTTTCAGATCAGCCTGGCCAACATGGTGAAACTCCCTTTCTACTAAAATACAAAAATTAGCCAGGTGTGGTGGTGCTCACCAGTAGTCCCAGCTACTCAGGAGGCTAAAGCAGGAGAATTGCTTGAACCTGGGAGGCAGAGATTACAGTGAGCTGAGATCGCACCACTGCACTCCAGCCTGGGTGATAGAGCTAGACTCCCATCTCAAAAAACATAAAAAACAAACAAACAAACAAAAAACAATGTGGTACTAGTATAAAGACAGACAAATAGACCAATGGAAAAGAACACTGAGTACAGAAATAAACCTTCATGTATACAGCCAAATAATCTTCAACAAGGGTGCCATGAATACACAGTGGGGAAAAGGACAGCTTCACTGACAAATGGTGCTGAGAAACTGTATCTCCACATGAAAAAAAAATTAAAACTGGACCTTTACCTTATACGATATACAAAAATTAACTCAAAATGGATTAAAAATATAAACATGAAGACCTTAAAACCAGGCCAGGCACAGTGGCTCACACCTGTAATCCCACCACTTTGGGAGCTAAGGCAGGCGGATCACTTGAGCTCACAAGTTTGAGACTAGCCTGGGCAACATGGCAAAACATGGTCTCTACAAAAAAATACGAAAGAAAAAAAAATTAGCCAGGCACAGTTGCATGTGCCTGTAGTCCCAGCTACTGGTAGGAGTGCTGAGGTGGGAGGATCACCTATGTCTGGAAGGCAGAGGTTGTAGTGAACCTAGATCATATCACTACACTCCAGCCTGGGCAACAGAGCCAGACCCTGTCTCAAAACAAAACAAGAAACAAAAAAAGGCCTAAAACCATAAAACTCCAGAAGAAAACACAGGAGAAAAGCTTTATGACACTGGTTTCACAATGATTTTCTGGATATGACACCAAAAGCACAGGCAACGAAAGCAAAAGTAGACAGAAGGTACGGCATCAAATGTAAAACCTTCTGTACATCAAAGGAAACAACAGAATAAAAATAGGCAACTTATGGAATTAGAGAAACTAATGGCAAATCATGTATCTGATGATAAGCAGTGAATATCTAGAATATACAAAGAACTTTCACAACTAACAAAAAAACAAGTAACCTGATTACAAAGTAGACAAAGGACCTTTCTAGCTATTTCTCCCAAGAAGACATACGAATGGCCAACAAGCACATGAAAAATACTCAACATTACAAATTATTAGAAAAATGTGAAGCAAAACCACAGTGAGATATCAGGTCATACCCATTAGGATGGCCACTGTCAAAGCCCAGAAAATAATAAATGTTGATGAGAAAGCAGAGAACCCTTGTGCACTACTGGTGAGATTTTAAAACAATGGAGCAGCTGCTGTGGAAAACAGGATGGTGGTTCTTCATAAACTTAAACATAGAATCACCATGTGATCCAGCAATCCCACTTCTGGGGTATAAATCCAAAAGAAGTGAAAGCAGAATCCTGAAGAAATATTTGCACACCCATGTTCACTGCAGCATTTTTCACAATAGCCAAGAGGCAAAAGCAGCCCAAATGTCCGTTGACAGATGAATGGATAAAAAAAAATTGGCATGCATGTACAGTAGAATATTATTCATCTTTTTAAAATAAGCAAATCCTGTTATATTCTACAACATGGATGAAACTTGTAAGCTAAGTGAAATAAGCCAGTCACAAAAGGACAAATACTGTATGATTACACTTATATGTAATATCTAGAGTAGTCAAAATCATGGAAAGAGTAGAATTGTGGCTGACAGGGAATGCAGGGAGGGGGAATAGGGAGTTGTTCTACGAATATGGAGTTTCAGTTTGTCAAGATGAAAGAGTTCTAGCTAACTGCTATACAACAGTGTGAATACTGTTAACATTACTGACCTGTATATTTAAAAATGGTTAACATGGTAAACTATTATTTGGTTTTTGCCAAAATTAAAAATGAAAAAGGAAGCCAAAAAACCTCACTGCCTGGCATGGGGCATCTGTTAAAAAAAAAACATAAAAGGAATAAACTCTCTCCTCCTCAAGGCTGATAACATGGCTTTACAATCAGATATAAGAAGCGACTACAGAAACAACTAAATGTTTTGTAATTACTCAGGAATAAGGAGTCCAATATTAATCATGCCAAAACAAAAACTACTGAAAAAGAGGGAGGAGATTTTTTTCTAAAGTTCAAATGAAAAAAAAAAAAATACTGAATAACTCATTCACAGGCCGATTTGTTCAGTTACCTACATTTTTGTAGCTAACTTAGTCTGGGTGTTACTCAAAATGAGGTCACCTTGTAAAAGCAAAGCGTGTAGAAGGCACCACCTTCTCTTAATTTTTTCTTGGTTAAAATTACCTCCATAAAGACTGAGTAAGTAAAGATTTGTGCTGTTTATAGTCTGGCATGGTAGTTCAGAAACTCAGTTTGGTTTGGATCCAAAATGACTTTTTAGAAATTACTGATCTTCTCCATCTGCTGCCATCCCCTTGGGCTCATATACAAACACACACACAAATGTAAAATCCAAACACCCCCCACAACTCCAAATTTCTAAGCGTGAAGGTCACATTGGATAATACGTTATATTAAGGGGTTGGCAGAAGGCAAATTACACAAATGAACAGGGGAATTCAGTGAAAATAAATGATTTATCATCATTATGAAAATCTAGTCACCTACTAAGCTATCCAATATAGTAGCCAATAGCCACATGAGACAATTTAATTAGAAATATGGTAGAAAATTCAGTTCCTCAGACACACAGCTACATTTCAAGTGTCCAAAAACCACATGAGCTAGAGGCTACCCTATTGAACAGCAGAGATATAGCATATGACATATATGTATAAGATGAAATATATGATATATTATCATCATCATTCTATTGTAGTGTTGAAAACTAGAAGCATCCAGTCCGTGGTGTGTGTGCCAAATATGAATGCTTACTGAGTTACTGATTTAAACACCTCGTCCCCTTTTCATGTCATTCTTGACTTTTCATCACATTAAAAAATGAACATTTCTTTCTGTTATATTACATTTTTGTTTAAGATACGTTGTTTTGTTTCACTGACAAGGATCCATGCAATGAAAATAGAAAATATTTTGTGGAGGGAGGGGGACAAGATGTCTGACTTGATGCAATTGGGAAGTACCTCTCCCACCAAGAGAAACCAAAATACCAGGTAAACCATCGCGATCTCTTGAGCGGAAAAACAGTGCTGAGAGAAGGGTGATACAGACATTGAGGTGGAAGAGGAAGTTGGGAACCCTGCATGGGGTTGCCAAGCACTGGGAAGAGCTCCAGGCCTTAAATAGGTCATGAGGAAGGGGTGAGTAAAGGAACTGCAAGGCAACACTCTCCTGCTGTGGACCTCCAAGATGCTAGCTATAAGAGCTCCCACCACCCTCATAGATATTTGGATTGGCAAGAGGAGCTGCCCAGAGAGTAGACAGAGGCAGAGTTTGAGCCTGCATGGAGCCCAGAAGGTTCTGCAGGGGCGCAGCTGCAGCAAAACACGACCATCAACAACCATTTCCCTGTGGCTCTAACCTCTGCTGACCACCAAGGCCAGGAGAGAGCAGGGCTATCTTTCCCATGAGACCAGGGTGACTCTAATCTGCCACGCCCCTTTCTCTGCCAGCCCCTCCCAAGTCTTCTGGCTGGCTGTTCCCATAAAAGCATACACATAGCACAGCTTCCACTGCCCCTCCTGAGTGCTTTGCTGGTGGCCTAGGAGCACTTCAGCCCCCCTGCACAGCCTGTGCTCAACCCCAAGAGGTTAGAGGACAAAGCCATAGGTCTGGTCCCAATCCCCCAGAGTTCGGACACACAGCTGGGGAATATCCAACTGAGATCTGTGGCCAGAGCTAGACTGGGGTCAGAGCCCCTACTCTCCAAACACTGAGAAGTATAAGGTGCGGGTTCGTGGGCTGGAGCAGGAGCAGAACATGCCTCCGTCTGCAAGATCAGCCAGGGAAAGGTGTAGCCTGTTAGTCAGCCATAGCCTCTGCCAGAAGAAGCCCCACAACCCAGAAGAACCAACAACTCAGCAATCTGGGTGCAGATGGAATGGGACAAAACTAGCTGGTCAGGCCAGCTACTAGGATAGACACCGTAAGGAGATCCCATTGTGGGAGCACGAGTGAAATGGTCCCCACATCCATCTGCTAGGGGAAAAAAAACCCAGGCTGCAGTCACCACACCAGCGGCACACCCACAGCAACATTGCCCTGCCCAGGGATCCTCACCCTTGACCTACTGCATCAAGGGGCCACCTGTTGACATATCCCACAACCCGCTCTAACTCTGCCAAGCACAGAGGACCAGTGGGTCCCCTGGTAACCTAAACTTTGGCTGGGGTGACACTAAAGGAAGGGAGAACACAACCTACCAGGACCCCACTTTGGGACTAAGAAAACATGAGCATGGCACCAATGATTGGAGGGGGCTCTCCAATACCCAGGAATGGATTTGGTGAGGAGGTTCTCTTGCCCACCCCATCTAACTCACCCCGGAGTACTACTGTGAATGCACCAAAATATAAGAGGCATATGACTGACAGCCTATCTACCAGCCCTTACTCTTTTCTAAAAATTATTTCTTTTATTTATCAGCCTCCATCATGCTTTTTCTTTTTTAACGATTTTTTTAATTAAAAATTCTTTCTCTTTGCCCTTACTCTTAAGAGCCATATACTAGATCACAGCCTTAATTAAACCACCAAACATAAATTCTTTCACCATACATCACCAGTGAAACCCAATGCAGGAATCTAGCCACAAAGAAAGATCCCACACAAAGCCTTGACCCTCTGAAAGCACTCAGGAATGAAGTCAATCGACTATAGGCAGTATACTCCAGTCAAACCCTCAAGGGAAATAAAGAATATAAAAACAAAAAGCCCCATCCAAACAACAGCCATTTCAAAATGATAAGGCAACACCAGCCCTCTCATATGAGAAAGAATGAGCCCAAGAACTCCGATGATTAAAAAAGTCAGTGTCTCCTTACCTCTAAATAATTGCACTAGCTCCCCAGCAATGTCTGGTTCCTAACCAGATTGAAATGGCTGAGAGAGATGATAGACATAGAATTCAGAATCTGTATGGCAAAAAAGCTCAATGAGATACAGGAGTAAGTTTAAACTCAATCCAAGGAAGCCAGTAAAATGGTCCTGGAGAGATGACATAGTAATTTTTAAAGAAAGAAACAAACTGAACTTCTGGAATTTAAAAATTCACTACAAAATTTCATAGTACAGTTGGAAGCCTAAAGAACAGAATAGACCATGCTGAGAAAAGAATCTCTGAGCTCGAAGACTGGTCCTTCAAATCAACCCAGTCAGATAAAAATTTTAAAAAAAAAAATTTTTTTTAATGAACAAAACCTGAGAGAAACATGAGATTATGTATTGTTGGAACCACCCCCACAATATTTCAACATAGGTTCTTTTCTATTTCCCTAAGTGTCAGCCGGTCTAAGAAATAAATGGAAAGAGTACAAAAGAGATAAATTTTAAAGCTGGGTGTCTGGGGGAGACATCACATGTTGGCAGGTTCCGTGATGGCTCCTGAGCCATAAAACCAGCAAGTTTTCAATAGCAATTTTCAAAGGGGAGGGAGAGTACAAATAGGGTGTGGGTCACAGAAATCACATGCTTCAAGGGCAACAAAAGATCACAAGGCAGAAGGTCAGGGTGAGATCACAAGTCAGGGCAAAACTAAAATTGCTAAGGAAGGTCCATGTCCCACTGGGCACATATTGTCACTGTCAGACATCTTAACAGAGTTCAAGGGCAGAGCTGGTCTGACTACAATTCGCCAAGCTGGAATTTCCTAATCCTATCAAGCCTGGAGGTGCTGCAGGAGGCCAGGGTGTGTTTCATCCCTTACCTGCAACTGCATAAGGCAGATACCCCAGAGCAGCCATTTTAGAGGCCCCCCTGGGAATACATTCTTTTCCCAGGGCTGTTAATTATTAATATTCCTTACTGGGGAAAGAATTCAGTGATATTTCTCTTAGCTGCTTTTTGGTAATAAGAGAAATATGTGTCTGTCCTGCCCAGCTCACAGGCAGCCAGACTTTAAGGTTATCTCCCTTGTTTCCTGAAAATTGCTGTTATCCTATTCTCAAGGTGCCCAGATTTCATATTGTTCAAACACACATACTTTACGAACAATTTGTGCAGTTAACGCAGTCATCACAGGGTCCTGAGGTGAGATACATCCTCAGCTTACGAAGATGACGGGATTAAGAGATTAAAGTAAAGACAAGCATAGGAAATTATAAGAGTATTGATTGGGGAAGTGATAAATGTCCATGAAATCTTTACAATTTATGTTCTTCTGTCACAGCTTCAGCAGGTCCCTCCGTTTGGGGTCCCTGACTTCCCGCAACATCTATGTAAAGAGACCAAACCTACAACTCATTGGCATTCCTGAGAAAGGAAAAGAGAGAGTAAGCAACTTGGAAAACATATTTGAGGATATAGTCCACAGAAATTTCCCCAATCTCACTAGAGAGGTAGACATGCAAATTCTAGAAATCTAGAGAACATCTGCAAGATATTATACAAGACAACCATCCAAAGACACACAGTCATTGATTCTCCAAAGTCAACAGGAAAAAAAAAATCATAAAGGTGGTTAGGGAAAAAGGCCAAGTCACTTACAAAGGGAACCCCATCAGGCTAACAGCAGAGTTCTCAGCAGAAACTTTACAAGCCAGGAGAGACTGGGGATGTATATTCAGCATCCTTAAAGAAAAGAAATTCCAACCAAGAATTTTATATCTTGCCAAATTATGCTTCACATGGAAAGGAGAAATGAAATCCTTTCGAAACACACAAACACTAAGGGAATTCATTACCACTAGACCTGCCTTACAAGAAGTACTTAAGGAGAGAGTTCTAAATGTGGAAACGAAAGAATAATATCTGATACCACAAAAACACACTTAGGTATATAAGCTACAGATCCTACAAAGCAATTACATAATTGAGTCTACAAAACAGTTAATAACAAAATGACAGGATCAAATCCTTACATATCAATATTAACCTTGAACATAAATAGTCTAAATGCCCCACTTAAATGGAACAGACTGGCAAGACCCAACCATCTATCTTCAAGAGACCCATCTCACATGTAACAACATCCATAGTCTCAAAATAAAGAAATGGAGAAAAATCTATCATGCAAACAGAGAGCAAAAGACAGCAGGGTAACTATTCTTACATAAGACAAAACAAGTTTTAACCAACACAGTCAAAAAGGACAAAGAAGGGCATTACATAATGATAAAAGGTTCAATTCAGTACTACTTAACTATCCTAAATACATACGTACCCAACATTGGAGAATTCAGATTGATAAAACAAGTACTTCTAGAAAGATATCAAATTAATAATCAAACATTGCCCCCAGAGGAACTAGAAAAACAAGAACCTCAATGCCAGCAGAAGAAAACTAAAATCAGAGCAGAACTGAATGAAGTTGAGATGCAAAAACACATACAAAAGATCAACGAAACCAAAAGTTGGTTTTTTGAAAGGATAAACAAGATTGATACCCTGCTATCTAGATTAATAAAAAGAGTAACAATACAAATAAGTAGAATCAGAAAAGACAAAGATGACATTACAGCTGATCCCACAGAAATACAAAAGATCCTCAGACACTAACTACTAAAACATCTCCATGCACTCAAACTAGAAAATCTAGAAGACAGCCTGTGCAACACAGTGAGAACCCATCTTGACAAAATATCAGAAAGTTAGCCTGGCATGGTGGCATGCACCTATAATCCCAGCTACTCAGGAGGCCGACGCAGGAGAATCACTTGAACCTAGGAGGTGGAGGTTGCAATGACCCGAGATTGCACTGCTGCACTCCAGTCTGAGGGACAGAATGAGGCTCTGTTTCAAAATAAATAAATAAATAAATGAAAGAAAAGGAAGGAGGGTAGGGAGGAAGGGAGGGAAAGAAGGAGAGAGAGAAAAAGAGAAAGAGAGAAAGAAAGAAAGAGAGAAAGGAAGGGAAGAAAGGAAAAGAAAAAATCTGGAAGCAATGGATAAATTTTTCATTGCTCAAGTTCTATTCAATTCTTATACACAAAAGGAGCATCTACATGTCATTTAGTGTTTAGAGGATTAATTTATAAACTCATGGATTCCACAGAGTAGTTGATGAAGAAATGACTTAAGAGCCTTTATAAAAAACTTATTTTTCTTATTTGTAAAATAGCAACCACAAGGTGAAATTTTTTTTTTTGTTTTTGTTTTAAAAAGAAAAGAATAATGACGACAACAAAAAACACCTACTAGGGAGAAAAAAGAATAATTCCCCACTAATACAAATTCATTCTCTATTGTACTAAACTTACACATTCAGATTATAGTTTCACCTTCGTTTAAAATAAGTTAATTCACTTCTGGCTGTTAGTTTGAATTACTGAAAAGGTTTAAACTTTTCTTTTTAATTGTGGACAAGTTCAATTAACCAGTAAAAAATTTCCAACAATGCTTGTAAAATGTTTCACCCATAAACCAATTTCCTCAAGATGTAAACAAGTTGTGGAAAAAAGAAAACCAATGAAAGTACGGTGAACATGGTAGCTTCAATAAAAAAAAATCAAACTATGAAGCTTAGCCCATGTTTGAGTTTAAGAAATGCTTATAAGCAGAACACTACTGACCTCTTGTGTATCAAGAATGTAACATAACGCAAGTGCCAAAAATGGTACCTCCTAAAACTACTGAAAGACAAGGTTTAAGTAGCTTGTTTTCCCAACCAGGTAGGGAACTATTAGAGCAGAGGATACCTGCCTGAGTACCTTTATATGTTTGTTGTCTCAAAACTTTTTACTGAATCAATAAAGCTGATTATTTTGATTTTCTTATTGTTGCTGAAAATATATAGCAGATAATACAACAAATTAAAGTAATAAATTTAGGACTTTTAAAAACTCTCATTTATTTTGGTGAGCCTAAAAAGCAAAACTTGGAGAGTTTCCATTTTAGTGCTGACCATCCAATCTGTCCTGTCTTCAAATGCAGAAGTGCTTAAAACCAGCAAAGGCAAAACAAGTTAGGACTTTACTGCCTTACCCTTACACTACATTGCTTGAAGCAGTCTTTTAATCTGTTAAGTGACCTGAGAACATAATCCCAGCAGTTTGGGAGGCCGAGGCAGATGGATCATGAGGTCAGGAGATCGAGACCATCCTGACTAACATGGTGAAACCCCGTCTCTACTAAAAATATTAAAAAAAAAATTAGGCGGGCCTGGTGGCGGGCGCCTGTAGTCCCAGCTACTCGGGAGGCTAAGGCAGGAGAATGGCGTGAACCCGGGAGGCGGAGCTTGCAGTGAGATCACGCCACTGCACTCCAGCCTGGGCGACAGAGCGAGACTCTGTCTCAAAATAATAATAATAGTTCGTGGTAAATCTTTGTTCGCCATCAGATTTCATCCAACTTTTCTCTGCTTGATAAATATTCCACTTGAAAGACCCAATCTGATGGTACAGGTAAGGAAAGATACAGCTAAATCTACAGTCTTTGGTTTTCTGATTTAGAACACTTTCTCCCCTCCCCTACTCCAAGAATAGACCTAAAAAGTAGAAGCATAAAGATGTTCCACTTTTAATGCAGAAATGTAGACAATTAGCTAGTTAGTACTGTCAGTTGTACCCGCCCACCACCTCAAAACAAGCTACATTCTTTAAATGTTGTAAGCAACTTCTAGTCATATTTATGCACATGAGCTTACACCCTATACGTGTGAAAAGCAGGATATTCTTTCAGCATCAACTTGTGATTTCATAATTGTTGAAATTCTTTAAATGAATAAAGAGTTATAGACTGCTTTTGTGACAATAAAATCAAACTTTAATTGGGGAGCCAAATAATATTGCCTTTTCTTGCCAAAATTTTAATTTATACTTTTTAGTAGAAAACATAACACATTTCTCATTCATTTAACTAATTAATCCAAATGAAAAAAGTGAAGTACTATAATCACAGGTATACTAATAAACACTTTTACAAAGATATTCAGAAACATTTGCAGCAGGTTTTATAAGACTCTGATATAAAACAAAGTAAAATGAAACATTTTGAATTGGCAAAATCAGTTTACCTAGCCTAAACTGCTTCAAAGAGGCATTTGCACTTCTTGTCCTGGCTTCATAAAACAAAGTAAAATAAAACATTTTGAAATTTCAAAATCAGTTTACCTAGCCTAAATTACTTCAAAGAGGCACTTGCACTTCTTGTCCTGGCTTAAAAAGAAACCCTGAAATTACTTTCTTTTATCCAAATCAATTGACCATATTAGCTAATCTGCATAAAGTCTATGAGGATACATTTTGATAAGTGCTATAAACACAAAATTAAGACAAATCTGACAGCTATTGTCAGATATATAGCACATTTAGAAGGGCCTTTGTTAATAAAATGCCTCTAATGTATTCAGAGGTATAGATTTCAAAGGGCAAGTCTGTATCTGTTGCACATCTGTTTCTCACATCATTCATTAAAGAAGAGACAATGATGTTCCCATTTCACTGAAAACTAAGGTGACTTGTTTAAGGTCATATAGTCCGATCAGTGGCACAAAGACATTTATTGAAGGCCTCAGAATACAGAGTACAGGGCTTCCTGTTGGTAGATTTACCTTCTTAACCACACGGAGATGTGATCCAAGCATCAAAACAAGTGTGAGTCCCTTCAGGTCTGGAAAATACTCCAGCCATAACAGGTGAAGAGCAAAGTCAGCTCAAGATTTGTCATATGCTACACAATTTACAGTAAAACACTGGGAAAAGAGGAAGCTGATGCGAGGAAGAGGGAAGAATGATTTGAAAGATTATAAAATGGCAAAGTTCCTTTAAAACCTATAATAAGCTAAAACAAACTGAAAAAAAAGGTCTTAGTTGGGAAGCCAATATTCAGACCAAAGGAGTGGGTGGGAGAAGATGATGTAGAAGGAGGAAAGCAGGAAATTATCCATCTTAACAGCTCAAAGGATTTGGCACATATCTATGTTATCTGAATAATCTTGAAATTTCTTTGAGGTAGACAAATGTTAGGAATAAGTTGAGTCCATGTAAAACAAAAAAGAAAGAAAGAAAAAGAAAAAAAAAGAGAAGGAAGCTCTACAATCCTTGGTTATTTGTAAAAACCTCTTTTAGTAAAGTGCTTAGATGCCAGCCATTTTATTCCTACATTTAAAGGCTGATTGACATTAAGTGTCTTATAGGTAATGGACAAAAGCCAAGTTGGGCTTTAAAAAAAGCTTAAAGCCTACCAAACTTTACAGTACGTTTCTAACTTTTTATACCTTCTTTACATGGAAATTATTGTTTTCTCCTCCTTGTCCCTTGGTAAGATGTTTCAAGTCTGAGCTCAAATTCACTTCTCCTGTGAAGTATCCATGATTCCCTCAGTCAAATGCAGCGCTCCTACTCCGAAAGTCCCACTACACTCCAAGGTCACTTCTGCTGTGTTGTGACTGTTTGCCCGCTTGTCTCCCCACTGGACTGGAAGCTACTCAAAAGGCAACCCTGCTTCATTTTTACGTCGTCAAGACACAGCACTCTGTGGGTACTCAAATAAATCAATAGTTCATCCTATTTACAATCTCTCAAGCAGCTCATTTTATGTTAGTTGCACAACTCGGAGGTCTGGAGTTCTTCACATGAAATTTAATAAATTATCCTGCAAGCTCATTTTTATTCCCATTTTTTACCCAAAGAAATCAGTCTACCAGGGCAAATAATGAGGTTGCGACCTTAGTCCCTCTTCCTAACCTCATTTTTTAGTTACGTTCCTTTCATTAATATGTCCTTATACACTTACAAATAAAACTAAGTCCCAAGAGGGCAACAAAATATATGATTCTTAATGATATAAAAACGAATCTTTCTGATACTAGGTCTTTTATACTAGAAAACTAAATTCTTGTGCTTGAACATCATTTTTAAGCAGTTAGTGAATTTGAGAATCTGAACTGCCACTTGAAATATTCGCAGGAAAGAAACATTATGAACCAAATGCAGGAACATGGCTATTCAAAGGGACATATTTTTGTACTTGTTTTGCTCCAATTTCTGCTACATAGACCGCTCCAGTCTTTTTGTCGACTTCCAGGAGATGTGGCAAAACTTGATCTGCTAGTTGGATTGTGCTGATCACTGAACACTCCCCAATGCTTCCCACCGGGGGTGCTGCTACAACTGAGAGCCTGCTAAGATTCAGCTGGGCCACAATCAAGTACTTCCCATCAGGAGTAAATCTAAGGAGAAAGACATTTAACATAATAAATGTCTGTGAAATAAACATAAGGGGTTTTTTTTTCAACATTTTAATCCCCTACTGTGCCAAACAACAGTAGGCATCTACTTGCTGAATGATTCTTTTAAGGAGAATTTGAATTTGATCTAATTCTGTTTATGAGGGAATAAGATGTCCATGATGGTAAGCAAAGCCAAAGATTAGCTTCAAGTTTTTAAAAGTATCAATATCATAGTCCATAAAATGAAACTAATGAAGAACTGACATTAGGCTGGGTTTGATTTTGTCCTGTGTTTAAAAATTTACCAAGTAAAGGCTAGAGGAGAGGTCTAGCATGTTATTTTTTGTGTTCCCTTTTTCTCAGATCTGAAAATCTCAGATATCAAATTTCTCTGTATATTTCTATTTTCCCCGATTCAAAATTAACAATAAACATTTTAAACTTTCAGCTAGCTATTCAGAAAAGTGAGATATGTACACTAACTAAAACAAGCATTTTGCAATAAAATGAAACAATTACCTGACTGAAGAAGGTCCCTCTTCTGTGAAACAATTATTCCATGCTCCTAACCACTCCCCAGTGTCTTTATCAAATACTTGGATTCTTTTATTTCCTCGGTCAGCAACCCACACCTGAGAAACACACAAAAAAAGTCAATTGAAAAATATCCATAATATGAGAAAAAAAAGGGAAAAGAACATTTATTTTCATTAGTTTCACATACACTATCTCACTTAAGAGGATTCCAAAGAAGGTAGTATAAGTCCCATTTTCAGATGAGGAAAAACTAAAGTTCAGAAAGGTTACCTTCTCTGAAGTGAGCTTACAAGCAGGAGAGGCACAACCCAAAGATGTCTTAACCCAAAGCTTATAATACTCTCTCTACTATTCTAAATGTGTGAATAACTAAAAAGCTGGAGTACTCTACCATAATGCAGGGGATCAGTAGATAATGAAAAGTGACAACATTCATTCATTCCTTTAACAAGCATTCCTTTTTCAATGAGTGCTACTGGCTTGTCAGCTCCTGGGCCAGGCAACGTGACAAAGAAAAGCAGCCTTACTTCTCAAGAGCTCAAGATAGCAGGATGTGAGGTATTCATTCATACTGCAGTATCATTAAACCCATACCTGCTATTACCAAGGTATGTACAGAGTGCTGAACCAACTAAAGAAGCAGCTTGAGATATTTTAGCAACACATAAAGAACGGTAATAGGTTTAATTTAGATTTGTTATACACTGTAATGGGTTATTAAGGAACTTGTTATAAGACAAGAAGTGAGATGCACTGTAAATGATATTTCATGGCTACATGCATGTAACTTAATGCATAAAGGGAAATGGTTTTTGATGACTTATGGCCAGGGTTGTAGAGAGGTATGAAATAACGCACTGGGAGTGGGTCAGTCCTCTTTACTTCTACCTCCCTGCTTTTGGTTCTTTGGATTTCTTGGGTTTGTGGATTGAGAGATTATTTCTTCAGTGGTAACCCTGACTACAACTTCATCAATGTGTGCGAATTTTGGTAGCCATTGAATTCATCTCCAATCAGAAACAAATCAAAACTCACTACACCATTTAAGAAACGTTATTGATGCCAAAATAAAGCAATTTCTCAAGGTCTTTTCCTGATCTATGATCCTTTATTAAGGATGGGTTTTCTTAAAGATTTTGAGATTAGTATACCAGACAAATGACCAAGGAAGAAGTACAGTTTACGCCTTAGGATGGAATGATACTTTAGATTGTAGCATCATCTTTCCTGCTCAACATGCAGTGAATTTTGATTATGGGAACTCCTGTTTAACACATAACAAGAAGTCTGGAACTGACTAACCTTTCATATAGGGTCGTGGTGATGATTAAATGAGTTAATTATATAAAATACTCAGAACAGAATTGCTATTGTTATAAAACAATTGTGTATAATTGACACTCTTTATCACTCAGGAACGCCAGAGTACCCCCATCAGATGATTTCCAAAGCCTTTTAGAAGGGTGTTCCTCACCATGATGAATTTACCTGGGTCAAGGTTTTGCATGCTCTGAAATTTGATTTTTTTTTCGTAGCACACAATGAGTCACCCAAGCTCAGAAGGATAATGTGCAAAAGCTTAAACTTTCCAGTTCCCAATTTACATACAAAGTTCACATGGTTGATTAACGTCTTATGGCAGATCAGAAGATTTAATGATCAAAACATTCTCATTTTTGTCAATCAATTATGATTAGGAAGCCAAGTCATAATTAGAAGTTTGTTTGCTGAGCACTGAATCGGAAGTAGAAATGGATTAAATGCCTAATGGTATGAAGGCAAGCAGCCTAATGTATCCATTGTGTGTCAAGACATTTACTCATTTAATAAATTAAATAAATATGACTATGTACTAGGCACTAAGAAATAAAGCAAAAGAGATTCAGTAAGCACTCTCAACAGCCTAACATCTATTAGGGGAGACAGACAAATGATTATAATATAGCATGACAGTTACTATGATAGGAAGTACAGGCTGCTATAGGAAAAGGAGGAGAAACTAATATACAAATTTTTTGGTGGGGGTTTTGTTGTGAAAAAGTAACCTCAAAGAAGTCAGATCTATGCTTAGAAGTTGAGTAAAGGCAAAAGAGATAGCAGTGAGTAGGGCAGAAAAGAGAGAAATTGATTGAAATTTGTTGGCTAAAGCTTTCTGTTCCCTAAACAAAGTGGAGCTAGTGAGAACAAGAGTTTGCCTAGGTGACTCTTTTTCAAACTTCCAAGATTAACCTCTCCCACTCCACTTTAGATCAGCACTTTTTTTCTTGAGAAGTGAAAAGATATTCAAACACTTTTAGTGGAGTTTTCCCAGTAAGCGGGCAACTTCATGTTCACATCCATTATTTGTTCCTTCTATCCTTTTAAATGGTACAGGAAATCCATTTTGCTCATTTCTAAATATTTGGGGAACCCCCTCACTATACGACTCAAACATTTGTAAGGAAGTATGTGTGCACACCCAGCCCCAGAGTAATTACCCAGATATACCCACTAACACACGTCTCCACATGCCCAGACACACATGTATACTACAATCTATATATACATGCCCACAAACACACACACACACACACAGAGACACATGCACAAACATATGCAGATGCATAGTCCCAGATACAATGACACTGTATTTTTACCCGACCAGCTGAATCAACTGTAACACTGTGAGGTATGTTGAACTTAGCAGGCCCTGTCCCATTTTCTCCATGCAGCCAAAGGATCATGAAATCTATAAATGGTAAAAATATATAGTCAGAACAACATAGAGAATGTCTCATGCATTTGCATATTTTATGAAACAGGTTATAAAGAACTATTTAATTACACCGCTGGTTCACTTGACTATGCTTTCTCGGCTTTAGTTTCTCCTCCTAAGTTGATTTTGCTTTAAGAATCAACACCATAGACTACATTTCATTGTTTCATACATAACAGATCTGCACCTCCTGATACTAGAGAGGACAGAGAAAGGGCACTCAATAAAATGCTTGCAGATGAATCAGCCTGTAGGATACTTGACTCTGGACTTCTAGGTTTCTAATTTCTACACGCCTAATTGAAGAGGATACACACTTAGCTCCTGAGCCCACTAGAAATTCTCATACTATTGCCAGTTACTTTTGGAGGAATCTCCTAGCCTTTGGTGAAGACAGTCGGCCTGTTATCAGGATCATTTATCGTGGGCAATCATACTCATCTGTTTTTCAGTTTTCTGGCAGTAATACACTTAGCTCTTTACACACCGCTTCATACACAACACTTAAAACATTATACCAAGTATCAAACAAATTCAATCCAATGTATAATATTTTTATAATACCATAAACAATTCAGTCACGTACCTTGGGACAGTTTGATCAATCTGTTATTCAATCCTCCATCTCCATCCACAATGTAAATATCTCCTGTGTCCTCTACATATAATTCTGCTGGGTTATCAAACTGCAAAGGATTCAAACCAGTGCCTTTTTTGCCTGGAGTACCCAAGACTTGAACAAGATCACCAAAAGAACTGTATTTTTTAACAGTATGACCAAAGAATCCTATAAAGATAGATATGTACATCTCACAAATAAAACCACTATACAAACATTCAGATTTTTCAAGTAAGCTAAGAGCAAAAATTTGATAGAATTAAACAGTAATAAATAGTTGATAGACTTAGGAAATTACATATAACAAGCACTACAGTTTCTTTGTAAATTATAGCCAAATTTGATCACGAATTAAAATCTCCATTAGTACAAAATAAGCGGATTCTAAATTCAAATAAATAACATCCCCATAATTGACTCATTATACAGGAAACTCAGAATGTTAAAGTACTGGGGCAGCATTTTCTTTTTTAATCTCTTGACCTTGAATAAGCATTGCTTATGAAAGGAAATCAAGAAGAAAACGTAAAGGGAACAACTTATATTTGAAACTGTTACTTTAATCATCCATATACAGATCTTAAATTTCAGTCAGTCGACAAAAACGTTCTCTATGGTACAGATTTTTTTTTTTTAACTGCATTTTCACCTTGTGGAGACATTCAAAATGCAAACCCTCAACTTTTCTTTGCTAAGAAGAAAATAATCTTTGTAAATCATGAGTATCTTATTTTCTCATGTTAAAATTTCTTTAAGTTAAAATTAACAAGCAAGAGCATAAAGCAGACTATTAATAAGGGAATATCATAAAGCAGTTAACAGAAATCAATTTGAAGGTACATATACCAAATTAATTGATAGGTATTCAAAAGACAAACTGGATACATTGAGCTTACCAGAAAGTGAATCCGCTTGCATTACAATTCTATGTTAAATAATTTATTTATTATTATACTTTTGGACAGTTGAGCTAAAGTTTATAGCAATAAAAAACACATAAGCCTCCAAGTTTCTAAAAACTAGCAAAAAAAAGACTACCAATAAAATTTTTTTTTTTTAAAAAAGGCTAATTTGTAGCCCTATTTTTCATTAGAGAAAATTTATTCCTTTGGGAAATAGGAACATAAAACTGTCTTCAGATCTCTGGGTAGAAAATTAGCTGTAATGGAAAAAATGAAGAGATCATCTGTGCTCTTTTTATTTCTGGGAATCAATGAAATCTCATTTTTAAAAATCACATGAATAAAACGAACTAAAAGTAATGGTCTTTAACAGTTGGATCTTCAGGAAAAAAGTGAAAATAGACTCTCATTACAGTATTACAATTCACTCAGTGATAATCTATAGATTTTTTTTGGTTGAACCAGAATCTTACTATGTAAAACACAGCATGAAATAAATGGGCCATCAGCTGACGCCCAGAAATCTTATGGGTTCTGAGAACAGCTGCGATAATGGCACTACTTACAGAAACTGAGAACTCATTCTCTCTAAAAAATGGTATCTGAATCAGCCAGGACTGTATGTTCCCTGAATTCAAGAACATAACTGGGCCAAGGAATACCAGAAATAATGTCTTTATAATCCCATTTCTTCCTGAATTCCTAGGGTAATACCAGGACATCTCAGGTATTGCCTTAAGCTACAGCCACAGGTGAATTGTTTCTCTGGAAACTTCCTCCATAGCTGCCATTCAGCTGTGCTCACTTCATTTTTCAGCTTTTTTTTGTACTAAAAATATCTGATGGCAGGAAGATTTCAGACATACTTCAGTCAGTAGAATTTCAAAAACATTAACACCAATTTCTGCAATCTTTGCACTTTGAGCAACAAAGCAGTTACGATTTCACAATCTTTTATGAAAGAGAACTGGAAAAGGAAAATAAGAGTCAAGGATTCCAGTCATTGCTTTTAGAGACTGCCACTTTATTTGGCTTCAGTTTAGAGTTATTTAATCTGAGAAGAGCAACTGATGCTTTAAAGAGGAAAAGTCCCTAGACAAGTTCAAGGAAAGATCATATTAACAGGCTCCTTGTCAAATTTCTTAATTCCACAGAAGCATAATATAAAGTTAGTTAAAAACATGTGATTTCACGAATCGTTAAAGAAATTACAATTAGATTCAGCAACTCTGATTTTAAACAATACGAACAAGGACATGTGCAAAGATGCGATTTCCAGTAAGATAATTTAATAGATATTACTATACATACCACTTCCTACATCCGTGATCCAGATGGATTGTTCATATAGAGTACTGGCTGCAAATATACCATGAGGTGTGTCAACTGTATAATTCCAGGCTCGTAGGAAATATCCATCCTCTGTGAACACTAATATCTTTGGGATGTTATCCCCTCTCTGAAGGTATACAAAAAATAACTTGTTAGGAGCAGTTTTAAGGAAAGGTAATCTGTATCTTGGCGAAGAAAAAAAAAATAACTGAGAATTTTACTAATATTTCAAAAACCACTTTCAAAATCTAACATATCTTTCACATTCGAAACCAAAATACTTGAAACCAACTCAAAAATAAATTGCACAATTAGCATGATATAAACGCATATGGTCAGTTACTACAGCAATACAGGAAGGCTGTTGTTTCGTGTTCATAATTTTTTTAAATCTCTATTTTACTTACTTGACCTATGTAAACCAATCCGTTGAGGGAGTCAACTGCAACACAAAATGTTGTTCCGCTAAAATATTCTGGGTGCTTAGGCCAATCCACATCCAGCCGGTAAAGAATTTTCTCAGTTCTCCAGGAAACTGCGAAAGCAATGTTCCTCAAAACCTTAAATAAAATCAGACAATTCAGATTTAGTTTACCCTGTAGGTAAGAAAAAAAAGCGGGGGGAGGCGCGGGTGGTAACAGGGCTTACTGTTAAGCATGCCTTGACAACTAGAAGTTTGCTGGACTGAAATAATTCCAAAGAAATGGGCTTATGCGCCTAAAGACCAACACGACCACAATAGAAGTCTGCAAATTATTTGAGGGTGTAGTAGGAGTTGGGAAAGAGGAAAATGGCGATGTAACATACACAGATTTTTAAACTCAAATTTTATAACAGTCAAGGCAGTTCGGACCCAGGTGCAAGCTTTGAGACAAGCTACTGAGGGAACCAGGGCCTGCCACCTCCATCCCACGACCGTGGCGACGCCTCCCAACAGGGCTATCCGCACACCCGACAGCCATTTCCTCACTACCCAACTCACTGGAGAGCCACAAAAACGCGAATGCAAAACCAGAAATGCAAGAAGGAAGCCAGCACCGGCTACGCAGACCCAGAATCTCGCCATGACCAGACGGGAAGCCTGGCGAGGGAGGGTCCGCAGGTGTCTGGGGGAGGACCTGACAGCCTCAGGCCCGAACGGTGTGTAGCGGCACAGAGGGTCTGCCCGGGGCCCGAAGACCCTATCTCCGGTTTCCCCTCCCTGGAGGCACGAGCTTTGAGTACGAAAGGGGACAGAGACCAGGGTGAATGAAAATCAAAGAAGACGAGTTCCGGACTTCGTGTGCATTTCGGGGTCCCCGCCCTTATGTCAGGTGCTTCGGGCTCACCCAGTGACCACCCTTTCCCGCCCGCAGGGCCGTCCGCGCCGCTGACTTCCAGTGGCCACCAAAGTATGGGCGCCCGTAGATATGCCTTAATCGCTCGCCATTTATTCTTTTTAATTCAGACGGCAAAATCAAAAGATCGCACACTCAAACACGAGGTATAGTGGGGATGACATTCAAAATAATGACAGCTAGGCTTCGGGAAGGATTTTTGCCACATCCTATTCCTACCATCCAGGCATACGCTATGGATGCCTATGTTCCCACACCAGGACCCCACCTCTGGCTTTCAGGAAAGAGGGGCCCAAGCTGGCTGCGCAGTGTTGAGTTTACTTGGGCGCGACTGGCCCTATAGTAGGTCCCCATGAGCTGGTGGGGGCTGTAGGGGTAACCAGGCAGGGCGCCTGGCGCTGTTGGGGCTGCGTTTTTCCGGAGTCCCCCTATGCGAGGCCGTGCCCCTCTTCGCCCGGCTCCCGGTGCTCTCCAGCCGCCGGCCCGCTCCCGGAAGCCGCAGCAGCTGGTAACAAAGAGCCTGCCGGCCCGCCTGCTGCCGGGGCCGAGGTACCCAGGAGTCGAGCGCAGCGGCTGGGGATGAGCGCGAGCCGGACCATGCGTCCGGGTTCGCGGCGGTGAGAGTCGCGGCCGGCGGCCGGCGGCCGAGGCGCAGGTGCGGGTCGAGAGACCGGCGCCTCCCTCCCCGCCGCCCGTGGACTCCGAGTGCAGGTGTTTCTGCTCTGCCGGCCGCTCCACCTGGGCAAGCGGCTTCAAGAGCTACCTGTGGCTGCACCTGGCCCTCAGCTGCAGGGAAACGGCACTCAGCCCCGCCGCAGAGCCCGGGTTTTTCTGCAGAACTCAGGGGACCTGGCTCTTGCCCGAGGTGCCCTGAAGCATTGTGTGAATAAGCTGGGGAAGCCTGACTGGAGTGTTTTTTCTTTTTAATAAAAAAAAAGTTTTTCTGAGTCTCAGTTTTTAGAAATTTTTTTGCGAAGTTTGCAATACTCTCTACCTCTTCGCATTCTCTCTTGCTCGTGGAGTCTTTTTCCTCCTCAACTATAAATATTTTTACTATCGGCGGAGCTGACCAGGGATGAACGTCTTGTAATTGCAAGTATAACTGTTAAAACCACGTCGGGTTAGTAGTCAAGATGGATAAAAAGTCCTTTGAAATGGTGCTGGATGAAATTAGAAAGGTAATTACACTGGATTCCAGGAATTATTTTATGAGATGAATTCTCGTGGTTTAGACTCTCTTTGAGGTACTGTGTGCAGATTGTGCAGAATGAGGATCCTAGGATTGCCAAATTGGTTTGAATTCTCACGTGTAATGGAGGAGTTTATATCTTGATACGTTTCCAATACAAATAGAAATTAACTTACGTTAACGCCGAATTTGAGACTCAGGACAGTGTCGTGGGAATGGTATTCAGACGGCCCTCCGTTCCAAAGCTCTGTACTTTGGGGCAAGTGGTTTAGTATTTTTGAGTTTATTGCCTCATCTTTCAGTAACACAAGAGTGACTGAAAACTAGAGGTAATACGCAGAAAGTTTCTTTTATGGTAGTTATTATGATGGGGTTTTCAAATCTAAGCATAAGGTAGAATATATTTGTTGCTTCGCCATGCAAAATTCGTGTCCTGATGTTAAGTGTGGCATTAAGTTTAAAGTCACGTTCTTAGGAATTGGCCGTCAATAACTTGAGGTTCAAATTTTTTTCTCCTACTTTCCAAGTTTTTGCTGCTTTTTGAGGCTGTTGTGTGGATCCCATCTCCCAGAGTGAACCAGCAGCAACAATTCTGGAAGGTAGTCTTGAGCCTAGCAATATTTCAAGCACAAAAATACCGAAAAGTTACCTATTTTAAAATGTAAGGACTTGATGTAGCATTGTTACATCAATACACGGTGCTTTCCTTCGGCCTTCCGGGCAATTATTCTTCCTCACCTGCATACCTTTACGACCCTTGACTACAACGGAAGAAATTGTTCCCATGTGCTCTGGTGCTTATTTCAGTTTACAAAGGTGTTATTAAAATTGTCTCTGGTCTTGCACTTTTACTTTGGTTTTATACAGCTTTTTTGGTTTTTCAAATTGACGTGTTTGAGTTTTCCTATTTGATAATACTGAACGTTTTTTTTTTGAACAAATTCTGCTTTTGCAAATCCAATGTGTCCAATTAATTTTTGAAATAAAATGTTGGTTTGCTAACTCTATGCCTAGGAATTTGTCAGAATTTGTTCGTAAGCTGATTTTTAGTTATTTTTCGTGAGAAAATAATTGGTGAGTCCAAGTAGACCAGCAGATTTTTTCTTTTGGAACATACAGGGTCTCGGTGTGCATATTCTCTTCCTAGTGTCATAAAAATGTCACAGTAAATTCTAAAGAGGGGAATAGGGAAATTTTCCAGATACAAAAGTCCTGTTCACATGAGATGACAACTTAAGTCTATATTTCTGGTGAGCAGTTAAAACATGTCTTCTGCTGGCTTTGCCAAATGATTAGATACATCAGTATTGTCATGGTCTATTAAAATGGAATAAAATATTGGCATATCTAAATATGAGCATTACTGTTGATTTTTTAAAAAATTGCTCTTTGTGAATGTAAGTTTAAACCAGGTCATCTCTTGAGTATCACAGTGAGTTTATATAATAGATAATACTGATTGTCATTACTGTCATTTAAAACTAGTGGCATTTAAGAAGCCACTAGCCGAAGAACTGGGAAAGGGAGTAGAAAGGGGGAAAAAGCGATGCTTGATTGATTACTCAAAAAGGAGGGAGTAATAGCTATTAATTAGTGAGCACTTACTTTGTGAGCCTGTTTTTAAGCACTTCTCCAGTCATGATTTGTTTTGATTCTCCTTACAACCCATGAGGTGTAGGCACTGTACTTCTTACTTAAAGCTGGCAGCCTACTCTCTGTGAGGTTAACTAGTCAGCTCAAGACTCCCCAGGTGGGAAGTTAGGGCCAGTGGGCCGTATTCAAACTATGCTTGCAGAGCACCATGCTGTCCTGCCTAGGGTTACAGCTGGGCCTCTCAGGCATTGATGGAAGAATTGAGATACGACTTGGCATCAGTACAATCCAAGACTTTGTTCAGAAACTTGTATTTGACTGTGTCCGATTATTATATTGGTAGTAAAACTCCTAGGAGTATATTATTTAGAATGCCTTTTTCTCCCTTTTCAGTGAATATTGAACTACTGAGCACGCAGGATACTTCAGTTGACTGGTCATAATACTTTTTCCTAGCAGAATGATATATGTGAAAAATACGATTATAATTATTTTGTAGTACAAGCAAAGGGATTAGTTTATTTTTAATGATTAGTGGCAACCGACTTAAGATAGCTGTTTCCATCTCTAAGATGAGCAAATAGCTGCAAGGGGAGCCTGTGTGATTTAGTGAGCTCTAGATAGTACTGCATCAAAGCCACCAACTTCTCCCTCACCCACTGAGATTCCATAAAGGAAAGGAACCATCACTTACTGATTACCTATTATGTGTCACATCTAATGTCCGCTATTATAGTTTGCATAGTAACTCTTTGGGGTTAGTGAATGGTGTTCCCTGTATGAGTGAGGAAGCTCAAAGGGAATTAAAATACGTCTCAAAGTCTACACTGCCAGTTTAGTGGCAGGCACAGACAACGAATTCAGGGCTTCTTGCATTCTTATATCCCTATAGAAACACTGAGAACCTCAACTAGACCTTGTCTTATTCTTGCTTCCTGTCACTTAGCACATAGATACTCAATAATTGATGAGTAACAACTTCTGATATGTTTAATCTTAAAAATGACAATATGATTGGATTTGGAATGTTTTGAAACTCGTTAATTAAGTATTTAGGAAATCTAAATGTAACGCGTGCTAACGTTGAATCATGTCTATTACAATTGTATTCCCTTTCCTCATAGAAGCGGGTAGGGAAGCCCAGCAGATCTTCCTGCTTGCTCAGTGTGTCCCTCACAGTAGGGAACCTGGACAGGTGGAAGGAAGGGCCTCTCACCACAGTGACCTTAGTTCGTCTGCATGACAGGGCTGAAGTAGACCTGCCCCTGTTGAGTTGCTTAGGCAGTTTTGATAGATGCTTATTACTGTGCTGTTTACGTATATTAATGATGTTTTACTGTGTGTGTGTGTGTGTTTTTTTTTAGGCTGTTTTGACAGAATACAAATTAAAAGCAATTGAATATGTGCATGGATACTTTTCTAGTGAACAGGTATTCCTCATTATTTGTTTAAGCAAAGCCTTCTTTTTATACCAATGTTCTGGTTCATGTGTGCTGGCCGAATTCAGAATTGCTTTTACCTTTTTGCTGTATTTATTCAGGAACTCGAGAAGTTCTCAGTTTTGGCAGAAAACTTCACAGAATTTATAATTGAGGGACTAAGCACCTCTCCACTTTCACCCCAATTCCTATTTTAAAATGATTTTAAATATAGGGTCTTAAAGCAATTCAAAGCGTTTATGGTTCTGGGCACAATATCAAAGGTTTAGAAACTTGTCATGGTAAATTTACCCAAATTTTTGTAGTTACATGTAAGACAATTACAAAATTCATCATGTAATATAAAAGAAAACGTGAACAAATAATGAAATGTTTTTATATGAAGCCACTAAATAAAAATTTCAACAGTAAGAAAAATACACAGTGTTATTAATAAGTAGTTGCTGTAACTGCCGGATTATTAACATTTTAAGCATGATGGTTTAGTGAAAACTTCGTCCCACCTTGGGGCAGTTTGCTAATTAAAGTAAATGTGTGTCACACACGCAAGGGGGCATGTTTCTGAGGGATAGTTGGAAAATTCTTGATAGAGAAATCAGGCATAAATATTAATAAGAATGGAGAACAGCTCAGGGAAAGGATGGACAATAAATTATGTATTGAGTTAATAAATGCTCCAATTGAGTTAGTAAATGGTCCAACTTTTCATTGGTTTCTCAAGAGCTTCAAAACTTGAAAGCATGAATGACCTTAAGCCTATAGAAGTTCTGCCCACTAAATTCTCAAAAGCTACTTTATGATTTGCATTTGTTGTCTTTATGTCAGTTTTTCAGCTTTCCCATTGCTTTACAAAGTTACTTTATGCTCTTAAAAATTTAAATGTTTTGGCCAGGCACGGTGGCTCACACCTGTAGTCCCAGCACTTTGGGAGGCTGAGGCAGGTGGATTACTTGAAGTCAGGAGAAGACCAGACTGGCCAACATGGTGAAACCCCATCTCTACAAAAATACAAAAATGAGCTGGGCATGATGACTGGTGCCTGTAATCGAGAATCGCTTGAACCCAGGAGGCGGAGCTTGCAGTGTGCCAAAATCGCACCATTGCACTCCAGCCTGGGTGACAGAGCAAAACTGTCTCTCAAAAAAAAAATTTAAATGTTTTAAAAAGATTTATAATTTCTTACAGCTAATAGCATTTTTTTCTTGTGTGTATGTGATGTACCACCCTGAGTGATGTTTCCATTTTGCTAAAGTCATTACAAAGTTTATTAAGCCTACTTTCTAAATGAGCTTATTGTATTAAAGATTTTTCTTTGTATCTTAGATATGGTGGCTTGTAAAATTTTGTGGTTGGTAAAATATAGCATTTATTAGATATTAAGAATATTATTCCCATCAAAGTTTTAAGGACATACATTTTTATCAAATTAACTGGAAAGTATACATAATACTTATTTGCTATATATGTTTCTCTTTATAAGGAGTAAAAAAATTTTTTTTTTTAGCGTATTTTCAGGAACTGTCTTGTATCACTTTTTTCCCCCTTTGGAGCATCTTTTGAGGCAGTGAAACAGGGTGGTGGTGATCATGCTGAGACCTCAGTGTCCTGATCTTTATGCCCTGTGTTCACCGCTTACTGGCTATCTCATAATGCTTCCCTTGTTTGTTTGAAGTTCTTAGGTGGTAGTGGGAGCTGGTCTGAGCTGCACAGTCTGAGCTCTCAAATGATGTATCATTTAGGGGCTGCTGGAGTAATTCATGTTAATCCTTGACATTTTTAAGGGACTAGATTTATGATTTGAGTTTATGCCCTCCAGATTCAAGTTAAAAGACCTACTAGGACTAAAGTTAGTGGGCCTACACTAAAACATACCACTGTGCCCTTGTGAGTGCTCTTCTCCCCTCACGTTGAAAAGTTTTCCATTCACAGTCCATCTTTATATTCCTAAGCTGACACTTGATCTCCGTCTAGTACTTTGAACCATCCTTTTCTTATTAGGATACTTTGTTTTTTCTGTATTGTATATTTTTTTTTCTTTCTAGACCAGTGCTGTCTAGTAGAACTTTTTGTGATGGTAGAAATGTTCTCTCCTGCAGTGTGCATTATTGTAGTTATCAGCCTCATGTAGCTCTTGAGCACTTGAAATGTGGCTTGTGTCACTAAGGAACTGAATTTTTAAATTTTATTTGATTGTAAGTGATTTAAGGTTACGTGACTGCGTGTCGCTATTCTGTTAGCACAGTTTTCAGAGTTTAGTGCCACCTGTATAACCTGGGCCTGGGCTGCACACGTTGAATTATAATGTCAAGTACTGAAATAAATCTTATAGAAATGTTTGCAAACATGCTGTCATTAGAGCTGTTAGTTCTTTGTTTTCAGGTGGTTGATTTGCTGAGATATTTTTCCTGGGCCGAGCCCCAGTTGAAGGCAATGAAAGCATTACAGCATGTAAGTAACTTATTTATTCCTTTAGAACATAGAATTTAAGTATTTTTAACTCTCCCAGTTGTCTATACTTTATTTCAGTTGTAATTTATTTGCATTAGAAAAGCAAATTCTAAGCGTTATTGTACTTTGATTCAAAATAGCTATGTTAGAAAATTAACATTTTCCAAACTGTACATTTGAATTGTATGCCACAGTGTCCTGATTGGCAAGTTAGAGGAAAACTTCACCGGCAAGCAAAATATAGGATTTGAATTCTTAATTGTTTTTTGCACTTCTGTTTTTTTAATATCTATCTTCACCATCTTTCTATTTAGTCTTAGAAGAGTTAGTACTGTCCAAATAAATTTTCAGTGATG
Source organism: Piliocolobus tephrosceles (assembly GCF_002776525.5). Classification (NCBI taxonomy): domain Eukaryota; kingdom Metazoa; phylum Chordata; class Mammalia; order Primates; family Cercopithecidae; genus Piliocolobus; species Piliocolobus tephrosceles. The sequence continues at coordinate 77,459,070 of NC_045455.1, forward strand.
ATGGAAATTTTTATATCAGCACTGTCCATTGTGGTGGCCACTTGAATGTGCCTCATCTGAGGAACTATATTTAATTTTATTTAATTGTAATTAGTTCAAATAGGTACATGTGCTTAGTGGCTACTATATTGGATAGCACAGCTCTAGAACCTAGGTCAGCAGGAGCATCTAGATCACACAGGAGTATCTGGCTGTGTAGGAAGATTTTTGAAGCAATATCAGGCCTTGGTATCTTCAGTGGAATCAATTTACAGATCCTTGACTTTCTAAACTGATGAGCCTAGAAAAGTATCTGGGTCTGTTAGTGCTACTTTCTGATCTCCTCTTTAATATTTGCTTTTTTACTGCTTTACTAAAGAAAGAGTTACCGCTCCTGTTCTCTGGGGGTGAAGATGTTTCTCCAGGTTCCAAAAGGACAGTGCTTTGCTCTTGAGAGGGAGAGCAAAGCAAAGAGGCTCATAAGAAATACTGATAAGGGGCTCGGGGTGGTGGCCAAGCCTGTAATCCCAGCACTTTGGGAGGCTGAAGTAGGAGGATCACTTGAGGCCAGGAGTTCTAGACCAGCCTGGGCAACGTAGCGAGACCCTGTCTCTACAAAAATATAAAAACTTTAAATTAGCTGGGTATGGTGGTGTGCTCCTGTAGTCCTAATTACCCAGGAGGCTGAGGCAGGGGGAATATTGATGAGGGCTTTGCTTTATTTTATCAGGACAACAAACTCATGACAAAACTCTGAGGCCTGCTTGCCTGTCTCCCTGCCTTAGACTTAAAATTCAGAGGTGAGAAGGGTATCACAGGGACAACTCAATACACTTACTTGAATTAAATTAAGTCTGACCATTTCTAACAAAGTCAGTCTGATTTGATTGTTCTCTCACTGAAGACTGATTTCACCAATTAGTTTACCTGATAAATATTTCCGTAAATTAAATGAGCTAAATTAGTAGTTTCAAAGTTCTTACAGATATATAAATGTATTTAAGAAAATCGACTTTTTATGAGTATTTAAACTTCTGATAAAATTGTTAGGTATCAATTTAAAAATATACAAAGGGGCATATAGTTTTATCAATTCTTCTGGTAGTGCATAAATAATAGTATGTGAAAACCACTGTTTCAAATTTTAGGAACTTTTGGATATTGATTCTAGCCAGTCTTACTTCTTATGTTGATGTTGCTTTTAATTTTCCTTCACTGTTAACATAAATCTCCGAATTGGCCAAATCTTCTGGATGTTCTTCAAAAATAAAGGTACCCTAGTCAAATAATCATGTAACTTTCCACACAATATTTTTGCATCACAATGCACATTAAATTAAAATAAGACTTAAAGTTCTGCAGTAGAGAAACCTGTTTAACCCAGCTTTCCCTCTACCTTATGTGGCTAGTGTAACCTTTTTCTGTAATATGTTTAACACCATGGAAGCACTGATCTGTGGCATACTTAGCCCCCTGAAGAGCATAATAATGTTTTTCTAACCTTTGAACAATTTAATCTCCCATATGTATGAGTATAACCTTTTTATATAACCTTTCTGAGGAAAGTAATACTTCTGATTTTTTTAATTTTGTAAGTGAACACAGCGTGAAATGTGGATAAAAAAAGAGCTTGTAGGAGAACTTAGATCTTTGTTAGATCTTCAGCTGAAATGGTTACGTTGATAGAACATAAGTATAATTCATTTATTTTTAGAACTTTCTTTTGAGTAAGTGGTTTTCACCTAAAATGTGATATATTTTATCTAAAATGTTTATGTTAAGAGCATTTAACTATACTTCCAGAAAAAGGTAATTTCTGGCATGAAAATTTCACGTGTTAAAAATAAAATTATTGTTTGTATTAACAGAAAATGGTGGCTGTCCAGCCAACAGAAGTGGTCAATATACTCAACTGTTTCACTTTCAGTAAAGACAAACTAGTTGCTCTTGAACTGTTAGCCTCGTAAGTATTTCCTTTTCTTTTTACTTCATTGGGAAAAAATGTGGAAGCCTTTTAAGTGTCTAAGTAGTATGTGTTAATGTGTCAAAATTGTAATAGTAAAAGGAACTCTAACAAAATACAGTCAAAAGCATAAGGATACATTCTGATTTCTTCATGAGAAAAAGTATCTAGTGTACGTATTACACATATGGTTATAACTTATAAAATGAAGGGGCTTAACAAGATTGTTTAATTTGATTTTTTGTATTTCAGTTATTTGCTTTGCCTTCCTACTCTGAAAAGACAGGAATTTAAGAATTAGAGGTTCTTTCACTTACTGACACAATAATTTTTTTTTTTTTAGCAAAGTGCTTATTTTTTCTGAGCCTTATTTGCCTCACTTGTAAAAATAAGACTCTTACCCACTTAATAGGGTAATGAACTCTGAATATCGGAAAGTCTGAAAGCACCTACCACAGCATTTGACAGGTGACCATAATGAATGTAAGCTCAAAAAGACAAGGAAAGAACCTACTCTTTTGCGTAACTGAAGAGTGTATAAGTTATTTATTTGTAACACATACATTTTTAAGTCCTTTTTATATTCATAGGTGTCGATAAAAGCACAAAATTAAAGCACAATATAAAACTTTATACATTTAGCAGAAAATGACTTTTATGCATTTTGCATGTGGGTGGATTCTCTTGCCATAGCTCTCCTAACTATCACTGAAGAGAGTATATTTTGAAAAATCTCAAAATAGTGATTTTTATTTACAGTATTACTGTTTTACTTTTCAGTAATCAGATAAACCTCAGTTGTTATATTTATATGTAAACATGTTATTTAAATTGAGCTATTAAAAGTAAATAGTCACACTTTTCTCCCTGTGTCACAGGGAAAGCTTACTCAGATATGTTTGTGCGATAAACAAAGATTGCTTACCTCTATGTATGGTCAGGTTTTTAAACAAGAAGCTAAATTGTGTTTTCTTGGTAGGAACATTATTGACGCACAGAATTCTCGTCCTATTGAAGATTTATTCAGGATAAATATGTCTGAGAAGAAACGGTGCAAGAGAATACTTGAACAGGTAGTTTTCTGAAGATTGCCATGTACTTGGTATGCTGGTTTTTCTGAACGTTGAAGGCGAAAAAGCACCTTTCTTCTTACTAACTTTGGTGAATAACTCGAATGCTGTTGTACAATGGGTTAAAAATGAACATCCCTGTGGTCTATGGAGTGGAAATAGAGCTGGTTGACAGGGACACTCAAGGGGGAAGAGATGGCTTGAGAGTGAGAAGTTGGTTTCAGCTTGAACCTCATGGAAATGTTTATGTCTTGATCCCTTGATACGTTTGTCATGGCTTCAAGTTTTTGCTTTAAACTTTATTTAGGAACGTAGGTTTTCAAATTTGCTTTGTTAACCAGTTTATTTTAAATCAGATTCATAAGAGATGAATATTAAAGCAAGTTTATTAGTTAAAACTCCAGTTTATTAGTTAAAAATCTATAAGAATTGGAGCAATAGTACTTGTCCAACCCTAGAAAACTTGATTTGTCATCTAAGGTAGTTACTTCTAAGGTAGGATTGTGATGGCTGAAAGCTGAATTAATTAATTATTATGAGCCTGGCAGTTCAGTTGTATTTAATACTCACAAACTCCTTTAAGCCCAGAGATGGTAGGCAAATTTGCCTTAGTCATACATTGTTGTAGAAGTGTTAAGATCTGAGCCATGTTTCTTCAGTAACTTTCTTATCAGTTTTCTTGATTAAAACCTTTAAGGCAACATGGGTATTACTGCTGTAGTTTTCTTTCTTATGAAGTGTTCCGATCATGTCACTTTCCTTCTCAGAAATTTTCTGGGCCTGAGTGTTCTGTGGAATAGGCCCTCTGGTCAATGTAAGTTAGTACAACTTTTCTACAAGGTAAACTTGAAGAGCCTTTAAAGTATTTATACTTTTTGGCCCCAAATTTCTACTTCTAGGAATTTATCTGAAGGAAATGTTGAAATATACAAATTTATATATAAGAGCATTCACCCCGGTATTCTTTATTATAGCAAAAAATTCAAATGATTTCAGGGTTGGGGTATTTAGTAGGGGGGCTGGGTTATATAGCTAATATACATGTATGTTTGTGAATGGATTTATACAACCAATATGTAATACATATAACATTGTACATACTTGGGAATATATATATACACACACATATAGCTGGATATTTCTATAACGTAATATAGATACATCAGAATATGTGTTGCCTAATACAGTGTTTTTTCATTTATTAATATGTATTGAGCACCAACTCAGTATGTGTGTGGCATCATTTAGAAGCTGAGGATGCAGTAATAAACAGACCTAAATCCCTTCCTTTACTATTTCTCATAAATACGTAACAGTATATTGAACATTATTACTTGGTTTTTCAATGGTATTTAGCTCTTTGGACCACCCAATGTCATGTTATTTGTTTATGTTGTCCTCCACTGGGTTGTAAAGAGCAGGGACCATGTTTCTTTCATCTCTGTGTCCTCTTTTCCTCAAATGTAACATGACCTTGGCGTTTGTAGATTTGAACTGTTATTTCCTGATAGTTGAAGAAATGGGACAGATTAGATAATAAAGACTTTTTTACACGATTTACAAAATCTGTTGTGAAGACATTCTTTGAGTCTGTTAGTTGCAACATTATTATGTTACCATTTTAATTGTTCCATTTAAATAAAGCGATTTTACTTATTACTTTTGGTCACATTCACCACTGTAAGTGCTGAATGATGTATGAGCAGATTGCATGTAGTGCTGTTCCTTAACTCATTTTTTTTTTAGCTGAGCTTCCCAATGTTCAGAATACTTGACTTTAAGAATTTTTTTTCTACCCCTCTTCTTATATTACAGGCTTTCAAGGGGGGCTGCAAAGCTCCTCATGCTATGATATCTTCTTGTGGAACGATCCCAGGAAATCCATATCCCAAAGGAAGACCTAGCCGCATAAATGGAATTTTCCCAGTAAGCATACTTCTATAGCTATATATGAAACTTCTCATGGTTAAGTATGAAGTGTAGAATAAGTTAATGGTATTTAAAGGAAAGGAATTTTATGTCAGTAACTTAATTCCTAGGCTCACCACTGATTGAAAGTTCATGTCTAAACTTCATTAGTGTATTAAGGATATTTATATAAAATCTATAGAACAAGGCAAATAGGATGATTTTGTTTTATTTTTCAAAGTAGTTTAGAAGCACTGATTTACATTTAGTAAAGGAACAGTTCTCAAATTCTCAGTGTTGTTACAATCTCAGTTTCATTCAGTGAAGTGTGTTTGGGAAACTTTGCATGCAGTGTTTCCTTCCTGGAGAATCACACTGCATATAAAGGCTCTGAGAAGTATATAAAAAAGAAACTTGTTTTTATATCATCTAATGTTCCTCAAACCTCTTTGTAAAACAACTTTCTCAAAGAATATTATATTTCTTTTGCCGCATAACAACCCCACAGCTTAGTGGATTAAAGTAATAAACGTTTATCACCTCACATGGTTTTTGTGGGTCAGGAATATTGGAGCGCTTAGCTGGGTAGTTCTGGTTCAGGTCTTTTCATGAGGTTACATTCATCTGAAAGTTTGATTGGAGCCCAAGAATAGGGCCTCAAGGTGACTCGTTTACATGCTTGGCAAGGTAGTGTTGGTGGTTGGCAGGAGTCCTTTGTTGTCCACCACAAGGACTTTTTTGTAATGCTGCTTGAGTGTCCTCATGACATGGCAGCTGGCTTCTACCAGAGCAAGTAATCCAAGCAAGAGGGGACAAATGGAAGCTGCCTGGAAGTCAGATGCCATCCTTTCTGCCATATCCCACGTGTTACACAGGTCAGCCCCATTCATTCTGGGAGGGAACGGTGCAAGGGCAGGTAGGAGATGAGGATCCGTCAGGGACATCTTGGGAGTTGACTCCCACGCTAGTATATACCATTTAGCCACACACACTGTTAGGGTGATGGCATACTGCAATAATCTATCAACTTATTCTGGTCTGTAAATTTTAGCAGTCTTGAATAAGGTTTTATTTACCCTTGACAGTATAAATAATCACACTTAATCTTTGTAGAGAACACCATTTTTTCTTATCTACTTTCAACTGTAACATAGGTACTCTTATTCTTTGAGGATTATACATACTGTGGCATTGGAAGTTCATTTCTGATTGCTCCTTTTTGTGAAGGAAAAAAAATTAGAACATACTGTGTTCCAAAAAAAGCAATAATATAGTAAAACAATGCAGCATAACAACTATTTACATAGCATCCACATTGTATTCGATATTGTAAGTAATCTAGAGATTATTTAAAGTAGATGGGTGGATATGTTGAGGTTATATGCAAATACTATGCCGTTTTATATAAGAGACTTGAGCATCCATGTGTTTTGGTATCTATGAGGGAGGCCCTAGAACCAGTCCCTCTGGATACTTGATCTTTTCCTGTCATTCTGTGTTTTTCGTGTTCACTTCTGAGTACCTTTGCATGTAATACGAGAGTTCCATAGCCTAGGAGGATTGAGGACCTTATCAGGGTCATGCCGCCAGGCGGTGCAGAATTGAAATGGGAATGCAAGTCTTTACCCTCTTACCAAGTCCTTTTCTTCAGTGTAATCCAGTGAGGTTGGTTATTATTATTGGTTTGAGGGGTTTTGTTTTTAATTTTGAATTCTTTTTTTTTTTTTTAAATAGGGAACTCCTTTGAAAAAAGATGGCGAAGAATGTACTAATGAAGGCAAAGGAATAGCTGCACGAATTCTTGGACCATCCAAACCAGTATGTTTAGAAAAGGATGAAACAAGCCCAAACTCCTTCCTACTTAAAGTTTTCTTTTTACTCAAAGCATAAATTTTATTTTTGTGTTGCAAAGTTTGAAGTATTCTAGAAGTTGTAGGAGAGAGAGAGAGAGTGAATGGTTGAGGGAAATACAAATATTTAACAATATTAAGAGCCCCTTTGAGGTTAAGCTTTTTATGTTAAAGTAAAATCAGTCAAATTGCTTTCAGTTTTTTTCTCGAGACGCATTCAGCTGCTCAGTTGCAGATATGGAGTGCAGAGAGTTTGTTTTAACTAAGTTTGTAGTTTAGCTGAATTAGTGTTAGTGAAACCACAGTGAAGCTAGGAGGTTGAAAGTATTTACAAGATAGTGATTATAATGATTGCATTGTAAACAGGACAGGAGAAGACAACCCTATGGGTTGAAGGATCTTTGGAGTTGAAGTACTAGAGGCCTGCATACAACCACCTTGCAAAACCTGCCCGTCCACATGACAAGAACTCCAGTGGAGTAGCTTATGGCAGAATAGTCACACATCCTGGTTCTTGCACAAGACTTCAGACAGGGCCACAATTATGGGAGCTGGAAATAATCTGGCTACCTTACCACCGTGAGATCCTTTCCCCTGCCTCGCAGGCATGCACAGGCTCTCTCTGTAGGTGTAAAGTAGAGCATTTATTTAGCTTAGCTTCAGGTACTTCCAGTTTTCTAAAGACCAGTTCTTTAAATGCTTCTTGTTACTTAGATAAGCTCCATCAACTGTAAAATAAGTATTGGTGGATTTATGGATTTCAAAGGGTGGAACAACTAACATACTGAATTCCGGATTCCAGTCTACATTCTACTAGAGTTGTCAGAATGCCAAATGCTAAAGCAAACAGTGCTTTTTTCTTCCAAAAGGAGAAAAGAGGGTGGGAATGAGGATGAATTCCTGTCACTTTAGGAGGATGTTGCCACTGGGAGTTCTTGCGTCATTTGAGATTGTAAAACCTAGACGTTTTCTTGTCTTTGTTATGTAGGAGGAAACAGGAATTCTTGGTTTAACTTAGGCTGGGCCTAGGAGGAGTTTGCTGTTTACAATGAGGTCTAACCCCTTATTGGAGATGATTTTTAAAAATAAACACCTTTGTGACCATCTTTGGCAAGATCTATGTTTGGAATTTAATAGCAACCACATTTATTAAAGCAAAGAAATTTCCGTCATTTGTCATCGCATGTAGTCCAGTAGTTGGTATGCTGGGACATTTTTAGCATATTAGGACTAAATATTTTGAAAGACAAGTTGCCAAGGAGACGGCTTATTTGGTTTTCTTCTAACTGCTGTGTTTTCCCCCATCTTTTAGCCTCCTTCAACATATAATCCACATAAACCTGTTCCTTATCCAATACCTCCATGCCGACCACATGCAACTATTGCACCAAGTAAGGAGTTCCCTTATTTTTTACTTGTTTTTCTTTTTTGCTGTTTATTTATTAAATTGAAAGTAAGTGCTGGTCTATGTGCTTGGGAAATCTGTAGCACCTCTGATATGCTACTGTGAGCTTAATTATGCCCATAGTTAGTTAGTAGTGTCCTGGCCTAGAACACTGTAGCAGACTGTTTATTTAGGATATTTTCTTTATGATAAATTACAGATTACTTTTAGTCATTCATTATTTATGAGTTTCACTTGGTAAATCATCTTGAATTCCTTTTTTGGTAGTTGGTGTTCAGAGGCGTCATTAATGCATTTAACTTAAAAAAGTCAAGTATATGTGTTTGGCAGGAAAGACAAATAATTTAAGTATAGCAGAGTCTGCCTGCCATGCCATTCACTGAGCTTATCCCTGCAATGAGCATGCAGTGGGAAATAGGAATCTCTGGTTGTTTCATTTGGTGTCAGTTTTCACTTAACTCTAGACCTAGACCTCTATCTAAAATCAACTCTATTAAATAGGAGTTTTTATAATGAATAGCTGCATTAATATAGTTTGAACTCCTAGTCACAGAACAATACTAGTCACAGAACAGTGCTAACTTATATTTTTTTCTGTTGTGTTTTTATTTTAGGTGCTTATAACCATGCAGGTCTGGTACCATTAGCCAATGTCATAACTCCAGGTACGCCCCCTCCACCTCCATATACTCCTAATCCTGTAGGAACAGGTAAAGTCATGTTATTTGGGAGTATTTAAGTAACTTACTCATACACAAATGTATACTTGGAAGGGACAGTTGTTGGCATGACGTAATATTCCAACAGAGGGAACACAAGCTCAAGAGTCTGAAGGATCTGGAAGTGAATCCTTGGTAATATTGGATAGTTTTCGTAGTCTTGATGGACTTCACTTTCTCTATTTATAGTATAGGATAACATTTTAATAGCATTTATTCAGTAACATATTTAATGAATATTAGATGATCCTATCATGTGCTGTGTGCTGTGGATACAGAGGTGCACAAAGAGTCATGTTTGCAAAGAGTCTAGTGAAAAAATACAGATGAGGAAGAGAAGGCCATTTCAATATGTTCTACATTATTGGTTCTGAATTGCACATTTTTTATAGTTTAATTTCTCTGTAATTAGAATGTGATTTATAGCAAGTGGCATCTGAGATTCAAAGAGATAAGTTGGAATGATCAGTGCTGTGATAGGGTTAGAATGCTATGGAAACTCATAGGAGAGGCATCCAAACCAGCCCTGCTAAGGTAAATGTGAGCTGCTTGCTTAATATACTGCTAAAGGTTGTTGACCCAGTAATGAAGCTGCCATTTAATCGAATTAAGTTGAGGAGGACACGGGTAAAAACAGACTGATAATCAAATATGAGGAATGACAAAGCAACAATGAGGTGGTTTCTCTGTAGCCAGGAACTACCTGGGGCACTTTAAAAATATATCCTTAGTTCCTCACTTGTAGAGATTCTATTCAGTGTATTGTGGTGGGGTTGCCTGGTGTTTTTATTTTATTTTTTTAATGATCTGGTGGTTCTTTAAGCAAGTTTGGGAAATGCTAGAATGTGTGCACAGAGAACCCAAGAGAGATAAAAGTATCAACTTTTTTTTCCGAGGATCTTTATTAAGTGCCAGAGTAAAGAGAGCTGGAGGACTTTCTGCCTCCAAACTTTTAAGAAGAATCTTTGGACACTAGGGTAGGCACCTTTCTGACTCAGCAAAGGAATTGTCAGAAACTGAAATTGATGGATGAATATGTAGGAGTTGACAGTGGGATAGCAAAGAAGACTCTGCGCAAAGGCAGTTTATCACATGCAGATTAGAAGAGTAATTACTTGGGGAGGGGGTGAATTGGGCACCCCGTGCCTCACAGAGGTAGGGCAGGAGCTGGAATTGAGCCCGCTGGAGCCTAAGTTCCACTGCCAGTTGGCATGATTGTCTCCCCATTCACTTTGCTAATGACATAAAGACTCCATTTGAGTGGCCTTGGGCTGCCTATGTAAACACCAGCTAGTTATGGGAAAAAGAACTATTTCTCGTGAGTGGCAAAACTTTGACGTGCTATGGAGAAGTATCATTGACTTAATGAATGCCACCATTTGGGTAAATTACTCCTACCATGGAGAGGAAGGGGTCATAAAAAAGCAGTGAGAAAGGACTAAAACACCCCAACACTTGCCAGGCCAACCTTTTTCATTGGGTCTTTTGGTAGTATGGGATATGAAGAATAAATGGTTTCCTATATGTTGTCAAACTATTCTCCAAAAACCCTATACCGGTTTATACCTGTCCGTAAGAGTATGTGAGAATACAGTTTCTTGACACCCTTTCAGCATGGAAGATTTTCAGTTTTTTAACTTTGTCAATCTGGTAGACTAATTTAGCTTACATTTTTGTTTCTGTTTTTTAACAAAAAATTAATTTTTATTTATATCAGTTGTTGTTTTACTCATGAGTTTGTATTTTGCTTAGGAAATTCTTCCTCACCCCAACAATATGAAAATATCATGTATATTCTCTAATTAGTTTTATAGTTGTTCTTTTAAAGGTATAGCTTTTAGTTCGACCACCCTTCATATTTTTATATGTGTGTGTGGTAGGAATAGAGCTTAATTATTTTCTTGTCCTTCCTAGAGACTTTTACAGTCGCTCAATAGTATATAATTATTATTTTTTTTTTTTTACTAGCCAGGCATGGATTCTGTTGAGTACACTGATGAAAGTTGCAAAACATTTTTTCCAAAATTTATCATTTTATTTCTTGCCCTTTGTTGTGGTACCTTTTGCCCTTAGAGTTTTGAGTTTTACACTTTTGCCTAGACAAAAACAGGCTGTGAAAGCAAAGCTGGAACCAAGTTGCCTTGGTTAAGATCTTCTTATCCCAGGGTAGTTCAGATATTCTAGCTCTTAGAAGATACCTACTCCATCTGGAATTTCATTTCATATAGGGGATGAAATAGAAGTTCATCTTAATTTTTCCCCAAATGGTGGCCAGTTGTGCCAGCACCATTGATTAATCTGTCTTCCCCACTAATTTGAAATACCACATTTATCTTAAGTTTCATACACACATAGGTATGAGTTCTTTATTAAAATTCCACTGTAGTTAACTTTATTTTATGATTATATCATACTAATTTTACTAGCAGATCTGTAGTGTGTTCTAATGTTTCATAAGGCAGGCTCCCCCTTACTTATTTTTGTATTTTTCTTATCGTTAGAAATCTTGCATCTTAACCTTAAGATCATTTTCTGCAACTTAAAACAATGTGTGTGTGTGTGTGTATGTGTGTACAGAGAAAGAGAGAGATATAATAATTTCAGAAGAATTGGCATTTTTATGATAGTAAGTCTTACCTTTCAGTTATGTGTGTATATCTTTATATCATGTCAAGCTAGTAGTGTTTTCTTCCCCAGGGTTTACTTTATTCCTTTCAAGAGGATATTGTAGTTTCCTACATGCAGGTTCTATGCCTTAAATTTGTCTATAGAATTTAGAGATATTTTTGGTTACAATTATAAATAGAATGTTTCATTTCTAGGTGCTTATTACTAATTACCCTCTCTAGTTTTTTTTTTTAAGTCTCTTGAGTTTATAAAATAAATATATAAAATAAACTTGTTTATAAAATAAATTATAAAATAATATCAGCTGAGTTATAGTCTTACTATAAAATATTTCTTTGTTTCCTAGGTCTTATTGAGTGATAATATTGTCCTGACTTATTTTTATTTTTATTTCATAAAAAATATTTTGCCTGTACCTTTATTTTAAACTTTTTTCCCCTATGATTTTATTTGGTAGATTGGCTTGGTTTGTCAATTATATATAGCTGAATTTTTATTTTTAAGCCTGTTAGACTTTTAATAGGAATTTGTAATGATAATAAATACTACACATTTGTTCTTAGTTCTTCCATTTTTATTTTCATTATTCTTTTATTCCAGTTTTGTTTTTATGACCTTTGCTAAATTGTATTGGTCAAATTGCCATTTTAGTTTTTTTAACAACTGTTCTCTCCTTGACCCCACCCAAACTTAGAAATTTTCTTTAATATCGCCAACTATTACCTTCTTATTCTTAATGGTTGTCAGTGTACAAAAACGTAAAACTTTCTGTATATCATTTTACTTCCATATTCTTTTCGTTTTTGTTTTGTTTTTTTATTTTTTGAGATGGAGTTTCACTCTTGTTGCTCAGGCTGGAGTGCAGTGGCGCAATCTTGGTTCACCACAATCTCCGCCTCCCAGGTTCAAGCAATTCTCCTGCCTCAGCCTCCTGAGTAGCTGGGATTACAGGCATGTGCCACCGTGCCTGGCTATTTTTTTTTTTTTTTTTTTTTTGTATTTTTAGTAGAGACGGGGTTTCTCCACGTTGGTCAGGTTTGTCTTGACCTTAGGTGATCCGCCCACCTCAGCCTCGCAAAGTTCTGGGATTACAGGCATGAGCCACCACGCCCAGCCTCTCCTTTCTAAAATCAATTTGTGTGTTTTGTTGGGATACTAGACATTTTTGCTTCTGATACCTAATTTCTTTAAAATTGCCTTTGATCATGACTTGTTACTGTTTCTTCTGTTTGTTTTATTCCTTGTCTTGATATGCCTGTTCTAATTTTCTTTTGGTAGAAAATGACTTTAAGAAATTTTTTCAGAAAGGACACATGTTGTGGATGGAAAATTCAATTCCAGATAATTTTCTTTATTGGGAACTTGGTCTCTTTGTGTAAGCTTACAAAGAATTTTTTTTATCTTTGGATTTCAGAAATTTTACCAGTATGTTGAGGTGTGTATCTTGTCATTAATCTTTTCTGGCACTCTGTAAGTTCTTTTGATGTGAAAACTCAAGTCTTTAAAGCTTAGGAAAATTTTGTTTTTATTCCTTTAATTGTTGCATTTTCCTCTGCTCTTTTCCCCCTCCTCCTGTTGCTCTTATTTTACATTTTCTGTATTTGCCTTCTAAGCCTATTACCTATTCATTTATGACATCTTTTCCATTAAAAATTTTTTTTGGCATTCTAAGTGATATTTGTTTCTTATTTCCAACCATTATTTAACTTTTAGTCATTTCTAATCTTTATTATTCTTTCCATTTATTAATTTGGAATCAGATTTTTATATGTAAAAGGCTAATTTCCCAGTAGTTTGTGTGTGTGTGTGTGTGTGTGTGTGTGTGTGTGTGTGTGTGTATGTGTGTCAGGTTTTAAAAGTCCTTTTTCTTTCATTAAATCTCCATTGTTCTGGTGGTTATTTGTTGTCAGCTCAGTCAAGCTCATGAATTCCTTAAACAAGCTGTGGTTTTACTTTGCTCATTATACCAGGACGTATGTATGCCTGTCACAGTGTTGGTTTCTTGGGCAGTTTTTGTCAAGCCATAAGATGGTACATTTTTCTCCCTTTGTATCCTTGGCTAATGGGCTGTTTGGATAGCTTCTTTCCCTTGAGGGGTGTGCTTTAGGTTGTCAGTCTCACAAGCTTCAAGTCAGCCTCAACTAGGCTAGTTCCCCATGGCAGTTCCTAATATAGGGCCTTTCCCAGAGCTGAGTACAGCAAATGGGCAGGACAGTTTCTTTCTGTTGGCTTGGGCAATCCACAGTGAATGGCAGTGAATTCTGCACTCATTCATCCAGCTGCCACCTTTCACTTCTCAACCTTCCCACTCCCGTAGGCACTGGTACTCAGAGGATCTGTCTGTCAGCTCAGCCAATGATAGTGGTCCTCGCTGCACTACAGCTGCAGGGTACACTTTCTTCTGGATGGCACCCTTAGGCCAGCATCTTTGCAGAAAGTGTTCTTGAATACTGAGTGTATATGTAAAAATAACAGTGTGTATTTAAAACCTGACAAGCTAAGGTGGAGGTGCTAGGGGAGAAAAGAGCAGTTGCTCAGTTGCTGGTAATCCTCTTAGTCTTCAGATACAGTAGTGAAGTATTAGTAGTAATAATGGTAGAGTTATTACTATTTTCATTTCCTTTCTTTTTCCATATGCATACATTTTTTTCTAACACGGTATACATGTATTTATATCCTGTGTTTTTCTTTTTATACAAATATATGTTTATTATGGTGGCAAATATTTGATTAAAGTTTAAAATGAACTTTTATTTATTTTTATGTAGAGAATGAAGACCTTTCCAATCAGTCAAAACCTATACAGAATCAAAGTAAGTACCAAATTTGATCCAGAGATAACGGATATCTGTCATGGTTTGCTCTGTTATTCACTGAGAATAATTTGAGTATATTTGGAATTGTTATGTTTTAGAGAAAGTTTCTGGTTAAAGAATATAATTCAAACTTGTTAACAGTGGTTTACCAGTGTTACATATTATATACATAACATGAAATGCATGTATTAACTGGACTTAAAATTAATCTTAGGACTTTTATACAATTTGCAAAACTTGCAGTGTAATCTAAGTACTACGTAGCATTGCATTCACATTCACTTTACTTTCTGTGATACTGGAAACCTCATTTGTTTTTGATATAAACACATGGGATGATAAAAATCCTTTTTGACAAGTGCTAGTTAGATTCTACTTTTAGAGTTCATTATTTCAATAAGTATTATTAAGCATATCTTAATATAGAAAAGAACAAGGGGCACCAAAGCAGAAAATGGAATTGAAAAATGAAAATGAAGTGTGTCCTACATAGTGCCTCCAGATGGCAGCAGTGCTGCCATGTATTTTTTCCCCTAGGTGAGGATCTGTGTGGTCAGGCAGGAGAGACTTTCTTGTATGAGACAAAAAGTGACATCCGTTCTTGTGTAGCAAAGTATCACAATAGCCTGACCATTGTAGTACATAGTTAGGAGTCTCAGTGGGAGCATTCCATTCCCTGAGAACAGTGCCTAGCAGATGCTTCTCAGCTGGTGGTTTCTAAAGGAGGTAGCAGAGTGGGGTGTAAAGAACACTAAGTGAAGTGTCAGGACATCCAGTTTCTTATCCTGCCTCTGCCACCACCTACTTTTGTGACCTTGAACAGGAAATTTAACTCCTGTGAAAAGGAGATTGAAGAAACTTCAGCTGTTATGTTCAACTTTATTATTTTATGTTCAATTGTTTTTGAAGGGAGTAATCAGGTTAGTTGTTGTAAGTACCAGTGGCAGGAATAGCATATTTTGTTTTCCTATGTTGTATGATGTTAGCATGATTAAGATTTTATTTTTTCCTTTTGGAACTATATTAAGAAACAGAAATTGGCCAGGTGCTGTCGCTCACACCTGTAATCCCAGCACTTTGGAAGGCTGAGGTGGGTGGATCATGAGGTCAGGAGATCGAGACCATCCTGGCTAACACGGTGAAACCCCATCTCTACTAAAACTACAAAAAATTAGCCGGGTGTGGTGGCGGCCTCCCGTAGTCCCAGCTACTTGGGACGCTGAGGCAGAATGGCGTGAACCTAGGAGGCGGAGCTTGCAGTGAGCCGAGATCGCGCCATTGCAGTCCAGCCTGGGTGAACAGAGCGAGACTCTGTCTCAAAAAAAAAAAAAGAAAGAAAAGAAACTAAGACAAACTAGTATAGCAGTTAAAGATGTGGGTCTGAAAGACCCAGGCTCAAGTCTTGGCTCCACCATATAGTATCTGCATGATCTTTTATCCGGTAGCTTGGTCATATAGCAAGCCTCAGATTGCCCGTCTGTAAAATGAGGGTGTCAGTTTCTATCGCAGACAGTTATTGTGAGGACAAGTGAAGTGATGGGCCTAACTTAGCACAGGCCTTGACAGATCGTGTTTTATGGTTAATAACCAAATTAGATGATTGGAAAGTACTATTTATTATGGTATGTGGTTGGGATTTTTAAAATTTTTGTTCGTTTCATTTTTACCTGCAAGTGCTATGATTAATCATGCATAGCTTTTGCTTCATTAAATAAAAAGATATCCAACAGAGGCTGCTATGAAGAACACTCTAGGATAGCTTGGTTTTACCTTCAGATTTGTCATTAGCTACATGGTCTTCAGCATATAGTTTAATAAGAGAGTGAATTCGCAAATGGTACCCAACACCTACAGACTTAAATACCTTTTTGGTACATTATTTACAAACATAAGATTAGGATTATATTCTTTATGCTTCTAGTTCTTAGAAATTAAGTACAAAAAAGGTACAAATCCATTTTTATAGGTAATGTAAGTTTAAAATGATAGCTAGTCTTATTTTATTGAAACCAAATCACTGCTTACAACCATTAATATGGTCAAGACTTAAGAACTTTGGAGTTTCAGTTTATATACTTAAATATGACTGTTTGTCAATTTTCCAATCATATTTTTTTTCTAAGACAACTACAAAATTTGTTCAGCCCAATGTGACACCCCTTGGCCTTCACGTAGTGCAAATGAATTATGTGTGTGTTGTTTACCTCCCTTTTCTTCCTAATGTCCCTTCCCATCTATGAGTAGCATAGTGTATTTGTTGACCATGTCAGCTTGCTTGTGTCAAAAGAATCTTAATTATACATAAATTTTAAAATGTGTTAATCCATGAAAATAGATCTCAGTTGGTTATCACTGCAACAGGAACATTCTCTGTTTACAACTGAAACAGAGTTTGATGTGGGTACAGTATCAGATGATGGTTGTCTTCAGGACATTAGCTACCTAAGTCATGGTTTCCCTTGACACCAAGATTATCACAGGTGGGGATAGCCATTGAATACATTCAGAGGGGAGTCCACATCATCCCCCAAAATGCTTATTATTTTAGAGTTTATCAGAATAAAAATACTAGAGCAAACTCTAGAAATAGTGTTGGGAATAGTCCTTGAGTGGGTCTGGGAACTGTAGTTTGGGGGAATTACGATATATCCAGCTCAGCAGACACTCATTAAGTATGCAGGTGCTGTGTTCTGTGCTAGGTAATAGGACTGTAAAGATGAATTAGACATAGCTTTTGCCCCTAAAGGAGTTGCCAGGTAAAGGTTGGGGTTTAATGTAGTGCAGAGTGGTCGGTATGAGCAACTGTTTGGGGGTGGGGCGGGGCAACTGTACAGATTAACAATCTGGAATATTAAATTCAACTCACAGAATGGCAGCAAACAGTACTGGAGAGACGGGCATGAATCCTGGAAAGCCTTGTATGGCCCTGCAAGGGAAGCCATGTTCTGAAAGCTCCTATGAGGGGGACTGACTTGTGGTTATTACTCTAGATAAGTAGATTGAATTAGAGGTAAAGTCAGTGCAGCAGCACTAATCACAATTAAAAGAAATGCTGTAATTTTTAAAAAGTGGAAAAATATGAAAGGACACGTTGTAGGCTTCTCAAAACTTCCTGTGATTTGGAGAGCTATTTTGAGCAGAGTCTAGACAACAGCTGAATCTGACTGGCTCCAGAGTAGAGATCTGAGAGCTGGAACCCAGCAATGTAGACATTACAAGAGCCTATTGTACCTATCATTTTTTATTTGGTATTTGTTAAGTATTACAAAGATGGTTATGCTTTTTAATTTAAAATTTGATGTTTCAGCATGATGATACATTCTTGCCTTTTTTCCCCCTTCCATATAGCATTTTCCACCCCAGCAAGTCAACTATTTCCTCCTCATGGTTCTAATCCTTCAACACCTGCTGCAACTCCTGTTCCTACTGCATCCCCAGTCAAGGCAATCAGTCATCCATCAGCATCAGCAGCTGCCACCGTTTCTGGAATGAACCTGCCGAATACTGTCCTTCCTGTGTTCCCAGGGCAGGTCTCCTCAGCCGTTCACACACCTCAGCCATCAACGCCAAACCCAACAGTTATCAGAACCCCTTCATTGCCCACTGCACCTGTTACGTCTATCCACAGTACAACCACCACTCCAGTTCCTTCCATTTTTTCTGGCCTAGTGTCACTGCCAGGTCCTTCTGCCACTCCTACCCCAGCCACTCCTACCCCAGGACCTACACCACGGTCCACTCTTGGTTCCAGTGAAACATTTGCTTCTACTTCTGCCCCTTTCACTAGTCTCCCCTTTTCCACCAGCTCTACTGCTGCTTCTACCAGCAACCCAAATTCTGCTTCATTGTCATCAGTTTTTGCGGGGCTCCCTTTGCCCTTACCACCAACATCCCAAGGCCTATCCAACCCAACTCCTGTGATTGCTGGTGGCTCTACTCCCAGCGTTGCCGGTCCACTTGGTGTGAACAGTCCTCTTTTGTCTGCGTTAAAAGGCTTTCTGACATCCAATGACACCAGTTTAATCAGCTCCTCTGCTTTATCCTCTGCTGTCACAAGTGGGCTGGCTTCACTGTCTTCTCTTACTCTTCAGAACTCGGACTCTTCCGCTTCAGCCCCTAGTAAGTGCTATGCCCCGTCGGCCATCCCTGCCCCACAGAGGACCTCCACTCCAGGGCTGGCCCTGTTCCCAGGCCTGCCGTCTCCTGTAGCTAACTCAACTTCCACTCCCCTGACTTTGCCTGTACAGTCTCCTTTAGCCACTGTTGCATCAGCTTCCACATCAGCGCCAGTTAGCTGTGGCTCCTCAGCCCTGCTTTTGCATGGCCCCCACCCAGGTACCTCAGATCTGCATATTTCATCTACCCCTGCTGTAACGACTCTTCCTGTTATGATCAAAACTGAGCCCACGAGTCCTACTCCCTCGGCCTTCAAAGGCCCGTCTCATTCTGGGAATCCCTCTCATGGCACTTTAGGTTTGTCAGGGACATTGGGCCGTGCATATACTTCAACATCCGTGCCCATCAGTTTATCTACTTGCCTTAATCCTGCATTGTCAGGTCTCTCCAGCTTGAGTACTCATTTAAATGGTTCAAATACCCTTTCTTCTATTTCCCTTCCACCACATGGTTCCTCCACTCCCATCGCACCAGTATTCACTGCTCTTCCTCCTTTTACTTCTTTGACCAACAATTTTCCTTTAACTGGCAACCCGTCTCTTAATCCATCAGTATCTCTCCCAGGGTCATTAATAGCCACCTCATCCACTACTGCCACCTCCACATCTCTCCCTCATCCCAGCTCAACGGCAGCTGTTCTCTCAGGGCTTTCTGCTTCAGCACCAGTCTCCGCAGCACCTTTCCCCCTCAACCTGTCTACTGCTGTTCCCTCACTTTTCTCAGTTACTCAAGGACCTCTGTCATCTTCAAATCCCTCCTACCCAGGCTTTTCTGTCTCTAATACCCCAAGCGTTACCCCTGCTCTTCCCTCATTCCCGGGGCTGCAGGCACCATCTACAGTCGCAGCTGTCACACCACTACCTGTGGCTGCCACAGCCCCATCCCCAGCTCCAGTCCTCCCAGGATTCGCCTCGGCATTCAGTTCCAATTTCAACTCCGCTCTTGTTGCACAAGCCGGGTATGTGGATACTTTGGAAATGGATAAAATTATTCACCTAACTTGTAGTTCACATTTCAAGTCGTCCAAATGAATGTCAAAATCTAAACGATGTTTTCCTGGACGGAAACTTTAGCACTCAAAAAAATGTTTTATGAGCCACGTTAAGATAAATATATAAAATATTAATGCCTGTTGACGTAGTTTTTGGATTTGTATTTGGTAGTTTTATTAGACAGCAGAAAGGATTATATGCAAAACAGACTTACTGAATTTCGAATAATATACTTCACAGAAAGTAAGTTTCATATCAGTGAATGGCTGATTTTTACGGTCCTTCCAACAGAGGAATAAATTATAATGTTTTTGTTTTGTTTTTAATGTTTTAAGATTGTATTTGACAAATATGGAAGCAGTAGCTTTTATGTCTTGTCTGCAGTTAACTTGTTTTTCTGTCAATTGTTTTAGTTTATCATCTGGACTTCAAGCTGCAGGCAGTTCTGTTTTTCCAGGCCTTTTGTCCCTCCCAGGTATCCCTGGGTTTTCTCAGAATCCTTCACAATCATCCTTGCAAGAATTACAGCATAATGCGGCCGCACAGTCAGCATTGTTACAGCAGGTAAGCAGCGATGGCTGGCATAAATAACATAGTAACATGTATAACTAACTTCTGTAGTGAGAATGTTGCAGTATCATTTGCGATATCCCAACAGTGGCAAAAAAAAATGGCTCTCAGGAGAATGCATGGAGATTTGATGATTAGTTCTCCCCAGATTTGCAAATTATGCTTGTCTTCTTTCAGGAGAGTTACAAAGGTGGTAGGATATAGACATCTGTATGAATTGTTTTTCCTTCCTGCTTATAGATTTTACTTGATAAAATTTAAGAATCTATTCATGACAATTAAATGTTAACTTGTCTTCTATAATTTAAGCTAAATAATTGACCATTAAGCACATTAGCTGTAGAAAACCTATTGACTTTTGAGAGAATATTAAATATTTTAATGACGATTCTGTGCATCTCTTTCACCTTGAAGAAATTTGAACATTTTCTTAAAAATTTTAGGTGACTGAGCAGACTTGATTGTGACTCAGAGTTTTGTCTGTCTTTCCTATTCTGAATAGCTCTATGTGGCATGGGTAGAAGCAAGCGTGGGCTTGAATGAACTTGGCACTCTGCTAAACCCACATGCTCTTCTTTCCATCAGGTCCATTCAGCTTCGGCTCTGGAAAGCTATCCAGCCCAGCCTGATGGGTTTCCTAGTTATCCTTCGGCCCCAGGAACACCATTTTCTTTGCAACCAAGCCTGTCCCAAAGTGGGTGGCAGTGAATACTTGTAACTTTTATTCTCCTTCAGAGCAACATCAGAATTGCCTAAGAACTGCAGTGAACAATCTGACAAATGTGAAGCTGGCCAAAAGTCAGAAAATGAGAATGAGGATAATGCTGGAGAAATTGTGACAACAATTTGAAAATTGTGGTTGCATTTTAAAAAATGGTTTCAAGTATGAACACTCCCCTATGTAAATATGCTGACAATAAATTGTATGGAGAATGGTATTTAAAAAGTGTTTGGAGACTTTTCACCTGTCCTATAAAATTTGAATTGTGTATGTGATCTACATAGAAAAAGTATTAAAGAGTAGATTGAACTCTTTATAGCCGAATACAGCCTTAAATATGCTTGTATAGCATCCACTGGCAGAAGTAATAGTTGTGCCTCAGACTTAGGGGTTGCACGTGGCCCTGGGGGAGTTACTACCCTTGGTATGCATGAGCGGTTCCTATTAGCATCAGTGGGAACTCAGTACTCTATGTGTATCCACAAAAGGGAACTTGAGACCCACAGTTATTCTTAATTTCTGATATTAACAACCATACATACTGCTGAATTTAACTCAATATATTTCAGGTAAGTGGCAGCGATGCTTAATGTAGTCTTCAGAATGACTTTCAGGTGTTTTCAACTAAAAGTATATATCCAGAACTACATCCTTATAAGAAATACAAGTAAGACTTAGGATAATTTGCCTTCAAAACAGTTCTCCTAATCTCAGC
This sequence comes from Piliocolobus tephrosceles, assembly GCF_002776525.5. Taxonomy (NCBI): domain Eukaryota; kingdom Metazoa; phylum Chordata; class Mammalia; order Primates; family Cercopithecidae; genus Piliocolobus; species Piliocolobus tephrosceles. Next base: position 77,480,582 of record NC_045455.1, read on the forward strand.
AGTATCCAATGAGTGAAGGACACTTGACTGACTCCAGGGCCACCTCTATTACTTACTGTACTATGGAAGCTCCTGGTGAATGTTTACAATTATGGGATGTAGTATTTCTATTTGTACTTTAAGTCAAATGCTTATATGAAATACGTGACAACAAATAGAGAAGACTGGCTCTGTTAGTAATTACGCAGTATGTACTCTGAGGACTGTGGTAGTATAACGGGCGAATGTCATTAATTTTGGAGTAATAACTGCCACATGTGGGGAGCAGGGGAGTAGGGAGAGTGAATTCCAAACCTGTGATTAAAAGTGTAAACTATAGACTCTACTGTAGTACATTTCAGGATCTAGAAGTTTTACTTTTATAAAGACGGTGTCTGGAAGATGTTGCTAATGTATTTTACTTCAACATAGGGAACAAACTTTTTAAGTATATTAATAAACCTGTATGGTTAGTTTTTAACAATTTTTTAAAATAAACTTTATGGATATGACAAATACTCTGTGTTTTGCCAAGTGCTTGGATAGGCTTTCTAATTTTGTATACGTGCTAGAGTTAGTAAATTGAACATTTTTATCCAAATTTAGTTTAACTCAGTTTATACTACTGATTGCTCATTCGTTTAAATGATATCTTAATGTAAACTTCATAACCAACACATGAACAGACTGATTTATGTCTTTAAACACACAATGTAAGCTATAGTTTAATCTGATAACAGTTGCTAGAAGTTGCCATTTGTTTTTCTTAAATCTATACCCATAAAACTTTTTTAAAGATTATATTGTGTTTTTTTATGTGTTGACCATTCATTCAGAAAATATTGAATGAGTAGTCTTGATACAATATGATGCCACTACAAGGTGTATTTCTGCTATCCTGTGAGCCCCTTGAGAAGAGGAGCTATATCCTGTTCATCTTATGAGATCCCTGGCCTCACACATAATTGGCCATTCAAAGGTGTATTTAAAGTGAATGTTTTTAGAATCCTTGCACTATTTCCTGGAGGCTAGTTTTATGTGTATATGGGGTAAGTAACCTAATTCACTTACATCCAAGATGTAAGTCACATAATAAGTGGTAAATCTGAAGCAAGCATCTACTATGAATACTTCTACTACCAAGTGCTAAGAAAACACGAGATGTGAGGGGAGTATCTTACTACCTGAGGGAGTCTAGAAAGATTTATCAGTGGCATTAAAGTCTTAAAGAATGAGTAAAGTCTTAAAGAAGAGTGGGGTGTTGAGAAGTACACAATTTTCATGTAAGAGAGGGGTAGGGGGAAAATAATCAGTCACTCATGCCTGTGTCTGACTCAGTGAATCTGAATTTTTATATAAGGTAACGGGAAAATTCAGGGAATCTGCATTTTACATAAGGTAACAGATAAATGGGACAGGGGAACAATCAGATATGCGTTTGTGCCAGGTGGACAGAAGGGTGATGCATCTATAAAGATAAGCTATCCATTTACATTGCTATGGTGAATTTTAACAGAAATGCTTTAGGGTAAACATCTTGGAGGTCAGTAGGAATTTCCTTGTGGGCAAAAATGTGGGGGAGGGGTGTAGCTTTTCATCTTGTAACCATCTTATTCAGAAACCAAAAAGAGGAGGTAGGTTTTTGTGACCCATTTCCCAGCTTGATGTTTCCCTTTGGCTTAATGAGTCTGGGGTCCCAAGATTTATTTTCTTTTCACAAGGTAGTTTCACAACTCAGAGAAAGGTGCCCACTGAAGTTAGGCTTTTACTTCCCACAGAACCTGATAGATAGGGGTGCTACTTTCTTTGATGTTTATATTCCAAAGGCTAGCTCCTGAGACCTTGAGATATTTAGTCCTGGGTTGTGAAACTGGCAAGAGGCTTTTCAAAAGATTTAAATCACAAAGAGGCAGAGAAAGAGTTTATATAAGCTAGTATATCCCATTAATGAAACAATAAAAAATAAACATTTTAAAAACAAAAAAGAATTTATAATGACTATTTTGTTTTTGTTGTTTTTGTTTTATTTACTTTTTTATTTAAGAAAATGCCCTAAGAAAAGAGATTAGAGGCCTAGAGTCAGGAAGAAACCCGTCTAAAGTTTAGTCAAGCTGAGATTCGCTTTAAGGTTTTCTGCCCACTATTATATCTCTGAGATTCATCCATATTTTACATACAGCAGTTTTGTCTTTTTTTCTTGCTGAGTAATATTCCTTTGAACATGAATATACCACAACTTCATTTATCCATTCTACTGTTGATAATACAGCAGTAGTTTTCTCTTTTTTTTCTTGCTGAGTAATATTCCTTTGAATATGAATATACCACAACTTCATTTATCCATTTTACTGTTGATAGATGTGGGCAAACTTCGTATCTTGGATTCTGTGAATAAAATGGCAATGAACATTGTTGAATGTATTTTTCACTCTCATCAGTAGTCATTGCTCTCAGGTATTAGCTGGAAATTGAATAATGAGTCATAAAGTAGGCACATGTTTAGCTTTAGTAGACACTTCCAAATAGTTTTTGAGGTGATTGTACCAACTTGACTTCCAACAGCACATTTGAGCACTCCAGTTGCTCCTCAACCTTGCTAAACATGGTTTTGCCAGTCTTTAATGTTTGCTATTCTGGTAGCTGCGTACTGGAATCTAATGGTGGTTTTGACTTTCATTTTTTTGGCGTGTAATGTACATCATCCTATTTTGATTGTTTAAAATCATGTCATAATACTTAAACAGTTATTTCTGCTAAGAAACTAAGACTATGATAACACAGACTTGAGATAAAATATTGTAGGTAGTATTGATCTAATATTTAAATACTCTTGACCAAGCTGACGTTGAGAAATAAACAACCAAGTCACCTAGCCTGTTTTATTGACTATAATTCATTTCTGTTTCTAGTATCATTTAAGTGGGGGTAGTGATACAAAACATTCTCTCCTGCTTCCTGGCTCACACAAGCAGCCAATCTTGCCTTGAGTGTTTGGCCCTGGTTCTAAAGGGTATTTAATTCTCCCCTGGTGTAAAGAGCTGTATCTAAGCACCAGGAATAATGCCCTGGGGATGTGCCTCTACCGGTGAACCTTGGCTTTGCCTCACTCCCTAAGTCAGTAAAGGTAGACACCACCACTGTCAGTTTGTGGAATTTGTGGGTGTCACCTTACCTAATGAGAGATTAAGATGATGGAGGCAACACTAAATAAACCATGAAGTTTTCTGGTTGCAAAATGAAGGGTTTGGCCTTGGTTACCTCTAAAGTCCTTCCAGCTGAAGTTCATGGGTGCCTCTCCTCTTGTCAGTGGCCCTGGGCCTCAGCTTTCATAGCTTATGGCTCTACCTTTTTCTTTGCAGATTGAAACGAAGGTATTGATTAAATATTTTGCTACTGTTGTCACAGCTGCACACAGGGGGAAGTCTCCACGTGTTTCACCAGCTGCAGACTTCCTCGAAGTGCAGCAGAGTAATTAACCTGGTATCAAATCTGTTTCTATTGTTTCCGTAACCGCCCACGGGATTCTTCCTGCCCCCTGCATAAAGAAAGACCACAGCATTGTAGTAGAAAAAGAGTTTAATAGATTGGAACTCTTGGAGGCATGTTTCCCATTTTATTCTCCAGCACAGCTTTTGGCATACAATTGATCAAATATTTGTTAAATGAATGAAAAAACAGGGGCAATGTGTTGGGGGCAGCAAAATTCAGTTCTTTACTAGGAAGTAGGCATATGATGGTGGCTTTATGGTTATGTAACAATTGTCCAGAGACTACACACATTTGTGGATTTGGTTCAAACAGACGGTCAAATGTGGTCATCACTTAGTGACCAACAAAGGTGTTGTGCAGCCCCTTTTTCTTCCATCATCCCCTCAGAGCCTTATATAGCTTGAAGTAGGGCGATTTCTGAAGATCTTTGTGTTTAATAATACAATCCCAGCATATTCAGTCAGATTACAATTCAGTCAGAATTGTAATCTTCAAAAGCTGTTCTCGGTATAGCATCCTAGTTTCAACTGTGGGAGCGAGTGGGGAGAGAGACAGGCTGCCAGGAAGAGTTGCTCTGTGTGGTCCCATTCCCGGCTGTGCATGCTCCCAAGGCTGAGCTGGGAGCCTGCAGGGAAGGTGACAGCAGCACTCACAGCTCCACTTTAACTGGCAGCTAATGAGACCGCAGGCTCCACCAATTCTGCCAGAAGCCACGGCCTGGCTGATTCTAATGCTCCCGTGTAACTCTTGGAAGAATAGTCACATTCTCTTCTCTTGTCTCTGGCAGCATGTCCATTACCTAATGGAGCTGAGCCTCATGTGCACATGTAATGATGCAAGGGCTTGATGGAACTCTAGAGGCGAGCTTGTAGGTCAGTGCGATTTTCTCCGTGACAAACACTTGCTTATGCAGCTGGTGTTAAGGCTGTGTCTACTTTGGAAATGTCCAGGGCTTGGCTCCGGGCATTAAGCACAGTTGGTGTCCTGTTGGAGTCCCAGCATGCTGTGCTGCTAGTCATAGCCCCAGAACACCCCAAGGTTTCTGAATACCAAATATTGCAGTGCCAGGAGGGAGGAAATACACCAAACGTGGCAGGTGTAATGTGCTGCCTTCACAATAGTTTTACCAAGATTTTATAAAGGTGCATATTAGCCCAGTGAGATATGTAAAAGCACAGTTATTACAGCCTTGTCTGTATCGGCAAAATTGCAAATAACCTTAATGATAAATAGGAGAATGGTAAGTAAACTGAGACACAGGTGTAAGATGCAATAGTATGCAACAATAAAGAAGAATGAGGTAGATGAGTAGGTAATGCCATGGAAATCTATACACGATATAAAGTAGAAATGTGGGTACAGTGTAATGCCACTTATCACAAAATAAAATTTATAAATCAAAGCCAATATTTTCTAAATGTAGATATATGTATGTAAATACATAGGAGTGGGTCTATAGAGAATGCACACCAAACCAGTAACTATAGAACTTCTCTAGATAAAAGTGGGACTGAGGAGAGGGTGATTCGGGGAACTTTAGTTGTGTTGCTTAAATTTTTTTTTTCAATGAGAATGTATATCTGTAGGCTCTCATGAATACTAAAAAAGCACTAATAAAATTTGACAAAGATTCTATGCGAATGCATAAAGTGTCTTTCCATCTTGTGTAATGATAGTCTGATTCACCTCCATGTAGGTCCAAAGTTTTGGGAGGTGATATTTTAGAAATTTAAATTTCAGAGTCTTCAGGCAAGCCCTTATTGTTCAGAATATATATTTATATGCATTTGGAGCCTATAAAAGGCCATTTGTACTCAAAAGTTTTTAATACAAAATATGTATCTAAAATGTAGTGATTTTCACCTATCAGAATGTAACGACTGAGAAGGTTGGAACGATTTAAGGAGAACAGGACATGTGTGAATATGCACATCTATGCTGTTGTTGAGAGTGGAGGTTGGTACAAACTTTTTGAAAGGCATTTATCATCTATCAAAATTGTATGACCTAACACTTCTACTACTACGGATTTATCCTACACAAGTGCCCCAAAACACACATTTAAAAACATTCATCAAAGCGTTGTTTGTAAGAGCAAAAGCCCAGAATTCTCCTAAATTTTCATGAATTTGGCTCAGGTCTCAAAAAATTAGTAGCAGGAAAATGGGTAACTGGGGATGGATTTGAGGTAGTATCATTTAGTTTTAGTGACTTTCTGCAATTGGATAGGGAAGAGGCAATGATGACCCGCCTAACCTGGGCAACAGGGTGGATGGTGAAGGCATTAACTGAGATAGAGACAGTATATGGCGTTTGTAGAATGAGCTGGCTGGGGATATCTAGTCCTAGTGCTTGTGCATGGAGAATATAAATCAGCTGGAGGAGATAATGGGGATGAGAATGCGGGTGGTTGTCAAGCAGAACGGAATAAGGAGGGACAAGGATTTAAAAGGAGGTAAAATGGGCTGGGTGCAGTGGCTCATGCCTATAATCCCAGCACTTCGGGAGACCAAGGCAGGAGGATGACTTGAGGTCAGAAGTTCGACACCAGCCTAGCCAACATGGCGAAACCCCCCTTCTCTACTAAAAATACAAAAATTAGCCATGCGTGGTGGCAGGTGCCTGTAATCCCAGCTAATCAGGAGACTGAGGCAGGATAATTGCTTGAACCTGGAAGGTGGGGGTTGCAGTAAGCCGAGATTGCGCCACTGCACTCCAGCCTGGGCGACAGAATGAGACTCTGTCTCAAAAAAATAAAAATAAAAATAATTAAAGGAGGTAAAATGGTGACTATAAAGAATGCTAAATTAGAAGAGTCAGCCAGACCTGCTTATTTTACAAACAAGAATCCCTGGCCGGGTGCGGTGGCTCATGCCTGTAATCCCAGCACTTTGGGAGGCCGAGGTGGGCAGATCACGAGGTCAGGAGATTGAGACCATCCTGGCTAACATGGTGAAACCCCGTCTCTACTAAAAAATACAAAAAATTAGCCAGGTGTGGTGGCAGGCGCCTGTAGTCCCAGCTACACGGGAGGCTGAGGCAGGAGAATGGAGTGAGCTTGGGAGGCAGAGCTTGCAGTGAGCCCAGATTGCGCCACTGCACTCCCGCCTGGGTGACAGAGCGAGACTCCGTCTCAGAAAAAAAAAAAAAAAAAATCCAGAGACTTCAGAAATTATATAATTGATGTAATTAATGCTACAGAGTTTCAGGTGGTTGAAGTAGGATTTTAACTCAGTCTCATCCTATTGCAAAGCAATATTCATTAAGCCAAAATGCACCTGCTATCATTATGTGTGATTAGCAAGCAGAGCTCTTATGTGATGAGCCAATATAACAAAACTTTTCCGGAAAGTTAGAAACGGCAAATATCAACATCTGACAACAAGTCCCTGGAATGCATATTCATCTGTAAATGGGAATAATAGTAGAATACCTGTTTAAAACTGTAGGTGTTAATGTATGGCCCAGGAGCCATATGAAAGTAATCTTATTTAATCCTCATCAAACTCTCTAAGGTGGGTAACTTCTAACCCCATCCTACAGATGAAGAAACGGAAACCCAGAGACTGAGTGGTCATCTATCCTAATGCTTTAGAATTGGTAAGTGACAGAGCTCACACAAAAACTCATACCTCAGGACTTTTCAGGATATGTTTCCATGTGCCACGCTGTGTCCCTCTGGGTATAATAGTACCTACCTACCTGTCTTAGAGGGTACTTTGAATTTTATATCGAGAATTCACAGGACCCAGACATCTGATGATTCCAGTGTGGATGGTCCAGAGATTATATTTTGAGAACCACTGTTTATGTGTTTTGAGAATAATAAACTATAGCAATCCTATAAAACGTAATAATTATTATTTCTGCTTATTGTTTTGAGATTTTTCTTGGAAGGAATAAGTTCATTTTAATTTTTAAAAACCTGAATAAACATTTGAGTGTGTGTGTGTGTGTGTGTGTGTGTGTGTGTGTGTGTGTGTGTTACTACATTCAAGGTGTAAATGGATTTAGCTTTCCTATTCAGCCACATCAGGCTTGGCCAGCTGTCTGGATAGGTTCCACACCCATGCAGCTGGGTGGCTTTTTAAAGAACCACATTGGTTACAGATTTGCTTCCTTCTCATTTCCTAGGTGTCAACAGTAGACGGCTTGGTGTATGTGGCTGGCTCCTGTTTTCCCTCTCTTTCCTGTTGGTGATCATTACCTTCCCCATCTCCATATGGATGTGCTTAAAGGTAACACCCTGGGACATAAACTGGGCTTTCCATATGAACTGACAAACCATTAGGACTAAACGTTCTCCATTAATCTCCTAGATCATTAAGGAGTATGAACGTGCTGTTGTATTCCGTCTGGGACGCATCCAAGCTGACAAAGCCAAGGGGCCAGGTATGAATGACGCTGTGGCTGCCTCTGGTAAAGATCGCCTAATACTACTGCTACCACCTTCAATATTTTTCCTGGTGGTGCCTATTAAGAGTCAAAGAAAAATTGCTGGAAGCTGGCTCTCTTGCCTTTTGGTACAACAGAAGAATGCCACCTTTTTATGCAAGTTGGTGGGAATGACCACCAGTTTGAGAGTCTGGAAATCTGGCCTGGCTTCCTAATTCTCCCTCTGAGAGATTCAATGAATGTGAGCAAAGGGTGGCTCTGGTTACATTGGCTGAATGTCACTTACTACCAGGACCACCAGGAGAATGTGGGAAGAATAAGAGGGAAAGTAAATGGCCATTGTAGACCATTAAGTTACTCAACGAGAGTATATTGAGAGCTGGTGTTTGATGCTCACTCTTTGAAAAGGACTAAGTGAAAAGCAAAAGGTAATTTCCTCTCATGGCAAGTAGATGCATAGAAAGGTAGAGCTGGAAACCATTGTACGATGCCTTTTGCCAAACCCCTAGGTTTTGAAAATAAAGAACATGAGGCCTACATAAGTTTGATGAATGATCTAAGATTATCCTTATAGTTAGAAATAAAGATGAGCTTTCAGGCCTTCTAACATCTAGAATAGTATAGTGTTTATTTCCATCCTTTCTTTACCACCTTGAAAAAGAAAATATTCCAAATAGTCATATTATAAAAGAAGGTGGTTTTATTTGTTTGTTGTTTCTTATTTTTGCCAGCGGTTGGGGTGTATACTAAAACCATAAGGTACTAAAACTCCCTGAAGTAAGATACTGATTTAATGCTCATAACTTCTCTGAGCATATATGTAGTTGAACCATAGGAAATTGCTGACTTTGTTTTGACTCCCAAACATGGCAATTTCATAGGATTAATTCTAATACTCTGGAAGTGAGGGGCTACCAAAAGCACTGTCTTAGAAGGCACAGGAAAAGAAATCATTACTAGCTATATTTCTCTGATAACATTTGCTTTCTGCCCCTGTTATTGCTTATTTGAATAAATTGTTCTCTCTGCAACCGGCAGGTCTCTGGGGTAGGAACTTTCCTAAGCATCGCGATGCTCTGTGTGCTTTGCTCTTGGCCATAAGCCATGGATCTGTTAATATATAAAAAAGTATGGGAAACTTTAAGAGGAGAAACTTGTGAAGGACGCTTCTTGGCCTTTTTTTTTTTTTTTTTTTGAAACGGAGTCTCGCTCTGTTGCCCAGGCTGGAGTGCAGTGGCACAATCTCGCTCACTGCAACCTCTGCCTTCCAGGTTCAAGGATTTTCTCGCCTCAGCCTCCTGAGTAGCTGGGATTACAGGCACCCACTATCATGCCCGGCTAATTTTTGTATTTTTGTAGAGATGGGGTTTCACCATGTTGGCCTGACTGGTCTTGAACTCCTGACCTCAGTTGATCCGCCCATCTCGGCCTCTCAATGTGCTAGGATTACAGGCATGAGTCACCGCACCCGACAGCCATTTCAAGTATAATCTCACTTGTCTAATTTCATAAACGACCTAAGAAAAAGAAGGTAAAAACTACTTATAGATGTTTTCGTGAGTTTGGCAAAGCAAGAATCCTTCATCTGAGGTATAACAGCCCAAGATTAACTTCTTCCCAGTTGTGTTCCACCTGGTGGGGCTAAGATGATAAGTTAAAATAAAATTGGATCCAAGAGAAGCAGAACAGCCAGAACTTGGAGGCCTCTAGAGAAAAATATATCACTTTTAAATGAATTTTCCCTGAAGATTTCACCATTAAATGTCTCAGGATAACAGCTCTCGTCATAACTGTCTCTGGGGTAATGAGTTACCTCAGAATGTCATAAGGACAAGAGGGAAACAAGCCAAATTGCTAATGGAAAACCTTTCCACTTTTATAAATTGTAAATTATTCTTGAATAATAGCTGACACTTCAGGAGCATTTAACACATACCTGGTGCTGTGGTTAGTACTTTATTTCATTATCACGTTGAATCAGGCTTAATCTTCTCTACCAGCTTATATCTATTAGGTAACCAAAGTGTTAGGTGAGTTTTCCCTAGTCACAAGGCTACTAGGTAGTAGGGCTGGGACTTAACTCTGTCTAGTTCTCAGGTCCATGATTTTAACCACAGTGACCTGGCACCAAAAATGGCAGTAAGGTTTAGAGGCCAAAAGAAAGAAAGCACTTTAGCAGCGTATTTTACAGATACTGCCACCCCTTTACGTGGTGTTCGGCTCCAGAACTGGTTTCTGCTGTGAAAACAAAAACAATAGTGCAAAGCCTTCTTGATTAATGGAAATAGATTAGTGTCCCCATCTTGTCGACATGCCTTGTGGTTCTAATCTTTGTAACTCTCACAGTAAAGAACAACATTCACCAGGGTAATGTTAAGAGTTCCCAGGGTCCTCAAATGAGCTTTCTTATGCCCATCCTTCCCTGACCCGGCCCCAACTTTAATGCCTCACAAATCAGAAAGAAGTAGATGTGTTTATAGCTGGCAAATGCTATTGTACATGAATTAGATCGTGGCTGTGGAGAAACTATTAATTCTGGAATACATTGATTTAGAGGAATGTGAGACCCTGGGAAGATTTTAATTCAATAATCCTATATTACTATTTAAATTGACTGAGAATGTTGGCAGCCACTGATATTCAAAGTCAAAAGTCTATTACTTGAATCTGTTAAGTGAGTGTCTTTATTATAAGGAAACTACTTTCCAAAATATTTTTTTGGTGGAGTATTTTAGAGCAAATACAAAATACCAGATCATGTCATTTTACCTGTGAACACTTTAGTCTATGCATCTAGCTGATAAGGACTTTATTAACACCATGCTGCTATGGTCTGAGTATTTGTGTCCTCGCAAAGTTCATAGGTTGAACCTAATCACCAGTGTAATGATATTAGGAGATGGGCCCCTGGGAGGTAATTAGATCATAAGGGAGTCATGCTCACGAGTGGCCTTGTAAAGGAAGTCTAAGAGACCTGCCTTGTCCCTTCCAGGACACCACATGACCATCTATACACCTTGATCTTGGACTTTCCAGGCTCCAGAACTATATGAAATAAGCTTCTGTTGTTTATAAGCCACCCAGTTTATGGTATTTAGTTGCAGAAGCCTGAACAGACTAAGACACATGCCATTATCACAACCAGTACAGTGAACTAGAACACCTTAATATCTTTGTTTTTTTTTTTTTTTTTTTGAGACAGAATTTCACTCTTGTTGCCCAGGCTGGAGTGCAGTGGCACAATCTCGGCTCACTTCAACCTCTGCCTCCTGGGTTCAAGTGAATCTCCTTCCTCAGCCTCCCGAGTAGCTGGGATTATAGGCACGCATGACAGTGCCCAGCTGATTTTTTAAATTTTTAAAAAATTTTTAGTAGAGATGGGGTTTTGCCATGTTGGCCAGGCTAGTCTTGAACTCCTGACCTCAGGTGATCCGCCCTCCCTGGCCTCTCAAAGTGCTGGGATTACAGGCATGAGCCACCGTGGCCGGCCTTAACAAATCTTTTAATATGCATTCTGTGTTCAAATTTCCCACTTGTCCCAAAGGAGCTTTTCACAATTGGTCAGAATATAATTTTTAATTAATGTCAAATAAACACTTGGATAGAAGCAGATTGTTTTAAAAATAAAACCCAAAATTAAATGTCAGAGATCTTTAGCTTCTTACTAAAAGACTTTACTTCCCAGGCAATTACTGTTCCTTAGTCACTGACTTAGAGGATGAAATCATTTTCCTCAGTGTCACGTGTTCATACTGAAGTTCATCTGAGAAACATGTATCGCCCCATGTAAGTGATGCACCATACTGCTATGAGACTACTTGTAGTTATTTTCAATAGAGCAACATTTTAAACTGAATTTTTTTTTCTCATAGGTTTGATCCTGGTTCTGCCATGCATAGATGTGTTTGTCAAAGTTGACCTCCGAACAATTACTTGCAACATTCCTCCACAAGAGGTAGTACTGATTAAGGATATGTCACTCGAAATTAAAGGTGTATTTTCCCTACTGTATGGACAATTACAACTTTATAGTACACTTTTAAACTACAGGAGGGAATGTATTCCCAGAGACCTGCTTGAATTGCCCTTGGTGGTTCCTGAAACTACCAAGAATTTGTTTTGCCAAATGAGAATGAAGCCAAGAGCAAGGAGACTTAGAATTGGCCTGGTGTGAGAAAGCCTGACAGCGGAGACCTAGTCAGCAGGAAAGCTGAGATGGAGAATGACGGAGCAGAAGCTTGAAAGAGACAGACAGACACTGTATGAAACAGCTGAATAGAATCTGACAGAGGGCAGATGGATGGCAGTGGCTGTTTTTGATTCTACCCTATCACCTTCTCCGAATAATTTTTCATAATATCCACATGAGTACCATTTGCTTTTGACTTTAAATTATTTCTGTGTTTGGATGCAATAGAGGGGCAGGCATAAGGACAGAGGAGAGGCTGTCAGGGCCCACTTGTGTTTGTATTTCACATAAGTCTTTTTTCTTTTTTATTTTTTTGAGACAGAGTTTCACCCTTGTCGCCCAGGCTAGAGTGCAGTGGTGCAATCTCGGCTCATTGCAACCTCCGCCTCCCGGGTTCAAGCGATTCTCCCAAGTAGCTGGGATTATAGATGCCTGTGACCGCACCCAGCTACATTTTGTATTTTTAGTGGAGACAGGTTTCACCAAGTTGGCCAGACTGGTCTCTCGAACTCCTGACCTCAGGTAATCCGCCTGCTTCGGCCCCCAAAGTGCAGTGATAACAGGCCTGAGCCACTGCACCCAGCCCACATAAGTCTTTTAATTCTTGAAATACTACAAGTAAATGACCAAAACAGTAACTCAGCAATAGGAAAGAGGAACAGAGTTACTAATTATCACGTCACCCTCTCATAACCAAAGTGGTTCAGGCTAGAGGAAAAGAAATGTAAGACCTAGGATATGGGAGGGTGATGGTGATAAGAAGACAGAAAATCAACATTTATAAATATATGTTAATTTTCTTCTGTCTGGTTCAGGAAACTCAACCAGGACTCAAACATGATGTCTTCATGTCACTTAGGAACTGCAGAATATTTACTTTTGAATTCAGCCCCAGGTTAGATGTAGTGGCTCATGCCTGCAATCCCAGAACTTTGGGAGGCTTAGGCAAGAGGATTACTTAAGATCAGGAGTTCAAGACCAGCCTGGCCAACATGGTGAGGCACCGACTCTACTAAAAATACAAAAATTAGCTGGGCATGGTGGCATGCACCTGTAATCCCAGCTACTCAGGAGACCGAGGCAGGAGAATTAGTTGAACCTGGGAGACGGAGGTTGCAGTGAGCAGAGATTGTGCTACTGCTCCAGTCTGGGTGACGAAGCCAGACTCTGTCTCAAAAAAAAAAAAAAGAATTCAGCTGCAGTCAGGAGAGGTTGGGATGCTTAGTGACCTCTGGTAGGGACTTTTCTGGCTCTGTCATGGACAGTTCTAGGTTCTGCTTCCATAGTATACCCAGAAATCTCTCATTTGCTCCAAAACATCCTGTCACATTATTCCGAATGATTGATGCTGAACCTCTCCATAGAGCTAAATCAATTTTTCTTTACATGGTCTCTGGTGCCATCTGTGTTTTCTAAGAAGCACTGCTTCAAGTCTGATAAAAACTGAAAACCAAAGAGTACAGGTATCAGGGAAACAAGTGTTCTACCTCTGCTTTGAAGACTGAAGATAATAGAATGGCAGAAAGGCTGTACTGTTACATTTAAAATGGAAGGGCCTGTTCTTAGGCTGTCAAGCCAAGGGTTTCTGCCTATAGGATGTAAAGCTTCTTAAAGATGAAGTCACGGGGGTAAGTATAATGACAGCTTTAGAGGAATTGCGTATCAGCTGGGAAGATATTCTATCCAAGCCAGAACAGTTTTTAGGTGACTGTAGCATGAGTTGTCGCTACTGCTCTCCTTCTGTGGAGGATGGCTCTTGGGCTGGCTGTCACTTTGTCAGCAGTGGTGAAAGTCATAAATAAGTGATTTTGCCCTGTTCTTACTCGACAGATCCTCACCAGAGACTCCGTGACTACTCAGGTAGATGGAGTTGTCTATTACAGAATCTATAGTGCTGTCTCGGCAGTGGCTAATGTCAATGATGTCCATCAAGCAACATTTCTACTGGCTCAAACCACTCTGAGGAATGTCTTAAGGACACAGACCTTGTCCCAGATTTTAGCTGGACGAGAAGAGATCGCCCATAGCATCCAGGTAAAGATACCATGAACTAATAGCCTGTATCTTTAACTCATTGATTTTAATTATTAGTGATGATGAAATATCAGCAGTTCAAAGCATCCCCACCACATACGTGCTTGCACACACTCACACACAGACAACTGCTCTAGAGGTGAGCTTCAGTTGTGATTTCACTTACCTGTTACCACAAGAAATATATTTAAATATCTGAGTGCAAGAAGGCAGTTCCTGAAATTGTGCCCCTTATCCATTTTCTTTGGAATTCAAAATTATGAATTAATATCTTACCAGTAGTCTTTTCTGAAGAAGTTAGAGATCAGATTTATTTTTAGCTTAGATTACTCCAGGAGTGCAGCCATTTCTCAGGTAGCCTATATATTTAAATAGTGTGAAAGTTAAATTCAACTGAGACACCATAGACCTGTCATCTCTAGAAATTCTTACACCATGCCACCAATATCACTAATAACATTAATAGTAATGATAATTATAGTATCAATAAAGATGTAACAGCCATTGATCCCATCTGTTACACACATGAGCTTACGAACAAGAATACTTCTGTATTTTCTTAGATCAACTGGATTCTGAGCTTCCTTTCTGTAAGTTAATTATATGAAGACATTCAACTTTGATTCTTCTTGGCCTCTCCTCTAGTCCCTAAGGTAGAGGAAAGATCCCAAGCTTTTATGAGGTAGTATGAGTTCTGCATGATAATTCTCCATAGTGTTTATATGTGACCCATGAATTTAAGAACTCAAAGGTATCCCATCCACAGCCAGGTCATTGACTTCTTGTGAGGTGTGACAATATCTTAGTGTCCTGCAGGGATCACAGAAAGGCAAGGGAGGGATCACTTGCTATTTGGTAGCAGAGATCTCTGCCCCCACCCCTTTAGGGGAGCTATCCTTCTGGTCCTACCATTTCTCAAGACATTCATCTTCTCCAGGATGACCAGCAAGATATCTTCAATGGTTTGAAGCTTTTACAAAGGCAAGCGTATCTTTGAATTTACTGCTTCTGCCTCGAAAAATATGCCTTGCTTCTTCTTTAAAGCTGGCCATAGAGCAGAAGTTAAACAGAGTGAGATAAATAATATCTCAAAAAGGACTCAATAATTGTACGCACTGAGTCATTGCTAGGTACTGAGAGATATCTTATATGCATTGTCTCCAAATCTAATAACAGTCCTGAAAGAAAACCTTTTATAAGTAAGAAAACTGAGAGTCAGATAAGTTCAGAAACTGTCCCGATGATTCACAACTGCAAATGGCAGAGCCAAGGCAAAATCCAGGTCTGTCTGAGAAACCCATTCATTGCCGCCTGCGTGATACCAGCGACAAGCAAATTTGGGATATTTGCTCAAACCTAGACGGATTTCATATACCTCCTTGGGAATGGTTTTGGGGTAGATCCTGCTGATAGACACCCACTAAGAGGTCTGCCATGAGATTCACTTTAAATTCCAGAAAAAGATCAATAAGAAGGTTAACTCTTATTCTTTTCCCAAATTGTCTCACTCCCAATGTAAATGCAACAAAAAACAAAAAAGAAAGAAAAATGTATCTTGCAAATATAAAACATAACAGAAACGTGCATCGTATCACCTGTCTTTCTTATTAGTCTTTTCTTTTGATTTGGAAACAGACTTTACTTGATGATGCCACCGACCTGTGGGGGATCCGGGTGGCCCGAGTGGAAATCAAAGATGTTCGGATTCCCGTGCAGTTGCAGAGATCCATGGCAGCCGAGGCTGAGGCCACCCGGGAAGCCAGAGCCAAGGTGAGGGCTGTGCAGTTCACACATGGAGGGAGAATGGCCTAGCATTGGGGCCAACAAGGATAGGACTTGAACAGAAGATTGGGTCTCTCAATTATTTTCATAAGAAAGGAGTTTCTTTTCCCAGTTTTACTGAGAATTTTCCCTGAATTAAAAGGTAACCAGCAGCTTACTGTACCTTGAGGAAGTTTGGTAGCAGGTATTGCGTTAAGAGGACGCTCAGTAACATACTGAGCGACTTAGCCAAGTAGGTCCCAACTCCAGCCACATGTCAGTGTTCCCCGGGGAGAATTTAACAAAACAAAACAGAATACCAATTTCCAAGTCTCATTCAAACCCAGGCTTGAAGCAGTCTCGAGTGGGCTAAGAAACCTATATTTTCATAAAGCTGGTGACTTAAATGTAGCCAACATGGTACCTGTCTTGTGCATCGTTGTTCTTATATATTAAATGTTGATGGAATAAAAGGGGGCAATTAAATACAATCCAGGTAAGAATTACAAAATGGAAGTGTACCCTGGCTCTGAATGTCCTTGAATCTGTCGAGATTCTGGCTTTCATGCCTGTGTGGATAGCTTTCCTGAAGTATCAGAAACCAACTGGGCTTTGAAGCCTGTGTGTATCCTCTTTGGAAACTGACCTGTTAGCTGATGAAGGTGTTTCTTTGGCTCATTTCTGACTCATCTCTGGTTTATCTGCTAAGCTCCAGCAGCTTCCAAGAAGGGATTCGGCAATGAGAGACGAGAGATCACTTTTGCACATGGGTAGATGGCCACAGATAGGGCAACTGAATCACTCTGGGACAGTCTGAGAGCTCGAAAGAATGATGTACTTAAGAGATTGCTAGTGTTACAAGGGCTGGCACTTATTGCTACTTGTAATCAAGAGCCAAGAGAACTAGAAACAATTCTCGGTTTTTAAGAATGACACCAAAGTGGTAACAGAATGAACTTAAAAACATCTAAGATAAGTAAAAATGATAAAAACATCAGTTAGAGGCCTTAAATTTCAGACGTCTCTGGAAATGAACGCAGCAAGTAGTGAGGCTCCAAAGTGCTTCAAGGCTTTAGTAGGGTATGTGCCAAGTATTCATTTGTATTCAGGAGAGTACTTTTATTTTTGTTTGACAATAAAATCTAGGGACCTATCATTTGTAAAATATAACTCCTTACTTCCTGCAACCTCCTTGAATTTCTCTAATTACGTTAGGAAGTGAAACTCTTATCCTGGCCAAAGAAGTAGATGAAACACATGTGGCAACATGGGGACTGGGGAGAGGGGTATCAATACAGACCCAGAAAGAGAAAGCACTAATTACAGTGTAAAGTTTTATTTCTGAACAATTTTTTTCTGTCATTTCAGGTCCTTGCAGCTGAAGGAGAAATGAATGCTTCCAAATCCCTGAAGTCAGCCTCCATGGTGCTGGCTGAGTCTCCCATAGCTCTCCAGCTGCGCTACCTGCAGACCTTGAGCACAGTAGCCACCGAGAAGAATTCTACAATTGTGTTTCCTCTGCCCATGAATATGCTAGAGGGCATTGGTGGGGTCAGCTATGATAACCACAAGAAGCTTCCAAATAAAGCCCGAGGTCCTCTTGCGGTAGCCAGTTACTGCATAGAGAGTGGTGTCTATTCCTATGGAGAAGCCAGCAGTTAGAAACGGAGAGAATTCCAACACTGTTCATGTAACAGTAACTCCACAGATGGAAGAGCATTGGCAGGAAAAAGCTCTAGAGGCTATATGGAGGAAAAAAAAAAAAAAAAAAAGCAAAAATGTGACCTGTATATTACTTTTATTTTTAGGACCATAATCAACTTTGTAATATTCTTATATAATTAATTAGTGGTGGTCTCTGACTTTATAGCAGGGACTTTCTGGTAATATGAGAAGAAATCACTGAGTGAGTGTGACTAATGTTTCAGAATTACTTTTTAAGTGTTGTACGAAGCACTCCAGATAATTTATAAAGTAACATAGGCCTCATATTTACACTATATATTTGCTTTATAATTCCGAAGTAGTTATTTGCTAAATCTCCAATGGTTGCAATCAAACCCCACAATGCTGAAAACAGATTGATTTTGATGTTAAGAACAAAAGAAGTATGGAAACTTCTAGGCTCAGACATGTCCCCTGTGCCACAAGGCAAACTGCGTTCAGCCCACAGTCCAGGTCTCTTGCTGCATGTCCTGCAGGGAGTGGCCAACTCTCCACCTCCTAGCACCATTGTCAGAGGGTGGGACAAGGCACATGAAAGCGTCCAGCTCCTGTCAATTTATTTACTTCCAAGGGAGAATGCTTGGAAAGGTTGCGTTGGTTGAAACCACGGAGGAGCACCACCCTGGGGATTGCATATTTTCACTCTGTTCTTAGTCCCAGGAGCGACAGGTAATCGAGAATGTTTGTGAACTCTATCCATATCCCCTCCCCCACCTGCCAAATAACCTGTTAAAAACAAAGAAGGCATAGAATAGAAATGAATTGCAAAAGTTACATTGTGGGAGGTTATTTCGTTGCCATGGTGCAATTTCGTTTTGGAATCAGTTTTGAGAAATGGGCTAGAATTTTTAAAAGTTATTATTTTTGGACCATCTTTGTATTACACTGAGCTCAGCCCTTTAGGGATGCCAAGAAATATCTTTATTTTACAGGTAAGGAAGTGCTGTTAGGAGGCTAAATCACGTGGCCAAGTTTCCTCAGCTGGTGAGTGCTGGTTTAGGACTGAAGACCATGTCTCAGTCCAAAGTCCTTGCTCCTAAATATCATCAAATTTTATTTTGAGGAATTGTGAGCCAAAGGGAGAGAGCACTCTAGTTCCTTTTTGCTTTCAACACCAAACTTTTAGGTTCTGGAAGTCCAGGCACCTCCTGTAGTGTCCAGGACTACACGTGCATGCGCACATATGTGTATGTGTAGGCACACCATTCCTACACGCTTCATGCTCCTTTTCACACTCCACACACACCCTCCATATAACCTCACCACCCTCACATCCTCCACCTCTGCTCCCATCCCGTGGCCTTATCACACACATCCTTTCGACACATAGGCATCAACTACATAGTGCAAAATAGGAATAACGCAGAGAAAAGGGAACACTTATACACTGCTGGTGGGAGTGTAAATTAGCTCAGAGACCATGGAAAGCTGTTTGGAGATTTCTAGAAAAACGTAGAACCACCGTTCAACCCAACAATTCCATTGCTGGGTATATATACAAAAGAAAATAAATCCTTCTTCCAGAAAGGCATATGCACTCGTATGTTCATCTCAGCATTTTTCACAATGGCAAAGACATGGAATAAACCTAGGTGCCCATCCGTGGTCGATTGGATAATGAAAATGTGGTACATATACACTATGGTCATAAACAAGAATGAGATCATGTTCTTCGCAGCAACATGGATGCAGCTGGATGCCATTATCTTAAGAGAATTAACATAAAATTAACAGAAAACTAAATACTGCATGTTCTTACTTATAAGTGGAGCTAAATATTGGGTACTCATGGACATAAAGGTGGCAACAATAAATGATGGGACTGCTAAATGGGAGAGGCAAAGAGGGGGTCAACGTGTGAGAAACTAACTCTTGGGTGCTCTGCTCAGTACCTGGGTATCAATCGCAATCCAAACCTCAGCATCATGCAATATAGCTATGTAACAAACCTGCACATGTGCCCCTGAATCTAAAATACAAGTTGAAATTATTAAAAAAATATTGTCTTCCAATATACAAACATGTACTCTCTCTCCGTTTATTTAAATTTTGTTTCCTTTCATCTGGGTTTTGTAGTTTTTCCACATATATATATCCTGTACCTACTTTGTTAGATGTATAATTGTATAAGTATTTTTTTTTTGAGACGGAGTCTCGCTCTGTCGCCCAGGCTGGAGTGCAGTGGCCGGATCTCAGCTCACGGCAAGCTCCGCCTTCCGGGTTTACGCCATTCTCCTGCCTCAGCCTCCAGAGTAGCTGGGACTACAGGCGCCCGCCACCTCGCCCGGCTAGTTTTTTGTATTTTTTTTTTAGTAGAGACGGGGTTTCACCGTGTGAGGCAGGATGGTCTTGATCTCCTGACCTCGTGATCCGCCTGTCTCGGCCTCCCAAAGTGCTGGGATTACAGGCTTGAGCCACCGTGCCCGGCCAGTATTTTTTATTTATTTATTTATTTTTTTTTGAGATGGAGTCTCGCTCTGCCGCCCAAGCTGGAGTGCAGTGGCCGGATCTCAGCTCACTGCAAGCTCCGCCTCCCGGATTTACACCATTCTCCTGCCTCAGCCTCCCGAGTAGCTGGGACTACAGGCGCCCGCCACCTCGCCCGGCTAGTTTTTTGTGTTTTTTAGTAGAGACGGGGTTTCACCGTGTTAGCCAGAATGGTCTCAATCTCCTGACCTCGTGATCCGCCGGTCTCGGCCTCCCAAAGTGCTGGATTACAGGCTTGAGCCACCGCGCCCGGCCAATTGTAAGTATTTCATTGTTTTTGATGCTGTTGTAAATTGTATTTTTAAAAATTTCACATTCGAATTGCTCTTTACTGATATATATATGAGTAAAATAGACTTTTGCATGTTAACTTTGTATTTTGAGACCTTGCCAAACTCACTTATTAGTTCCAGAAGTTTGTATTGTTCTTGTTGCTAGGATTTTCTAGTTGTTGGATAATGTAATCTGTGAATAAAGACAGTTTTATTTTTTAAAAGTCAAGTACGGCAGGGCGCGGTGGCTCACGCCTGTCGTCCTAGCACTTTGGGAGGCCAAGGCAGGCGGATTGCCTGAGCTCAGGGGTTCGAGACCAGTCTGGGCAACATGGCGAAACCCCGTCTCTACTAAAAATACAAAAAATTACCCGTGGCGGCGGGCTCCTGCAGTCCCAGTTACTCGGGAGGTTGAGGCAGGAGAATCGCTTGAACCCGGGAGGCGGAGGTTGCAATGAGCCGAGATCTTGCCACTGCACTCCAGCCTGGGCGACAAAGCAAGACTCTGTCTCCAAAAAACAAAAACAAAAAAGAAAAGTACTATTACTCTTGGCACTTTCCGGCACTGGGTAAATTAACTTTCTTTGATTGTGATCTTTGTGTTATCACTAGAGGGCGCCATGAGACAAACGATCCTGTATGGTTTTTTCATTACAAAAGGGGCATCCTTGTGAAATAGGGAATGATTAACGTAAGGATGAAGGGAATTATAATTCACAAACTAGTTAAAAATAACACCTTGCTCAGCCTGAAGGGGATGTGTGCAAGACAGAGGGCAGGCCCCACCTCTGATGCCGTGGTTACAATGCTAGGAGCTAATTGCTAAAGTTGGCTTGAGTTCTTTTTGATTACCAGCTCAGCTCTCTCGTTCTTCCCTAGAATTGTTGCTCTGAATTATTCTTCAATGCCAAATGCTTAAATTTTCCCAGGTAATGAGTGAATTGTGCAAGGGTGCTGAAAGAAAATGCTTGAAAATGTCTTTGAGGGCTAAATTTTAAAATATCTAAATTGGTTTCCTAAACAATTATTTTTGGCTTTTTAAAAAAGCTTTAGTGTATTAATTATACATATTTAAGGAGTACATGATATATTGACATATTTATACATAATGAAATAATTGTTGTAGTTAAGCAAATTCATCATCTCACATACTCTTTAAATACAACTATTTCTAAATGGCATTCTCAAGAATCTTATAAGCAGAGCCATCCCAGAAGGCATTAAGTGCTACCTGTTAAGACTCAGGCAAGAGAAAAACGTAGGCAAGGTGATGGGACCAGGAGAAAAGACTGAAGGATTTATTGAATCAAGACCAGCTCTGTATCAGTCAGTTTTCAGAGTTTCGAAATGCATCTAGAAGAGTGCCTGTGAAACACTCTTAAAACAGGCAATTCTAATTCAGTATGGTATTGCATTGAATAGAGATGTACGAGATGCATGGAGTAAGGGGAATTGGGGAGTAATCTGCATGGCTTCTGGAGGAACCTCTGAGTCATGGCCCTGGAAGTGTTAGAGGTAGGTCCTGAGAGGCTGTGGGCATTTGCCTTGGAAGGTGCCCACCATGACTGACTGGGGAAAGCATGGCTAAAATACCCAGGCATGGGGGGACGCATTCGGGGCACTGAAAGCCATTGGTATGGCTAGAATTTAGGGCAATAAAACTAAGAGAGAGAAAATGGCCAAAGTCTCAGTTAAGGTGGCATGTTCATGACTTGTGGGTAAACCCAAACAAGGGAGAAAGGGGGTGGTAAGCAGAGGTCCCCGACATCCCCTCCTTTTTCAGAATCCCTAATGATGATTCCACCCTTTCATTGAACACCTGTAAAATTAGAAACCCCAAATTCTGTTGTGCATGACTCATTGTTACGGACACACCTGTCCTCTTCTCCTGTGTGTACTTTCATTTTGCAATAAAAGCTTCTTGAGCCTTTCACTTCATTTTGATTCGTCACTGAATTCTTTCTAGTGATGTTGTCAAGAATCTGGACCCCAGCTGGGGCTAGGGTCTCATAGGTATTTGGAGACCTTCCTGAGCCCTCTGGCAACATAATTTCCTGGCTTTGTTATTTTAATTTAGTTAGTTTTTTTTTTTTTTTTTTTTTTGAGACGGAGTCTCCCTGTGTGCACCAGGCTGGAGTGCAGTGGCGCTATCTCGGCTCACTGCAAGCTCCGCCTCCCGGGTTCCCGCCATTCTCCTGCCTCAGCCTCCCGAGTAGCTGCGATACAGGCACCTGCCAAGGCGCCCGGCTTTTTTTTTTTTTTTTTGTATTTTTAGTAGAGATGGGGTTTCACCGTGGTCTCGATCTCCTGACCTTGTGATCCGCCCACCTCGGCCTCCCAAAGTGCTGGGATTACAGGCGTGAGCCACCACGCCCGGCTATTTTAATTTAGTTTAATTAATGTTTTTTTTCTTTTTGAGGTGGAGTTTCACTTGTTGCCCAGGCTGGAGTGCATTGGAGTAATCTCGGCTCACTGCAACCTCCACCTCCCGGGTTCAAGTGATTCTCCTGCTTCAGCCTCCCGAATAGCTGGGATTACAGGTATATGCCACCACACCTGGCTAATTTGTATTTTTAGTAGAGGTGGGGTTTCTCCATGTTGGTCAGGCTGGTCTCAAACTCCCGATCTCAGGTGATCCATCTGCCTTGGCCTCCCAGTGTGCTGGGATTACAGGCGTGAGCCACCGTGCCTGGCCTATTTAATTTTTTTTTTTTAATAAAAAAGTATAAACAGAGTTGCAGATGTGCTTTCCTTATTAACGTTGGACTTCAAGCTACCTCCACCACCTGAAACATAATCTCAAGCTGGAAATAAACAGGCCATGGAGAAAGCAGGAGCGTTTTTGTTTAAAATGTTTAAGTGTTTTACTCCATACAGAACTAACAGAACTTTTGATTTAGTATTATGCATAATATAAAATTAGCAGTATATTAAGCTTTTCTATTTCCTCTGGCAATATTTATTTTCTGCTAGGCTATTATTCTACACACTTCAAAAGCCATTAATGGCACCCTTTTCTAACCAAACAGGACAATGATTAATGTCACTAAGACATTTTTCTCTCCTTTTCCTTTCCATAATCTGTGCCAGGTACTGTATTCAGTCACTCAGTAGAAATTCCGGGGATAAGAGTTCTGAATTTCTATTCAGAGAAATGTGAGGAAAAGGTGTGATTTAATGGGAAAGTAAGAATAAAATAAAAGAGAATTTTAAAAAGCCATTTAAGCTGGGTATGGTGGCTCACGCCTGTAATCCCAGCACTTTGGGAGGCCGAGGCAGGCGCATCACGAGGTCAGGAGTTAGAGACCAGCTTGGCCAACGTGGTGAAACTCTGTCTCTACTAAAAATACAAAAATTAGCCGGGCGTGATTTTACAGGTGGCAGGCACCTGTAATGCCAGCTACTCGGGAGGCCAAGGCAGGAGAATCGCTTGAACCCACGAGGCGGAGGTTGTAGTGAGCCGAGATTGCGCCGTTGCCCTCTAGCCTGGGCAACAAGAGCGAAACTCCATCTCAAAAAGAAAAAAAAGGTTATATAATAGTTTTCATTTCCCCTTCGTGAATATGGGTAAAACCACCCCAGCCTCCCCACAGCCAGGACAACACTGGAGTCATCATCCCTCAAGACCCTTTTCCAAAGTTTTCGGGTACCCTTCTCAGAGCACCTCCTGTGTTCTGAGTCTGTTTCTTTACCCTCTGAGATTTTATATCTGATCTGGTGTGTCTTACCCAAAGGCAGTTGCCTTCAGCAATTGGTAAAGTGTTCAACGGTCAGTGAAAGGCTAAAAAAAAAAAAAAGAAAAAAGTATGTAGGAGGAGCCCACTCCAGGGTTGGGCAACTACTTCTACCAAAAGAGAAAAAAAAGTCCCCTACTTCCCCTACTTAAATCTAAAGAGTTATTTCTTTAGTATAAAAACAAGCAAGCTGATGAGAAAGGTATTTCATTTTTATCTAGTAAAATGTATGTACTATGAATGCATTTGTGAATGAGGTATAAAGAAATTAATACAATCTATTACAGATAGGAAGTATAAGAAAAGCTTTTGGGGAAAAGATAACAACATTACATTAAGAATTTTTAAATTCAAGTCATGTAAAAATGTACATTTTACATAGTGTTCATTAATGGTAATGTAGAATTCTTTCAATAAAGGCTTCTCCCTTTATCTGGTATTGAGTTATTACTTTTATAAAATTTTTCTAGTAATGCTATTGTCATGTCACTAATTTTATAAGGCCTGTCTATAATATTATGATCACAGAAAGATGATGGAAAACTGTCTCTTAAAATATTGCAAAAGCTATTGGTCAAAAAAATCGGTAAAGGCATTGTATATCATATTGTCATTATCACCAAAAAGTATTGTGTTAAGTAAAGAATTTTAGAACCTTTTCTGGACATTCAGTGAGAGAACACCTTTTGCATAAAAGATTTAAATAAAAACATTACAGATGGGAACACTTGCAATATAGTGTGAAGTATCCCCACACAATTTCATAATCAAATAGAGAACTATAGTTAATTAGATGTTTCAAAAAATGCTACTACTTTTTGAAAAGCGTAAAAGTTACAATCAAAAGGGTATATATTGTTTTCTGTGTTTCTAATTCTAGAAGGTCATGAAACAAAGGAACTAAGTTTGTAAACTGGTTTTAATCTATATTCCTTTTTTCAAGTAAACTTTCAAAATCTTTGTTTTCCATATGGAGACAAAGGTTGTTTTATTCATATGTAAAAAAAATTAATTGTAACACAGATATAATCATATTTTTACTTTTAATATTTTGCCAGTAGAATTTTCACATATTATGTGACAGTACCACTTTCTTCAGGTACATATTTAAGATTCTATACTGAAAAGTTAATAACATGGAATGTATTTAAAATTTTAATTTTCAAAAGAGGAAACTGGAAAGTTTATTTTAAGGAGAATTCTACTAAAGTGGAAAAACTGATTGAACCCTTATAAAGGTCAGAGTTTTGCTAAGAATTAGAAAACAATGCATTTGTTGCAAAATATGACTTGAATTGTGTAACCTTTGTAACAGTAAAAGAAAACATCACCCTTCTGAAAGATATATATTCCATAGACCAATATTAATTGCACTTTTTATTAGACTAATGTCAAGAGTGTAAAGTGTGTCTGGGGTAATACCCGAGGTTCGTTGTCTCACACCAAGGAAATCAAGGATGTGGACACCCAAGCAGTGAGGTTAAGAGTGGATGATTAATAGGCAAAAGAAAGAGAAAAGCTCCCTCCTGTGGAGAGAGGGGTCCTGAGTGGGTCTTCCAGTCTGTGGCAAAATGCAAGGGGTTATGTAGATGAGTTGAGGAGGCGGTGTCCGATTTACATAGGGCACAAATGATTGGTTGAACCAGGTGTGCTATTTGCATAAGGTGTGAAAAACTGGGTAGGGCTAGGTGTGTCATTTGCATAGCATGCAAAAAAGCTGGCTGCCTCACCCTAATATTTTATCATGCAGATGGGTTCTCTGTCTAGCTGGTGCCATGTTGCTTGCTTCTTTACTGTACACATGGTGACAAAAAGGGAAGATGGAGCCTCCATGTTGAACATACCTGACCCTGAGGTAGCACTTTTCTTTTGGCACAGCTGCTGACATTCACCTGTGTAAGCTTCCAGCTTGCTTATCTATGTCTGCAGCTTGATTTTTCAGGCTGCTCTTTGTCAGAAAAGAAATTACTTTGGGGCTGCTTTTTGTTAAAAGGGAAGCCTTGCTGAGGACTCCTTTACCCTTACTATCTCCCTAAATAATTTATTTCTAGCTCCTGTATCACTGGGATTATAGGTGTGTGCCACCATACCCAGCTAGTGTTTTTGTAGAGACAGGATTTTGCCATGTTGCCCAGGCTGGGAAATCAAGTTGTTAAATGTGTTGAATTGCATTACATTATTTGCTTATGTTAAACCAACTTTGCATTTGTCAGATAAACTGACCTGGATTTGTGATGTTATTTTGGTTTTATATACTGCTACTTCTAGTATGTTAATATTCTAGTTAGAACTTTTGGCCAGGCGCGGTGGCTCAAGCCTGTAATCCCAGCACTTTGGGAGGCCGAGACGGGTGGATCACCAGGTCAGGAGATCGAGACCATCCTGGCCTACACGGTGAAACCCCCGTCTCTACTAAAAAATACAAAAAACTAGCCGGGCGAGATGGCGGGCGCCTGTAGTCCCAGCTACTCGGGAGGCTGAGGCAGGAGAATGGCGGGAACCTGGGAGGCGGAGCTTGCAGTGAGCCGAGATTGCGCCACTGCGCTCCAGCCTGGGCGACAGAGCGAGACTCCGTCTCAAAAAAAAATAAAAATTCTAGTTAGAACTTTTAAAAAGTATCTCTTTTTATATAATTATACAAAGAATTTTCAATACTTCAGTTCCATTTGCATTCCTCCAAAATTATATATATTGTTACTTTGTGTTGTAATTCTGTCTTGTAACTTCTAAAAACACTAGACATTTTATAATTTTTATATAATACTGTCAGTGTTCCCCTAAATTTACCTATATATGTAATACTGGTAAGAGATACATATTTACAATGTTATATATAATATATATGCTATACTATATATAATATAATATGTAATATATGATAAAATAAAATGTATAATACATATTTAATCCTGGTAATGAATCTCTGTTTAAAAATTCTTTATTTCTCCTTATTCTTGACACATATTTTCATTAGATGATTCTAGGTAAGTAGCTATTGTCTTTTATCACATGAAAGATAACATTCTACTGATTTTTGGCTTCCATATTAATAATTGCTGTTGAGAAATCAGCTTTCTGTATAACTGTTCCTCTGGTAAATGTAACATATTTCCTGCTCCGTCCCTGTTAACCACAATCTTAACTTGGTTAGGTTTCATCTGGCTTCTTGAATCTACGGTTTGGTGTCTCCAAACATATCTAGACTATGTTGATGTCGCCTCCACATTTCTTAACCTCTCATGTTTTCCATGGTTTTGGGCAGCCTATTTTTGTATTCTGAATTATATTTCATTAACTTTCTCTTCTACTGTGCCCAATCTGCTGCCTGACCTGTCCACAGAATTTTAAATTTAGGTTGCATTTTTTTCAAGAACTATTTTTATTAAGACCACTATTAGTAAAAGGTTTCAGTCTTTAAAAATAATCCCAAAATCTGTAAGTAAGAACAAGTGCTAGCAAATAAACACTAAAGTATAACAGCAAATAGTGCTCTGATGTGTGTTATGTTTAACTTTTTATTTCATTAAATCCAGCTTTTCTCCAATTGAGACATTTTTTACAGAGACTGGACCTCACTATGTTGCCCAGGCTGGCCTCACTCCCGGGCTAAAGTGATTCTCCTGACTCGGCATTGGAATGTGTGGGGATCACAGCATTCAATTGACGTTTTTTATGTCAGTCATTCATAAAATAAGAGTGGCTGTCCTTCTGAATTTTGTTCATGTCACCTTTTAGACATATTGCATAACAGGTCAATATTCCTAAGAGATTACCAGTTGATGGTTTCAGTTTTACAAAGCAGACAGACGTGGAAATGTTCCGGTCATTAACAGAACTATGACTTATTTATCTGCTCAGTGGGTTATAAAGAAACAACACTATTATATGTAATTAAAACAGAAAAAAAGAGTCAGATCTTTCCAGGCATGAGTGTATTTATAATTTCCTGGTAAACACACATACTTCTAAGTGAAGACTTCCCCATATTTATAGTGTTAAACGTTCTTAAAATAATCCTTTCACAAAAATAAGGCAGCCTTATGCTGAAAAAGCATTATTTCTGTGTCAACAGTTATGCCCTTCTGTTTTCATCTGCTGTCACCAACTGTCAGCTACTTCTTTAAAGACCAAATATTTCTTTGTCAGCAACACCTATATGGGGCTCATTGGCTGTCCAGGTGTGGTTTACAGCCTAACTGTCTGACACTGTCAAATAAGAGCCGCATTGTTGTTTCACAAGCCTGAACATGCTGAGTCAGTCCCAGTGTTTTCTGCATATTTTGGCAGATGTTAGAGAGTCAATAACACTGGAACTTCTCTTCCCAGTTGTTCTTGCTTTTGTCACCAGTCTCATAGCACCTGTCATGGTAGCTGCAGCATTCAGTCAGGCAAGGAATGCCAATGTTAAGACGAACTCCAGATAGTGAAGAGCCCCATCCATTCAGCAGGAGGGTTTATAATGGCAATGTAGGAAAGGCACTCATGCTGGCAGAACCCATCCTTGCCTCCCAGAGGTTCAAGGTGGCACTTGGGTATGAGTCTATCTGGTGAATACCATTCCTGTGGTCTTCAGGGTGACCCTGCCATCAGTGGTCTGCACCTGCTTCTGGCACCTGAAAGCAGAGGCCAGGAAGAGAAGCAGGATGGCAAGTACAGGCTGCAAGCAGGACCATCTGTGAATCATGGGGTTCTAGTGGGCCCCACTGCTCCCTGGAGCCCTGGGTTGGATTTGTTATCCCAGAGCCCCCAGCACTCTCTAGGCAGCAGCATGGAACTGGGGCTTGGGAGCCACTGCTGTCTCCATTCATGCTTTAGAAGCACTCAAGCTCTACTCCATTCTGCTGTATTTTGTAACAGGAATGCTGTTATTTTTCAAGACTACCACTGATTTGGGGGAAAGGTGAATGCAAGTTAAAACACAATAAAGTGTGCTGTTCTTCTGGAGAGCTAGCCTTTCATTTATTTTTTTTTTTGAACGCATGCTTCCAGATTTCTGTAAGCCTTTGGTTAATTTCCAAAGTTCTGAAAAAGCTGATTCTATCATATTATTTGTCAGATTTTTCTTGCTTTTATGGAGAGGTGAATTTTCAAAGGTTCTTACTCTACTATTTTTACTAATGTCACTCCTCTCTGATTATTTTAATAGAAATAACATAACTTAATAACTCAATATGCCATGTTTAATGGGTCCCTAAAAGTAATTCTGTGATATATAGAGTTGTTCTATATGGGAAGATACTGAGACAAGATGTAAGAAAAAAAATTAGAATAAAAATATTGTTACATTAAAATTGTTTCAAATGTTAAAAGATAATTGTTAAGAGGAAAGAAAAATGATTTGCTTGTGCTTACGATTCCTGAAATCCAACATGTTTAAAGATGGTGGATGGAGACAGACTAAAATTTATCATGGCCCCATTCACTGGAGGATTTGACATTTACTGAAACTGAGAAGTTGCTAACACAGAAAAAACAGAGATGATCTTGGAAAGGAGGAACCATGAGGGCCAGCCTTATTCCCTTATAGGTGGCCAGTGATCTCTCCACTTTAGTCACGAATCAATATTCCAGTGGCACCCCAAATGAGTTGCTCATCATTTCATCATCTCCACTCCTTGGGACCCAGACACATGTTCACTTTCTCTCCCACTGCCTACAATGCTGTGCCAGCTTCATTTCAGTTTTCACATCAACACTTACTTTAGGGGATGACAGTGGATGAGGTCTGCACATTCATGGTGATCAATAAATAAAGAACGGGATTAGTTTAGAGACAGAGTAATTACAGTGATTGGGAAGATGGAATCAGTCCTAAATTTAATACATAGAATTTGTTTAACAGGTATTGAAGGACTGGCAAAGGAAAAAAGAAATACTAAAACAGCAAAAAATAATCTCAAGTTTCTTCTCTCTATTAGAAACAAGGCTCCTGTAAGAGTTAAAGAAGGAGGAAAGAAACATGAAAAGTGGCTCAACAGTCAAAGACAGGTTTATTTTGGAGAATAAACCTGAGAGGGGCTTCTGGATGATTTTTTTTTTTTTTTTTTTTTTTTTGGTCAGGAGTGCTCTCTCTTACAAAATAAGAGTATTTACTGGTTTTAGGGTGAGAGAGCTTATCACAGGTTTGGAATGTTTTCTGTGTGAGGGAGAAGTTTATGGCAAGGTTGGAATGTCTTTGGCTGGAGGGGCGGTTATCTTGGTGCTGACATCTTTCCAACAAGAGGGGAAGTTATCTCAGGGCTGGCATGTCTCTGGTAGGGGAGGGGTTTATCTTAGGGTTGGAGTGTTTCTGGTTGGAGATGTCGTTTGTGGTTTATGGTCAGTCATGCTGACCTTAGCCATTAGGCTGATGCCCTTTGGATTTAGGCAGTTTTTGATTGAGGGGAACTTTAGAATGGCCGTGTTTGTCTAAGATGGCAATGCTCCTGCTCTGTCAGCCACTTCTTAGGATCATCATAAAGATTCAATGAGATAACATGTAAAGCAACTAGCAATGAGGTATCACAGAAATATTTACCAATAAAGGACCATTTTCTCTTCCCAGCATGAATAGATATATATTGCTGTAAATGTATTACTAGTTGTTTCTAAATATAGAATATAGTGTCTCACCTAGTCTCCTTATCCTGGGTTGCTCCAGCCAAGAACTATTCTTCTGGTATGAGAAATGCTGCCTTTGTTTACCACTGTGTTCACTAAGCCATGGTATTCTGTAGACTTCCACTTCCACTGCCATTATATTGTGGTGGGAGTAGCAAGTCTCCAGAGATGCAGGAGAGTACTATGTGAGGTAGGTGCTGAGATCTCTTACTTAGAGGGCTGGTTGATGTCACTAGAGCTCAAATTGCTCCTCAATTTTCTCCCATCTCTGTTGTGTATGGTTATTTTAGAGGAAGAATTATAGAGCCAGTAGACATGAGTACGTGGTGAGTCTGAAATCAGCTAGGTTCATACGTAGGTTTTTGTTCATATTTTAATTGTTTTCACAACAAAATCATCTCTAGGCCCACACATCTCCTAAGTCTAATGAGATTTTATTCAGTTCTATCTGAAAAGGAACTTGGCCTCAGTGTTTTTGTTTTGCTGCCTGTACTTGTAACACATAATCTTTCAATAATTCTAGGAAAGTATTAATACTTGAACAATATTCATTACTATCTTAAAGCCTCAGCTCATGTTAATCAATTCTCATTTCAGTTTTAAAGTCCTTCAAACAATAGATGCTGCCACTAATTTTGGCCAAAATTTTCCTTCCTTAGTGATAGAAACAGCCCTCACCTAAAACACGGGACTCACCCAAGAAACCTGACTTGAGACATTGGGCTAAAGTTTTAAAGATTACCCCTTTCATAGACATCAATTATTTGGTCTTTAGAGATGGCTGTTGTAATCCTATTTTGTTCACCAATTACTTTGGGTTTATAAACTGCTGCTTCACAAAAAATTTGTGTCCTCTGCCTGTGATATTGTAGTTTGTGTAGTGCACAAAGATTCAAGACAGAGGATGCACATAAAGACTGAAATAAAAACTTTGAGTGATGTGCTGAAGTGTACATGTTTTGGCTGGTAAGAGTCAATTGTTACATTTCCAGGAATTTTTCCAACTAGCTGATGTCACATTGATAACTTGGAATTGATGACGATGGGAGCATTTGCATTAGGAAATCAGCAAAAGCTTATTTTGGACTCTGCTTTCTTCAAAGAGTTGATTGTTAAAACATCCCAGCACAACAATGGCTTGACTTACCATACATGCATTCCCTGTGAAAAGTCCTCTTCCACTTACTAAGTATGTTAACCGTGTTTCTGATGCTCTGACATCTGGGGCGCTGCTGACCCAGGAGATACTGCCTCTCCCAGGACTAGCCAATTCCTAGAGACAGTAGATGACTAGCCTGTGTGTATGGCTTTCACATGCAAACCAACCCATCCACAGCCCATACTCTAAGCCATTATTCACATGTCCTAATCACCCCAGAATTAGGTACCAAACAGCTTGAGACAGTCCCTATGCCCTTAAGGACTGCTGAAATTATTTAAACTAGCCAGTCCTAAGCCTGTTTATCCTGCCTCACGACTCCTGCCTAAGACACCACAATGAAAGGTTTACCCATGCTTTCCCAAGCTCCCTCTGCCTCCTGACCAATCCTGAGGCTTCTCCATGTGACCCTCCATGGTGCAGTGTACCTCCTCCTCTTGCGATCTGTGAGTATAACATGCTGTGTTTTTAATGGCGATCTTCTTCTCATCTGCTGGCATTGTCATACTCATATAATAATACAATCTACATTTAAAAACACCAAATTATGAGCCTGGGGTCTTCATCTCCATGGATGGGGCTACTTTTTTCCAATTATCTACACAGACAAGGCGCCTATTTTAATGTACACACACACGTCTGTAAAAATAACACAGTATGTGGATCATACCAACAGAAAATCATAATGTTATAAAGAAATCTTCTTTGATTCTGGTCACTGCCTTTGGGGTCTTCTTTTATGACACTAGGGAATTACCAGTACCTCCCAATTTAGTGGTCTCTCTTTAAGCCAAGTGGTGGTAGTGGTGGTGTGGAGGGACATGGGAGTCCTGTCCTCATCAAACACGTTTGAATCATATCAGGCCATAGCTATGGTGTATTCTCATGGAGCCTAGATGTTTCTAACTCACTGTCTTTGGAATGGTATCAACTCTATGGAACACTTGAGGAAATATGCTCACTTCTTTTTTGCATATAGCCCTTTCAAACATTCTTCCCTGATAGCTACCAAGAATGCTTCTGACCTGCCCCAATTTCCTTTAGATTTAATCATGCACTGTTCAATAACTTTCTCCATCACACTTTGCCACTTTGCAGTTAGTCACATTTAAATTACTAGGATGCCATCTGAACATCCTGGAATGCTCTTTGGGCTGTTGGGAGTAAGACTTTCAAAGATGACTGTTAAGGTTTTTAGAGGGAAGTTTACTGGCTTGGTTGAAGGGTAGGGAGGAATCAATAGGGTGTAGTCCCAGATCGCCCTGCTCTGTTCCTGATGAGTCTGTTTTCCTAGTCAGGTGTACCTTGACCAAGTCTGGTTTCTGGGTTTTCCCTTAAATTGGGTGCCTCTGGGTGTAGCTTTTTCTGTCACTGTCACTATCCTTGAGGGACTAAATCATGACTCTTGCCTTCTCTGGTTCCCTTCCTCAGACTTCCTGAAGGCCAGGCCCTGTCCCTAGCAGCTTGGACATTTCTTCACCACACCAGCTAATCACCCCAGAACTAGGTACCAGACAACTAGAGACTGTCCCTATGCCCTAGAGACTGCTGAAAGTATTCAAACTGGCCAATCTTAAACCAGTTTACCCTGCCTCATGACTCCTGCCTCAGACACCACAATGAAAGGTCTACCCAAGTTTTTTTCTTTCATGGTGAAGATTGGTTGAGCCGCACTTTTCTGTTACTGGTGTCAAACTTGCTCTTACAACATAGATGTTTTTCTCTCCCCAGTCTTGAAAGTTCTGGAAGATCTTTGACATAGCAATTATTTTTCGTCCACTTCACCTTCTTTTTTGTATTTTGTACTTTTCTTGGGATATTCTTCAATGTCTTAAACAAGCTGTCTTTGCATTTCCTTTTGGTATTAAACAATGGTGGCCTCATGTTAAAAATCTGACCTTGTAACAAATCAATCGATAATCAACTTAGGTGACAAGACTACATTGGCAATAAAGACCTGATTAGTTAATTCATCCTCATCAGTGCACTGGGCAGGATTTCCTAACTATAGCAAGGTCTAGTCATACTGCTGGGACAAAGAATTAGTTAGTCCAAATACATTGTTTCCTTAAAATATGCATTGCTCCTGGTGAGCCTCTGGCTACACTCTTTATAACTAGTGGGCAGGCGCCAGGACCCTGAAGGTGGATTCTACTGGGGAGAGGCAAAGTTTTACCATCAGTAGGAGTGGCAGTGGGAGCACAGGTACCAGTCCAGAGAACTAAGTTCAAGGCTCCAGAACCAGAATGAAAATAACTGACATTCATTGCAGACTACGGGAATCTGTGATTTTAGCATAAGAAATTAAGTTATAGAATGCACCAGAATAACTTGGCCATTTGAACATTTATAGTCATATGGGCTTTATTTATATTAAACACTTGATATATTTTGAAGGAAACCAAGTGTAGTTATGAAACACAAGTGGCAGCAAGACTTATTGTTGACATGAATTTATGACTGAATAGCTCCAAATTTGCAAAATTAGATTCCCAGGAATAAACGGCAATGTCTACCAATATGTAGTAACTTAGTAAATATATGATAAAACTAGACCCTGAGAGTTTCTGAAAAATTCTCATGGGAAAATAAGAAAGGCTA
Organism: Piliocolobus tephrosceles; assembly: GCF_002776525.5. NCBI lineage: Eukaryota > Metazoa > Chordata > Mammalia > Primates > Cercopithecidae > Piliocolobus > Piliocolobus tephrosceles. Next base: position 77,515,007 of record NC_045455.1, read on the forward strand.
TTAAGTTCTGCAAATAATTCCATTACACTCAGATATGTCACTCAGAGGCTAGATAAACATAAATTTACTTAGTGTTATGCAGGGCACTTGGGAAGGAAGCAGGCATGTAATACAATTATAAAACACAAAGCTCCTTGTCCAGGATAGAGTTTTCTTTTGTAGACAAACGGGCTTTAAAAATATCTTGACCAGCCGGATGTGGTGGCTCACGCCACTGTAATTCCAGCACTTTGGGAGGTGGAGGCGGGCGGATCACCTGAGGTTGGGAATTCGAGATCAGCCTGACCAACATGGAGAAACCCCGTCTCTACTAAAAATGTAAAAATTAGCCGGGCGTGGTAGTGGGCACCTGTAATCCCAGCTACTAAGGAGATTGAGGCAGGAGAATCACTTGAACCTGGGAGGTGGAGGTTGCGGTGAACCGAGATCATGCCATTGCACTCCAGCCTGGGCAACAAGAGCAAAACTCTGTCTCAAAAAAAAAAAAAAAAAAAAAAAATATATATATATATATATGTATGTATGTATTTGCGTATATATATATGTATGTGTATATGTGTGTGTGTATATATGTATGTGTATATTCATGTGTGTGTGTGTGTATATATATCATGCCAACAACTTGAATTTGAATTCCTGAAGTCACAGTGAAAGACTGATTTGTACTACTTTTTGTAATGTGCATAAATGTAGCTTTTATAGAAATTATCTTTTCTTCTTACTCAGTAGTTGCCTTTCTCTATTTTAAGTGATTTTTATTGTAATGCTCTTTACTTTTAATGCTAGCCTTTAAAAATTTACATTCTTGTTTTTCTTCTTTCGGGAGGTGCAATACTGACAATTCTTATCTGAGAGGATGATCCAAACATTGGGAAAAATAAATATCCATAGTAGAAATTCACTTAAACTGTGACAATCATGTAATCAGTGTAGGCAACATTTGACATGGTAAAAGAACATCATGCATTTAATAATTATAATTTTAAAAACTTCAATGCTGTTAACATTTTAACAATTTATTTCAGTTATTTAGTTCATTTTAAGGTATTCAGTCATCCAAAAGAACTGCATACATGCGATCTTTGACTTTTTATTCTTAACTAAACCATCAAAGTAACTTTTTTTACATCTTAAATGTCAACGTTGAACCTCCACTGAGAGAAAAATCAAGGCACAGATTGTCATCATTTTATTCAGTATGATGCTTTTGATCTTTTGCAGGAAGTTCTTTTCTCTTTCATCTGAAAGCCTTAAAATTTTACACAGAAGGGAGACTGCACAAATGCTCTGTGGACTTACCAGCTTTCTGATGAATGAGGATGTTAATTACATGTTGAAAGTGGTAATGGTTTTGAAATGAAAAAGGGAGCATTATTGGAAGAATGAAAAATACATCTCAGAGAAAGAAACCTATAGTTCAACAAATGAAAGGAAGGAAGGAAGGAAGGAAGGAAGGAAGGAAGGAAGGAAGGAAGGAAGGAAGGAAGGAAGGAAGGAAGGAAGGAAGGGAAAGAAAGAAAGAGAAAAAGAATGAAAAGCTAAAGTAGGTGTCATGGCTGGACCAGCTTTGTTGTTGTCAATTGGTCTTTAGCAAAACAAAATATTGAAAAAACACAAAGCAAACAAATACCAGGGGAAAGAAATTAAATGTGCTTAAAAGATAGGGAAGAAAGATACTGATCATCTAAGGAACGATTACTGCTGTTTAAAGTTTGCAAATTTAATGTTCTGATTTTTCTCCTAATAAAATAAAGAGAGATATTAGTATATTTTATCAACATTAGTTCAAGAGAGAATCAGTTTTCTTTCCTTACAAAGTTTTTGATGTACTCTTCCTGGTGGAAACTACAGAAAACTATCATGTCCTTCTATTTTAAAATGTTTTATCAAAATCAAAATAGTTACCAAAATCTCAAAGCGTTTTGTTTCTTGGTATCAAAATATATGGAAAAGGGGAGAAATTGACATTAAGGGATAATCTGAACCTATATATAATGTTTCCTTAAAAATTAAATGTTATTACCATGCAATACTGCAATCAATTCTAGGAAAATACCTCCAGTAAATATATTAACCTCAGAACTAATATTAAAGAAGCTCCCATGTTTTCACAAATGAGCTTTCTGCTGATCTTTTTGTAAAACTTCATAGAAACTATTTCAGTTAAAATTATGCCTTTAGTGTTATCTCTTTCCTAGAAATGAGAGGTTTGGTTATTTTATATCTGTGTGTGTGCATGTGTGGCTGGGATAGCACTGGGATTTACAGTTTCCGGCTAAATTACATATTTCTGAACCTTGGTAAATTGAACGGGTTGAACATGTGGGTCCCATTTATTTGCCATACGTTTAGTGAAGACACTTGTTTTCATCCTTTCGTTACTGCTGTCATGTCTAGAAACATGAGTTTCAAAGAATGGCAATGTGCTTGTTTTCTGATTAATACCATTATGAAAATTTCAAATTTGTAAAACATTTACATTTTTAAACATATTATTTTCTTTACTTACCAAAGGACCGAATTGGATTCCAAGTCAATACTAAATAAGTCTTTTCAAAAAGCAGAAATAAAATATCCAACTTTTAAAATCTAAATGTCATTATATTTAGCTCTATTATCGGTACTTTAAATAATTTTTAACCTGGGAATATTTTAACTCTCAGCATTGAGATGTATAAGGAAAAGCTCTCTGTGATATTTATACAGGTCCATTTACATTTTTAATGTTGACTTTGGAGTTGGCACACTGGAAAAGAATTAGAGGTAAGATGACTTGATAAAGACGCTTTTTTGCTGCTTACAGAACTAAATCCCTTCATATGGAGCCTAGCATTGGTCTTTCTTATCATAAATGCTATGTAGTGGCTTGGCAGCAGGATGCTAGCTGACCTTCATGCAGATTGTTCAAACATTGTGGATTCTTCTGAGAGGGTGGACTTCAGAAGGTGCTAATGCTGCTAACGAGCTGGAAGAAGAGTTTATGTGCTATCTGTTATTCTTGGAATAAAGTGGGCCTATCTTTTACTAAGAGGAAAAGAATATGCAGTACCACCCACAGCTCTCTAAGGCACTCCATCAGTGAGGCCTTGCGAAGGTCAATTTTATTAAGTTACTGGTTTGAATCATTTTGTATAAATCTGTCATCAGAATGATCCATAACATGTAGGGCTCTTTTAGATAAACAAGAGTGGAGACTGCTGTTGTTATTCTAGAAAGATTTTTAAATTGTGGTTCACGGATATGACTGTGTTGTTTTTGGTTCAGGAGAGAATCTAATGCAAATCCTGCCACTTTAGTCCAAATGAAGAGCTGCTTTCAGTTATAGCCTTCCCAAGGACAGGAAGTGGAGCTTGGTTTCTATGCATTCTCTCTGAATAGCCAATCCTAGGTGAGCACCAGTACATGTTAACTAAGGGCAAAAATGGGAATAAATAAGATCATCATTAAAATACATATTTCAGTGCTTCATGATTCATATGCTTAGGAAAGCCACTAGTATAATATTTATTTTTGGTTTTATTTTTACTATATAGCATCAACAAGACCTTGATTGGAGTCAGAAGCCACCGAGTATCTAAGGAGCTATTATTGCTATATCCTGTTCTCTGTGGGAAGTTATTTTGTGTGTTTGTTCTGATAGTACCAGAGAAGTTCTCTAAAAACAAAATGCTAAACATAAGGTCTATTTTATTTAACAAAAAATTTACCATATTCTTCCCACTAAAAAGAGTTTCAAAAAATAATTAATGTATATTAAATTACATATTTAGTAAATAGATATTAAGAAAAATAATGCAAAGTCCCAAGTACTTTATATTTTAAAAAGCAGTATCTGTCTATTTCCCACAGACTCTCTCTTTTCAAGGGAATAAAGGGAAGGAAAAAGGGAGAGAGGAGAGTAAGAGAATAGAGGACAGAGAAGGATAAATATTTGGTAGGATAGGATAGAAATGTTCTGTATTTTATAAGCTCTCCAATTTATATACAGTAGCCTCATTAGAATATGCATTGTAGAGTGAAATTTGGTATAAAACCAGCCTGACCCAAAGGCTCAAAACAGACATCTTACAGTAACGCTTCACCGATTGATCTATTCATTGACAGACTCCAAAATTGCACGAAAGGCTCGGAAGCTGTTAACTACTAAAATATCAGCAAGTCGATTGAGTATACTTGCTCTAACAGTCTACATCAATTAAAAGTCCACACACTATTTGAAGTTCCCTAATTCACATTCATTCCCATAAAAATTACAAGGTAACCAAAGAAGTAGCTAAGCATCTGCCAGAAGGTAAAGCAAAGGAAAGGGGAATGATTAAGAAATTACCACTATTTATTTTGCTAAATAAACTCCTGGGCTACACAGAACTTTCTGTTTGTAAAAGCCGTTAGTGGGACTTTTGAGATGTAGGTGGTATTTTTGTAAATTCTCCAATGAAAGGATACCACAGTCTATTTTTGAAAGACTGAACATGAAGTGCAGAGCTGCCTAAAAGAAAGGCAACTATTGGACACATTACCTCTCTCTCGGTATCAGTGTTGCTTCCTTATCTTTATCAAGAAATGGTTGATACTACAGACACCAAATTAAGATGTGCGCATCTGATATGAGAAGTTTGCCTTTTAAAAATCTGCAGCGACCAAGATGTCCAATGTGGCCAGCTTATGGCTAGAAGTGAAAGGGGATTCTAACCAGCAATTGAAGGATAATTTGTAGGCATTATTCTTTTTTCCTGACCTTACTTTTCTTTGAAACATGTTTACTAGCTTTTGGAAAGCTGAAGTTTTCCCTTTCTAACCAAAATGTCTGCGATTTGGTAGCAAACACATTGATGCAGAAAGTGGCTTTGTGAGGTGAATGGTAAGCACTGTTACAAATGGTATTTTTAAACGTTCAGAGGGACCACATTGTACCAGTTCACTGAACTGGGGATGCCAGAGTGATGTCTTCTTGAATCAAAGAAAAATATGATCAATGATTCTGGCCACCTCCAAGACCACTTCTGGAATGACAGTTGCAGAGAGTCCCATCATTTGGACCAGACGCTGAAGAGAAAGTTAATAAAGTGTCCTATAGTCAATTTAAGTTCTAAATGTTATTGTGTGATTATGCTACTCTGAGGGATAACCTCATCTGTCATCTGTCAAAATGTTCTTTTATTCTATAAAGTATGTATAAGAGGCACTCTGATTATACACATTATATTAATCCATACCACTTTCTCCCTTCAACATTTGTAATAATGTTTCGCATTATCATTTATGGGTTCAATACTGCAAACATCTAGGCTCAGTTCTTAGAGAACATTGTCTTGTAGTGACTCTAACGCTATGGCATTTCTTCATCACCAAAATGTCACCAACCTTCTAATTTCCCACAAATGTTGAGCACCAATAAGGTATATTACCATACAAGAGCTCTACCGTTACTCACTATATGCCCAAACAGAGCAGTATCTCTTAAACATCTCTTCCAGAATTAACATATTCTTTGGTTTAATTTAAAATTAAATACGCAAACAAAACAAGGAGAGTCTGATGAGAATGAGAAGCAATTCAAATTCAAGTGAGTGAACTTCCTTCCCTCCATCTTTCCTTCTACTGTCTCCCAAGTAGTGGATCAGTTGATTTGTGGGTTGAGCCACCCCTGGTCACAATGCTACACTGTCTTCACCTATTTGAAAACTTGTCATAATAAACAGTGTGTTCACCAGTTTTCCAGACTAGCAAGGAAAACCTTTCTAGTAATAATCTGCTATACAATGAATAAACAATGTGATAATTGCACCTTCAACATTCACACTGAAATAGCAACAGTAGACTCCTCTTATACTTGTAAGAGAGTCTGTTAGCACCTTTTAATACATTTATCTCCACCGCATAGAGAATATGTCTAAAATGAGGAGTACATTCCTCACCATCTATCCATGGCTCTGTGTACATGTGAGTACATCGTTGCTGTCTTTGTAGCGAAAGGAAAGATGTCTTAATTTGTCCTTTGATGCATAAAAGAGTATGGAGAATTCAAATCAAAGTATATTAGTACAGTCATATTCTCTGAGCAGCTTCATCACAGACATCCTCCATCCTCTATGGTTTACCAGAAGTATTTACGGTTCCATTGTGATCTTTTCTGACGCACTTAAGGAAAAGGTGAATTCTACCTGCGGTCATCAAACTTCTGAGCTGTCATTGTGATGGCTCTGTGGAGGCACCATGGGCTCGCTGCTGCTGGAGCCCTTCGGGGCCTCCTTCCCCCTGAAACTTTCCTTGCCCCTGCACATCAGCACTGCAGTGACAGTGAGGCAGATGGTGAGTAACCCTACCATGGTGCCTCCCACCACAGTGACCAGGCTGACTGCAGAGCTGGGGCTGTCGAGCTCCTGGGGGAGGATGCCATCCAGAGGTACTCTCCCCTGGGGGATCTGCCTCTTGGTGCGGTCCAGGGCAATGTGCTGGATGTTTGTTCCCCGATTGTTTTCAGCACCAATCTCCCACACCAGCGAGGGTGTGCTCCTGATCTCTCTCTTCTTCCGGCTGTTGGTGGTGGCTTGGGGCTTTCCTTGACTCACCAGAGAATGGTACTCCACGCTTCTTTTGCCAATGCCTCGATTGGCATTGTCTTTTGATCTCACTGTATAGATCGTATGTATATACCATTCTCGGCCCAGAGCGACCTAGAAAGCACAACTCTATTTGTTAGGAGATACTAGATACCATATCAACCTAATTCACCATTCTTTGCCAGAGAAATTAATGGCAGAGATATTAATAAATGATGATTTATTTTAGTCTGCAGAATTAACTTACTTAATATTTTTGAATGAGTACTAGGTGCAAGGCTCTGTGCAAAGCACTGTATGATACATTCCATGCAACTCTTAAGGGAGTGAATATTTGGTACTTGTCATAGAATGGGAGAGTTCTAAAGACCTATTAATAGGTTATAGAGTCTAGCTTATTCATTAAGAAAATGAACAAATAAGAATATACAGCAGCTAACTGAGTTGCCCAATGTTTCTCAACTAGTTAGTGGCAGAGGCAGGACTATAGCTCAAATCTTCTGAACCTCAGGACTCCTTTCACCGTGTCTTGCTGCTTATTGGATAAAAGACCATAGAGGAAAAAAAAAATCAATTTTCAAGCTTTTCTGGGGCTTTGGAAAAGGAGGAATATTCTGATGAGTCTTTGAAGCATGAAGGATTTAGAGAGGTCAGATGCTTTGAGATTTAATGGCAAGAATAAAAATAAAACATATCATACTTCAACTTCTTGTTTGAAAAGATTCAGAATAACAAACACGCTTTCGTAAGATTCCTTCCTTAGGTTGAATGAAAAGAACACATTTCTCCAGGCCGTCCTGTCAGGTTAATTTTCAGTAAATATCCTAAAGGGTGCACTTGCTCTGACAGAGATTTACAGTGTAAGCACATCTTGAAATTTGTGGCATTTGTCTGCTCAGTGTTGTGGTGGCTGCCTGTGTCCCCATCCACCTTTGATCCCTGAGTCAGGAGTTTGTGTCTTGGTTTCTGAAATCTTTGAGAGTGGAGCTGTGCACAATTGCTTTCCTGAGTTCAGCAGTTCACACAAGATCACTCTAATTAAGATGTTCGTGAAAAGTCAGCAGGAAGGACATTTTGAATAAGAAAAGCAGATTACTCAACTGTCAGACACATATTTACATTCTAGGCTAAATAAGACTCTTCATTACACATAGTCTTAAAATAATACATTAATAAAAGTGATAAAAGCTATGAAGGCCAGGTATATTGCTAACAAAAATAATAAAAGCTGGGTTTATGGAGTACTCACCATATGCCCAGTAAGGGGCTATGTGGTTTCTATGCCATATCTTGTTCATTGTTCCCATTAACTGTATGCAATATTACTATTACTGCTATTTACATATGAGATATCTGAGGCATATAAATGTTCCGTAACTTGCATGTGGGTACATAGCTATTACAAATGAGCTTGCTTTTGGCCTACCTGAAAGAGTGGTGTTGAGTCAACTTTAAATCCATCAGATCCAGGTTGATTCACTAAGAGAATGGCTTCAGGGTCATCCACTGCTAGTTTGGCATTAAATAGGACATTTCCAAAACTGGTCGCTTGTGTCTCTGGCTGAGCTTTGTCCTTTAAGCAGTAAGGAAAGTGGTGATTGCTGTAGATAATGCCAGCTTTTGCCAGGACAGCATGTTTCCCTATTTGTTTTGTGCAAGTACAAATTACTATAAAATGTCACCATTTGGTTTATGAAAAATGATCATTTTGTTTGTTTTTCTATTTTTTTTTTAAGAGATGGGAACCTTCTCTGTCACCCAGGCCAGAGTGCAGTAGCATGATCATAGATTGAACTTCCTGACTTAAGCAAGTTTCCCACCTCAGCCTCCCAAGTATCTGGGACTCCAGGCATGTGCCACGATGCCCGGCTAATTTTAAAAATTTTTTGTAGAGATGGCGTCTCACTATGTTGTCCAGGCTGGTCTTGAAATCCTGGCTTCAAGTGATCCTTCCATCTTGGCCTCCAAAAGTGCTGGGACTGTAATATGGCTGCTGTGCCCAGCCTGGTTTTTAAATATAAGACAAGGAGGCTGAACTTTGAAAAATCTGTCTAGCTCATTATTTGGGTCAAAGCACTTACCACAATTTTAAATCTATATAAGAGTGAAGGAGAGTCGGCTAAGCAGCCATATTCTGCATTAGTTGGACTATACTTGGGAACATAGCCATCAGCTCCAGTGCATAGAAACACCTTCTCAATGCTGCAGTAAAACGAGTCACCCAGGTTCTGGACAGGATCCACCATGACACGACCGTAAATTATATCACCTGAATTAGAGATGTGGAAATGTGATTTCTGTTATGTGATAAGGTATATCAACGTGACACTGTAAACAGGTTATGACAATGAGGACGGTTCTGGACAGGATCCACCATGACACGACCGTAAATTACATCACCTGAATTAGAGATGTGGAAATGTGATTTCTGTTATGTGATAAGGTATATCAATGTGACACTGTGAACAGATTATGACAATGAGGACACAGAGATTATTTCCTTGCCACTCTCATCTACCATCAAACGTTGAAGGCCTGTTCATATGAGCTTCAAGATCTGGTGCATTCCCAGGCCTCAGGTAAGACCACTTTGCAGACTAACCACAAGTGACTAAAGATTTATTGAGTCTCAGATGCTGAGCCACAGGTGGGAATAATTTCAAAGGTCTGGCCTACAATTTGACATTAATAATACCCCATTGTGGTTCAAGTCCAGTTTACAAAAATAAGTTGATAAGATATATACTGATACAATATGGAATAACACTAAGAAAGAAAGTATCAATAAAAAGTCTAATTAACTTTGTTTCTGAAAGAGGGTTTAATGAAACCCCCCCCCCCGGTGTTCAATTATTTATTTCATAACTATTATTGAACTCCTACCAGGCGTGCCAGGTGTTTTTGCTATGTATGTGTGCTAGGCGTTGAATATACACCATTGAGCAAGGCAGGCATGACCTACACTTAAGAGGCATTTACAATCTCATGTAGCTGCAGCATTTAAGTTTATGCAGGTTGAAAAAACATTCAAGAAAATCATTTAGACTTGTTCCAAAAGTCACTTAGGTAAGACAGCTAGAGATTAGCTTCCTCAGAATAAAAAGATATCCAGTAACATATACCCAATTGCAATGACTTCCCACACCAGCCAGCGTGAGTAAAGACTCAGTTACATTCTCAAAACCATTAAAGAAGCTATCATTTCCCCCCTCAAACACAATCCCCAAAAAGCAAAGCGCAAAAGATATACATGACAAGTAGAGTATCCCTCTCATTTGTAAAGTGATACCTTCTGCAAAAGCAACATCACTCTCTTGCCCGAATCCCATGGATCCATCAGACAACCAGAGACTCTTCTTAGAGAGCAGGTACATTTGGGTGTTCAAGCTAAACTCAGCAGCCACTGGATCACTGACCTAAAACCAAAGGCAAAAGTCCTTCTATGCATTGGTGGTTCTGATGGTACGCAAACATACTGTTCACAGATGACACACGTTCACTGTACACTGACTGTAGAACACGAAGCACTGCACTGCAATTTTCACACCCTACCCAGCCACCTTAGAGAGCTGTAACATTGCTTTTGTCCTTGAGAAGGCGAAACTGGTGGGGTCAAGTCATTTTTTGAATGGGACTAAATAGCATTGCTTGAGCTCATTTCTGCTGGTTTATTGGGTATATAAAGGACTTGTAAATATCATTGTCAGTAGAAGGTCAATAGTATAAATTCTTGAAAAGAAGATGCCATCACATTTCTTATAATACATAATGGCAATTAGGTACTTTGAGGTGGTTTGAGCTACAGGATTTCATTCTCTTTAGAGAAGAACAAGACAAGAAATGCAGAAGTGTGGGGAAAATTCTCAAATCTCCAAGACAGCAAACTTCGGGAGGAGACAAGATAAGATCAGATAAGAAAAAAATAACCATTGCATACATTTAAACTCTGAATTTTACATCCTGTGCTAACAGATAAAGAGCAAATCTTTCCTCATTCTTTTATCCCTTGCTTCCTTAACTGATTTCTTTTTAGCATGCAAGAATTAAAGTTATTCATGTGTGGAAACTTCTTTTTTCAAACTATTAAATGAAAAACAAAGTGGGATTCTGCAAGTCATGAGATGATAATTCTGTAAGCCACACCTGTTGGAATCGGATGTCAAGGTCAAAGGTGACAGGCTCTCTGGGGTTGCAGGTGACTGGCAGGCGGTATTCCTGATGTGATAGGGCGGTGCATGGCACCAGCTTCACAGTATAGGTGCCTGAGTAGTCACGTACCTTTGAGGAGAAGACATTGATATATTACATTTAAAAATCTGAGGTGGAATCAGACAGTAGCAGCAGAAGAAAATCAGTGAAGAGTCTTAGTCACTTACGGCAAAGTCAGAGACAAAGCTCCACTGCTGTACTGGCTGGTTATAAGTTGGTTCACTCCTTATGAGGTGGAGGGAAAATGTCAGGCCTGGATGATCAGCTGACATGATCACTGAGCTTGTAAAGGATGCTACGAAAGTGCCAGTAATGAAAATAATGACATAGTGGTTCAATTAAGAGTGCGTAACAGTTTAGTTTTCAAAATACACTATCATACATTATTTGCTTCGTTTTTATAAGAAGGCTGCAAAGCAGTCATGGTTGGTATAATTATCCTCCTCTGGCAGATGAAGAAACTGGGCTGTGAGTGACTATGTGACTTTCCAAAGATCACACAGCTAGGATGGGGCTTTCTGATTCCCACTTCAGTGCTGTTTCTGCTCTATAGTTCTGTCAAAAGATAATTGTACAGAAACGCTCAGATTGTTCAGAGCTACTTTCTGGGGAGTCAGAGCAGCACAATAAAGGGTGATGTGAATGCATTTATTGTGCACCAAAGCTATGAGCTGAACTTAAAATAGTCTATTAGTATCTACACAGCGGGGCAAACCCAATTTATGAATGGAGTCTAATTTTACTTAGACTGCCAGCCATCATGGCTACACAAAGATTCAGTTTATTAGAAAGGTAGGCACGCAGAAGAAAACTGTATAGACCAGAAAATCCTCATTTTCCAGAACTGTCAAATACAATAAAGCAAAATGATTTTTTTGGATTATTTCTTTCTTGTAGCTCAGTTCCATAAAAATACAATGAAACCTGTTTCTCTTCATAATTATTTAGCCCTATTCTCTTTTGTTAGAGGTCAAGCCCAGAAAAAGAAAGGATATAAAGATATTGAGTGAACTATTTTCCCTTTCCCAATCTAACATAAGCTGGCAGAAAAATAGCTTATTTTTTATTTGACTCTCCATGTTACTAAATTGGTAATATGGAGAGTCAAATAAAAAATAAGCTCTTTCTAGTGAAATGTCCCTTATTAAAAAAAAAAAAACAAATGAAGTTAGACGTGGGATTTTACCGACTGCTACCTTATCTGCCTTATTGATACTCAAAGCACGGTGCATCACCGTTAGTAAAATTGCATAGCCAATACTTATTAAACATAATTAACATGTCCAAAACGTAAATATGAAAGTGAAGTACCTCTTCTGACCCTATTAAAAGGGTTTCTCACAGTACCTAGGAAAAAGCTGTGAAAAGAGAACTGCCTGCTGAATGAATCATCTGCAATTCAATTTGCACAATGGAAGCAAAGCAGAGAAAGAAAGCATTATTCGTATGCTCTTTAAGGAAAACTTTACTTAAAATGAACTCAATAGGGTTTCCTTTTAATTTTACTCTTATTATTTTGCATTTTCTCTGAGAGTCTGCATAATGATAATTTTGTGGATTATGAGATGAAGCTGAACAATTATCAAGCCCTCATGGAGACAATCGAACATGTATAATTCATTTGGGATTAAGGGCTTCAGTGGTAACAGGGAAGCACGCTGAAATGTGTGAAGATGGAAAGTCTACCTCATTTTTGTGTGATGAGTGGTTGTTGAAAGATAATGGGGCTTACCAGGATGTGACAGCACAAATAAGCCATGGAACTGAGCCTCTGTCTTGAAGTGCACGGCCAAGCGCCCCTCATCACCGATGCGCATGCTGGTTGGATAGAGAGAGCCTATAATGGAGAGAGTATCAAGAATGACAATATGTGTAGCCAGAGACCTCTTATATACAGATTCCTTCCAAAAATTAATTCACGTTTGACTTGTCTTTAAGCATTCTGGGCAAAGCGTATTATCAGAAGAAGTCTGAATAATGGAGGCAGAAGTATCTTCATTTTCTTTTCTAAGCAGAAAAGGGAGCCAAAATGAATTGTTAAGTAACATGAGTGAAGTCACTATGAAATACACAGATCAATTAAAATAGATCAAGTTTTTTTTTTAATCTGAATTTACAAAAATGAAGCTGTAAATTGAAAAGCATTACAAAATTGTCAAAATGATGGAGATTCGGACATGTAAATACAAATAGGTTTGAGTTATCTAGAATTATTCCTAATTTTATAGACTTAAAGAAAGCTCTGAAGCCTTCCCAAGAAACTTAGCAGTTTGATAAAATTTGGCTCCAGAAATCAGAAGCAAACAAGAGATCCTATGTGGAGGTTGGGAACCACAGAAAAAGCCTCATTAAGATTAACTTAAATATACATCTAAAAGAAGACATGGACTTAAAACATTTGAAATAATTAGGAATCATAACTCAGGGTGATCATATTACCTGTCACATAGCTCTAAAATAGAAACTATTCAAAATGAAACATGGAGAAAAAAGACAACAACAAAATGAACAGAGCATAAATAGGTTTTAATCTGCTTAAGAGAGTAAATTTACATTTGAGGTGTACAATTAACTCTGTTTTCCTGCTGGCTGATAAAATGTAGTACTGGCATGACACTGCAGATGTTTGTGGAATCAGAACAGTAATATATGTCTGAAAAAGAAAAAGCACGCATCCTACTAATGGATTTATTAGATTGATGCTTGTGAACTTTGAACTATGAGTCTAACATGGAGATTGAAACCAAGTTTTGCAAATGCTTGTGAACTCGAGCTAGTGACATTCACAGAGTTTGCAGACATTCAGCTAAAGTATCCCAGAGTAACAGAATTTTAAATCAGAAGGACTATTAGAAGTTTTGTCTATCATTCAGAAAAAATTAAGTCCCAGAAAGATTAAGCAATATGCTTGAGATCTCACAGCCTGTTAGTTGTAGAGTCATGACTAGAATTCAGGCCACAATTTGTATTTAATTTAAATGCACCTCTTTTTTTCTGAAATAAAAATGTGTAACTTTTTCCCATGGTCATTTCTTGTTTTCGTCGGAACTTCCTCTATCCATTTTCTAGAATCCAGAAAAATATATATGTTGTGTTATGTAACATGTAAATAATTAATCACCTAAAATAGATTGCAAGGATAAAATATGCATGAAATATATAGTTATATTTAATAATCCCATATTACACACATTTAAAGCCCTAATATGATTTAAAGTTTTTTTGATGAAAAAGGTGAAATTATCTTATTATAGAATAGAAAAAGAAAATCTACTGAAAGTTGCTTGTACTACTTTTAGCAATGGCAAAAAAAACCTCTTAAACAATCTAAATAGGTTACAAAACTATAGAGTGTTCCAAGTCTTCGGAACTCACCTTGAAGTTCAGCCTCTGGGGGGCTGCCAATTCCGTCATTCCACAAGATGGCAGTGTCGTACACAAAAGTTAGACGAAGCTCTGACTTCAAGTCAAAATGCTGCCAGCCTCCTACCCCCACGGGGGAATGGAACACGTAGGAAACATACAGAGGGACTCGAAGGGTCACATAGGACTGCACTAGGTTTAGGACCTAAAACAATAAAATTACATCTATCAACACGACTCAGTGTTAACTAAATGAGCCTCATTTTGTACAAGCCATTTTCTCCTTTCGCTTAACTGAAGATTTTGAGTAATCACTGAGAAGAGGAAATCATAGCATTTTATAACACAGTTTTTCCCTTACTTAATTTTGGATCGATTAAATAGTTGTTACTAACTACCTTTATTGGCAACAAAGGATATGTACCAGAAATCCTTAAGACAGTGCATTATTTTCAGCATACTATACTTACAAAATCCTCTTCACTTTAGAGCAGTTTTATGAAGATAGTTTACATACCATATAATTCACCTATTTAAAGTAAACGATTCAATGGTTCTTAGTATATTCAAGGAGTTGTGCAACCAACACAATCAATTCTGGAAGATTTTCATCGCCCCCAAAAGGAAGCCTGTACTTACTAGCAGTCACCCCCTAATCCCTCCTCCACGCCAGTCCCTGGCAACCACTAGGTCTTTATGTATTTGTCTATCCTGGACATTTCATATAAATGGAATCATACAAAATGTGGTCTTTTGTGATAGATTTCTTTCATTTAGCGTAATGTTTTCAAGGTGCATCCATGTTGGAGCACGTTTCAATACTTCATTCCCCTGTTACTGAACTGCATCCCATTGCATGCACGCATTACATTTCATTTATCTATTTATCACTTAACGGCCATTTGGGTTGTTTCCAGTTTTTGGCTATTATAAAAAATGCTGCTATGAGCTACTTTTTTATTAAAGGAATATGAAACATAGATCTGGAAGCAAATATATTTACTAATGATGTATAACATTTATAATATCTCAAGAATAATTAGTTGAAATGAAGTGTCTTGCCTTGAATTTTATGTTTTCCTCTTTGTGGTATTTAGTAGATGGGTTGGGAATAGTGGAGGATAAACTAATATTTATTTATTGAGTACTTACCACATTTCAGAAACTGTACTAGTTTCTCAATAAACACTATTTAATATTTTCAGTCTCCACCATAATTATATTTGCATGTATGGATGGATAGTTGGATAGTCAGTGGATTACAGATAGAAAGAAAAGAAGATAAAATTAAGACTCAAAGGAAAAAGGCACATGTCCCGCAGTATTCTCGAAGCCTCCTGAATGGCTCGGACAAGATCACAACTCAGCTTCTGGCCCATGTTTTTTCCTATTCTGTCATACTTCATCATATTCCAAACAAAGATGAAGGCAGTCCTAAGGTCATCTAACAAAGGTTATCATATTTAATTCTCAAAATAGCTCTGCACGATAGTAGGACAAATACAACCAGCCTCTCCTACACAAGAGGAAAGGACTTAGGTCAGATCACACTCCATAGAAGTTTCAGTCAGGCTGTCTGATAATGATCTAGTTCTTCTTCCACACTGAGCTCACAACAAGAATCACAGGCATAAGTTAGCAAATAATTTAAACCACGAGAACTATAAATTAGAACATTCTTATGAAGTTAAAAGTAAACTGCTCATGTCACAAAAATGATGACCTGAATCCCTAATAAAAATACATAGAAAAGAACCATCAACCAAACAAGTGATTTTATTCTTAACTGTATAGTATAGTAGCTAGCAGTCCCTATTACCTGCTAGCCTGGCCAGCAGGAGAGGTACTTTGCATTAAAAGTCCTTTGAGACAGTAGTTTCTATGGGCAGCTGTTATTACTTCATTGAGCAATTGATTTTGAAGTGCAGTGAAATGGACAGTGATTAAGTCAATCCACATGCCACTAGTCCTTAAGATTAATATTTTACCTTACACTTTTAATAAACCATGATTTTAAAAACTAATTAGGCTTTAGGCATAGATTCCCAATTGAACTTTATAGGTGCTAAGAATACTCTTTTCCAATATTATACTCTATCCATCAAATGTTACTGAGTATGCTATTTTGGAGGGAATTACTAATATTCACTTCCTAAGAATAAGTTACTTGGAGTACAGCTCCCCGACTAATTCTTGTTTGATTTTATTTGATGTTGTGCTAAACTAGAGTTTGATCATTTTTGGACACAGAATCAGCATTCCATTGCATTTTCTTAATACCCATGGCTAGGTCTTCTTTCTGTCTACTTAGAATCTGTACCTAGAGGAACTGGAGCCTAAATGAAGCTACCTTGACCATCTAGATCACCTACCTTCTTCAAAAGTGAAGAGTGCAATGCAATCATTCAACTTTTAGATGTCAACTTAAAAAGCACTTAATTTTCTTTCAGCCTATCTCACAGGACTTTTCAAGGTATTTGTTTATAATGAAAGAAATATCTGTCAAATGTTAACGAAACCGAGACACAATGAGTGATTTCATATGTCCTCACTGCTGTTTGAAGTTTCTTCATCAAAGGCAAGCAATACTTTAAATTCCATATTTAAAAGGAAAGTATAAAATGCAAATACCACGGAAAAAGTAAGACACTGTCAAATTTATTCTACTACACACTGGGGTAAGTATATATCTTGCAAAATAATTTAGAGTGGCTTACATATAAAAGAAAATCAGTGTACAAAGTATAAAACAGTGGGATGGAAAAATAACCTCTTAAGTATATTCCAGCCTCAAAGTTTCATATTCCTAAATCAAATGCACAGTAAATAGAGGCATAATTATTCCTCAAAGCAACTAAGAAAAAAATTTGTTTACTTTTCCAAAATTATGCTATGTCTTCTCATAAGTACATTATAATTTCATGTTTTAAGTGAAAACTATGATTGGGGTTGCGTTTCTGTAGCTTATTCATGCACATTGAACAATGGTATCAGTCGCTGTTTACCTTACAAATGGGAGAGTTAAGATTCTACGTTGCAAACCAGAGAGCCAGGACAATAAAAGGTCAAATGATCTGCAGTCTTCAAGTATTTTAAAAAATTGGTTTCAAGAGAAAAGCTACCAAACTATTCGATAGTTCTAAGAACTTTATTTAGCTTTAATAACCATTTTGCCTCTAAAGTGTTTTTTATTGTGTATCCAAACAACTTTAAATTTTGTTTACAAAATATGTGTCACACATAAAGGTAGAGTGGAATCATTTAATTCATCTCTATTTTGCTTTACTTGCTATTTATCTGTGTTTATATTTTAGAAACTAATAAAATCATTTTAGAGTCAAATATCATTAGAGAAATTCCAAATTTGTTTTTCTTGGCAAGTAAAATTCTTCACTTTTATGAATGATGATCTGACTACTTTGTTGCTCTGTAAGCTTCTTGTCTGGTGTCCTCATGAGCACTTGGTATATTCCCTGGCACAGAGTAGGTGTTCACTGAATATTTCTTTAATGAATGAACATACAAATAAATGAGATGGCAAAATCATATATAGTTTTAATAACAGCTAAAGCTAGATGTAGCCTAGCTGCATAAAAGTCAATCACACTTCATTGCTGTTAACAGATAACTCTCCTGTTAACTAATAAGGTAAATCATCTGAATTGGGAGGTTGGAGAAGGCAGAAAACCCTTACAGAGTGTGTTAGATTTTCATTTACAGAGAAAAATGCAGGAACTTGACAATATTTTACGGTAGTAGCTTTAGCTACAAGAACACATGTAAAAAATCAATTATCTATCATGTTGTTCCTAGCAAAAGCAATTACCAGTTGATAAAATGTGTTTGCACAGTGATTACCTTGAGCTAAGATGCCAAATTTGGGAAGGACTAGAGGAGGGCAAGTAATGTCTGCTAGGCGCTTGGCCTGGGCTCTGTGGGATTGAGGACAAACAGACGTGGGTCAGCACCGGCTTGCTGCAGGGGCTGTTTGTTGAGGTGGTCAATAAAACCACGAAGCCTCTCACAAGCACAGGGAGTCTGTGCTGATGGTTTGCTTTTTATTTTTCTCCATTTTTCCATCCTTAATGCTGAAATGCAAAAGTTTGGAAGGCCCTCATGACATTCTAAAATAGAGTGTAAAGTAGAATTTACCAGGCATTTACTTTGCTTTCCTTCAGGTGCCATCTCATGAAATATGCTTGCATTCAACACTGATCTGCCTGTATTCAGATGAAGCTGTTGACCACTGTTGTTAGGACATGGATTTGCACCGTTTTACAAACAGAGGGTGTGGATGTAATCTGGCATGTATTTTCATGAATGCTGTCAGGCAGCATATTTGTACCAAGAACAAAGGAAAAAGTTCATCTGGGTTTCTTGCAATTGAATCTGTGACCATATCCATTCCTCACATTCACTCACATTCAATTTAATGCCCAGATAAGCATTATGATGTATTTAACAGCTTAAGTTTATAAGCTACATGAACCTGGGCTGGTTATTTGAATTCTCTTTGCTTCAGCTTCCTAATCTATAAACAAACAACAAACAACAACAACAAAAAAACAAAGAAAAAAGGCAAAAATAGTACTTATCTCAAAGGATTGTTCTGAGGCTAGAATGAGTTGAAATATACAAAGTATTTAGAAGAATGGCAGGCACGTAGTAAACGATAAATAAATGTAAGCTATTACAATTATCATTGTTGTTGCTGTTATTGTTAGTACTATTATTATTTTGTTCTCTTCATTATAAGCCAAAGCTAATGGAGGAAAATTAGGGCAATATCTCAGAGGGTTGAATTTCTTCTACTTTAATTTTTATTTTCTTCTCCCTCACCTATGTGTAAATCATATATGTGTGTATGTTGAGGTGAGGGTGTAGGAGAATATCAACAGCAAGGGGAAAAGTAGAAGCTTAACCTCAAGGAAGAAGGTAGAAGAAAATGGGATGGCCATCTGTGATGGTTAATTTTTGGTTTCAGCTTTACCAGATTAAGGGATACTCAGAGAGTGGGTAAAGCATTATTTCTGGGTGTCTCCATGAGAGTGTTTCCAGAAAAGATTGGCATTTGAATCTGTGGACTGAGTAAGGAAGACCCATCCTCACTTAGTGTGGGTGGGCACCACCAAATCGGCTGAGGCCTAGACAGAAAAAAAAAAAAGGAAAAGAAAAGGACAAAAACAGTACTTATATCTCAAAGGATTGCTGTGAATTCTCTCTCTCTCCTGGAGCTGGAACACTCTTCTTTTCCTTCTCTTGGATATCAGAACTCCAAGTTCTCTGGTGTTTAGACTTGGGGACTTTACCTGGGTTCTTAGGCCTTTGGCATCTTGGAGTGGGCCTGCCATGGAACTGTTCAGTCTTTATGATCTCAAGAGCTAATTCTCACAAGGAATCCCTTCTCATCTACCTATTCTGTCTCTGGGGAGAACCCCGACTAACACAATACCTCAAGCTTCACTCCAAGAGAGTAAGCAACATGTTTTATTAAATTCTATTACCATTTGATTTACAATAAGGATTTTAGAATTTTATAACAAGATCCTAAAATCTCAATGATTTACTCTGAATCTGGTCATCACTCTGATATTGATCATCATGGTTATGCTATTAAATTTATGTTTAACAATGCAAAAGCAGAAGTCTTTCAGAAGGAACTCATACAAGTTAGCCATCTTCCTTAAGAAAGTAGCGCAAAATATTAAGAACTGAATTATGTTGTAATTCTTAGATTGTACTCTCTCCTAATATGGAACGTAAGCTTTTCTAACTGAAAACCTACAATTGCTGATTTTCACCTAATGGAGTAGAATCGTTGTCAGCTCCAATAGAGAAGCAGAGTAATGACTTTTCTAGCTGGCAGAAGTCACAGGAAGAAAAAAAATACTGAACACAAATAATTTGATACAGGAACTGGAATTTAAAAAACTTAGCAAAGTATAGTCACTTTAGCTAATCTAAATTTTATAGTAAGATTTGATTTGAAGAATGAACACAGTAGAGGGCGTGCTTTGCATTCAAAACAAAACAGCCTTGCTACATTAAAATGTGGACAGATATCATAGGATAAAGCTTAGGCATGCAAGTGCAGGGTTTTTACTATTGATAGAAAACGCTACCTGGGTAACATGTACAAAAGATGGAGAAGTGCTGCCACTTTGTGGAGAAGATAGAAAACATTGTTAAAGGTAAAAACACTATGAACTAGATGAGCTCCACAGAGAAGCTCAATAGCATGAAGTGATTTTTTTTTTTTATTTTTTTAAAATTTTTTTTAGATGAAGTTTCACACTTGTTGCCCAGGCTGGAGTGCAATAGCGTGATCTCGGCTTACCACAACCTCTGCCTCCCGGTTCAAGCTATTCTCCTTCCTCAGCCTTCTGAGTAGCTGGGATTACAGGCATGTGTCACCATGCCTGGCTAATGTTTTTTTTTTTTTCTTTTTTTTTGTTGACGGAGTCTCGCTCTGTCGCCTAAGCTGAAATGCAGTGGTGCGATCTCGGCTCACTGCAACCTCCACCTCTCGTGTTCAAGTGATTCTCCTGCCTCAGCCTCCTGAGTAGCTGGGGTTACAGGCACCCGCCACCACACCCGGCTAATTTTTGTATTTTTTTTTTAGTAGAGATGGGGTTTCTCCATGTTGGTCAGCCTGCTCTTGAACACTCGACCTCAGGTGATCTGCCAGCCTCAGCCTCCCAAAGTGCTGTGATTACAGGTGGGAGCCACCGCGCCTGGTGTATGAAGTGATTTTAAAAGGAATGAGAACTATGATGTAATCCTATTTCTATATCCAATTTTGTTTATGCCAATAGATGCTGTGATGTAAGCAAGAATCTGAGAGAAAAGCAACCAGAAAGGAAATGGAAATAATTTAGTAAAATGGAAATAATTTAGAAATAATAATTTAGTAAATAAATTGGAAGCAGCTTTGTATAGAAGACCTGAAGGAACTAGAGATACCTGATCTGTAAAGAAAAAGGCTAAGGTAGATTTGTTAACATGAGCCTTTATTTTTCTTATGGGGATTGAATCTTTATTTTCCCATGTTTCTTTCAGGTGGCAAAAACAGGTTAGGAAAGAGGAATCTACAGGACAAACACTTATAAGTGTTTAAGTAACTTGCTCAAAGACATATAGCTAGAAAATATCAGAGCCAAATTTTGGTCAGCATTTGCTTGATTCTAATATCCAGATTCCACCATCTTATACTGCCTCTCTATTGCTATTTCTATTGGCATTTTTAGCAATCTCTGCGAGTTAATAAATATTGCTGCTTTTTGACAAGCTGGCCATGGTCATGTCTCACCACCTCTGAGTCCAGTTCAACATCAACACCAGCTGAGCTTGTCGAAGTCCACAGCTTTACTCTGGGATTACCTCATACTAGTTATCTAGTTTTTCCTTGCTACTGGTTGTTGTATATTTCAACACCTTATAAATATAGCACAAAAAATGCAGCCTCACTTTAGCTCAATCTGGAAGGGCATTATATAGTCTGTATACCATTCAACACTTCAATGCATCAACCCACTTATGTAACTCCTTGTTTAGTTCAGGTAAGTTACAGCATTGATTTTAGTTCAAATACTCATAACAATTTTAAATCGTGCCCTACATATTTTAGGTTCTCTATTGTAACCCTGAAGAAGATCTTGCTTCCTTACCATGTTAACAACTTTGTTGCTGATGATGGGGTAGGGGTGAGGATTGTGTGTGTATGTGTATTTTATGTGTGAATGTCTGTGTAGTATGAAGAAGAATCAGTAACTGTAGAGTGAAAATAAAAATAAGCTTTTAATAAAAACACTTTTGACTATGTTAATAATAGATAAATGAATCAAAAAGCAAGAAAGAGGAGAAAAACAGAAAGAAAAGGAAGGAGAGTAAAAAAGGAGGCTAGAAGAAGAGAAAATTTTATAAAAGTAAGAGAAGAAGAAAGTTACAAAAGAGGGAGAAAAATTAGACTGACTCCCAGGATTGTAAAACCTCATTTTAGGTGGCTACAACATCACAGGCATCTATACATAAACACAAAAAACTGATAGTGTATACTTTGAAGAGAAGTCAGTATTTGGATTTTTACAATATCAGAGTAGATTTGAGCTTAAGGCAATAATTATACAGCATTCTTTTGACATAGATATAATATCTCTAACCCATTGTCAAAAACCACATATATTCTGGTCCATTGTTCAGAAATAGACATGGGTTTTAATACCATGTCAGTTAGCAGTCCCCTGTTGTCAGTAATGACCTACACCACCAAGATGGAAAACTGGAGTTGGGACTTAGTACAAATCTAATGTGACAAAACAAACCAATTGGTTTGTACAGTGACCAAACTTAGGTGTTATAAATCTGTACCTGTCCATCCGTTCCAATGGTGCCACCACAGTCAGCAAGGAGTTCTGACATGTCATAGTAGCTAACGAACTCCCATAAACAGGCCTCTAGGTTCAGGTTCCGGTAGAAGCGTAAGGTATTGGAACCTCTGATAGACAAGCTGTACTGGTAAGGATATGTCTCTCCAATTATTTCCGGATTTTTGGTAGCATCAGTCAAGAAACCATAATGAGTCTTCACTTCAGTATAATCCAGGAGGTTGGAGCACTTGTGGTTTCCAACTCTTGTGCCGTCAGGGCTGAGGGTGAGCTCAAAGTTGGAAAGCTCTCTAGTGGAGATCACAGGGAGCATGCCTAGGGTAAATCAAAATCACCGTTAACATTCTTTCAAGTAGCCAAGAATTTTGAACACTTTAAAACTTCTTTATCTCTTGAGAAAACAACTGTCATAAAATACCGTCCAGCAGTGATGACCAAAGTGGTGTCCAGGCCCAGTGATGCGGCTCATGCCTGTAATCCCAGCACTTTGGGAGGTTGAGGTAGATGGATCACCTGAGGTCAGGAGTTCAAGACCAGCCTGGCCAACATGATGAAACCCTGTCTCTACCAAAATTACAATGGCTGGGCGTGGTGGCGGGTGCCTGTAATCCCAGCTACTTGGGAGGCCGAGGCAGGAGAATTGCTTGAACCCGGAAGGCAGAGGTTGCAGTGAGCTGAGATCGCATCACTGAACTCCAGCCTGGACAACAAGGGTGAAACTCCATCTCAAAAAAATCCCCACAAAAAACAAAAAAATTAAAAAGTGGTATACTAAGAATCCTGGGGTTCCCCAGGAAAATTTCAAGAGATCCATGACTTAAAAGCTATTTTCATAATGATACTAAGTTATTATGTGACTTTGCCACCCACATTCTCTCACAAGTGTGGTTTTTTGGAGACTACAAGATATGATAAATTGCACCAGATTGAATGCAGAGGCAGAGAATCCAGTTATCTTCTATTAAGTCAGACATTAATGATACCTTCAAGAATATAAAAGTACCACTCAATTTTTTTTTTTGTTTTATAACATAGTTTTTTTAAAGGATGTATTTCATGTTAATATGTAATGTATTTCTTTTTGTTATTTTTAAATAAGTGAATAAATATTTAACAATTCCTCGGTTTTAATTTAAAATCCAATAAATATTTATAGATGTCACCCACACAAACAAAATCTCTTTGAGATCTTCAATAATTTCTAAGATGTCCTGGATCATAAAAGTTGAAAACTGGCCATGCATGGGGACTAAGCACTTCGGGAGGCCAAGGCGGGCGGATCACTTCAGGTCAGGAGTTCGAGACCAGCCTGACCAACATGGCAAAACCCCGTCTCTACTCAAAATACAAAAATTAGCCAGGCATGGTGATGCACACCTGTAATTCCAGCTACTCAGGAGACTGAGGCACGAGAATCGCTTGAACCCTGGAGGTGGAGGCTGCGGTGAGCTGAGGTCGCACTACTGCACTCTAGCCTGGGTAACAGAGTGAGACTCTGTCTCAAAAAAAAAAAAAAAAAAAAAGGTTGAAAACTACCACCATTATATAAGTAGAGGCTAAAGACTGAAAATTTGTTCTGTAAAGGTTCAAATAGTAAATATTTTAGCATTGTGGTCCCTGAGGTCTCTGTTGACTGTTCAGTGCTGCCATCAGAGTGAAAGCCACTACTATGTGAAGGAATAAACCTAACCGTGTGCAATAAATTTATTACAGGCCATGGATTTGAATTTCATACCATCTTTATGTTTCAAAAGTAGACTTCTTGTTTTTCCTTTCTTTCCCCAAACATTTAAAAATATAAAATACATTCCTAGCTTGCAGACCATATGAAAACAGGGAGCAGACTGTATTTGGCCACAGGCCATAGCGTGCTGAGCCCTGGAATGAGCAATACAGCAAAAGACTATGAACCAGTTCTTCTCTTTGACCCTTTCCCACCTTTTCCTCTCAGATTCACTCGGAGCAAAACTCCGGCCCCACGGAAGAAGTGGTCAGCCTCAACGACACTTCTGGCAGAACTGTGGCTACTGAACATTGAACACTGCATTCAGAAAATGTAAAGCCAAGTCCTAGGAGTGGCAGAAGAGACCACCCTTTCTTTTAGGAAATAACTCTTATCGGTCTGTGTTTCCCTGATGGGTCCCTACTCAGCCCTTTGCAGCTCAAGTCACACCTCCACATGGACCTAGAGATTGGGTGGTTCAGGGACCAACATTATGCTATCAAGGAAGGAATGCAGATTCCTGACCACCTGCCCTTTCAATCCCCAGAAAATCTCAGGTTTTGATGGGCAGACACAGCAGATGTTCTTGTTCTGGGGGAGTAGATTCTACCTTGTCGCTCCTAATCATATTTCCTCTCCCTTAGCTACATAAAATATAACTAACATACCAAGTAATAAAATTAATACGAACAATGTGCTACAAGTGTAAAGTGAATTGAGTGGAAAATAACGTGAAAATGCCTTCTGCACATGGTAAAATATTCATGAAGTACGATAAAGTTATTGGCACACACATTCTGGTCACAGCTCCCTAGCCAGAGAAAATAAACACAATATATAATACCTGTTTGTTTCATTTTTTAATTATATTTACATATCTAGGAAATGTCTTAGTTACATGATAAATATTGAGAGAGACATAAAACTCCAGCTATAAAATTGCAACACATGTTGAAGGTAGGTACTAAGATATCAAATACTTTACTGTAACTTCAAGTTTACAATTGAAGATGCATTTGTACTCTTTCATAAAAGCTAGACTATGTACCAGTTTTGTTTTATCATGTCTGGATATGTATTACATCTATCTAACTTTAAAGAATGCTTACATTGCCATAGTTATAAAAACTGTGTAGAACAAAGCTAAAAAAGTTGAAAGAAGCAGAAGGACTTGAAGTTCAAGTTGCAAACTGAACATTTGTTGAAGCTTGGTTATTTAGAAGATGAAGGAAAATACACCAGGTAATGAGGAGTCCCAAACAATTCCACAGATTTGCTTACCCAGGTCACCTACCATCTATGTGTGGCATTGTGACAGTGAGCTTGATAAGGTTTGTGTAGTCTGGGTCCTCAGGGCCTGTGTAGCGCAATTTAGCTGAGAATGGCTCTGCCCCAACTACCCCAGGTACACGGGGCTGACAAAGACCTTGAAGAAAAAAAAAAAAACATATTTATGCGAAAAGAAGGTAATAATACCTAAAGAATGTTTTAAAAATAGGAGCTATTATTTTTCTATGTACTTTAAACTTCTCTGTGGAGTAGGGCATGGCTAAGAGTTTATATCATGTCACAAGGAATTAGAAGGCCACAGGGTGAGAAGTAATCACAGCAGTTTAGTGGCCACTTGACAATTTAGGGATTGTTCAAACTTTGAGAAAAAATAGTTACCATTCAATGTAACTTAATGTGTGCTGGTTATTCTAAGTCGTGGTCATATTCACAAAACCATTTAAATATAAAGTATGAACAGATACAGTAAAAATGATTGAAAGTCAGTAGGATAAAAGTAAATGTAGTTAAACTAAGTAAATTTTATTTTTACTGTAGAATAATATACTTATCATTAGTTATGTTTATACTACTTATAAGTGAACAAAACTAAAACTGCTCATTTTAGGAACAAAAACTAAAGTCTCCTTAAAAATCAGAGAGCAAACTGTGTACAGTAGAGTTTTCTCTATATATGTATTTTTTTGCAGTATGTGTATTATACATTATACTCCATTTTATATTCATCTCTCTTTCTCTCTCATATCTCCCAGTGACCTTCAAGAATTTGGACATGAAACTCTTTCTCCAGTATTTCCTTTAAGAAAACAGTGGGTTTTTTATTTGAACATCATGAAAGGGACCAAGATGCTGAATTATAATTTGAAGAGAACTTGGAAAGATACAATTGCTTATCTATTAGTATAAAACAGAGAAAATAGACAAATATTTACTAGAATAGCAACGAAATCAGAGGCAGGCCCCAGCATAGAGGCCGTCTGATTTATGAAAAGAGAGAATCATTTTAAGGCATTATTTAAATATTTGATGCTGAATATACAATAGTCGCAGATGGGACATATGACCTCTCTTTATGCAGCAAATTTACTTTTGAATGCAGTATGCAAATGGATGATTTAGAAATAGAATCATATATATGCAACCGTTTTTAAGAAAAATCTCATTAAAAAATTATTCTGCAGTGAAGGATTTATTTATACCGTGGATTTCCTGTCTTTCCAATGTCGTCCCCAGCCACGTCCTATTCTCCATCCCCAATGTGCCTTTGCTCCAGCCTTAAATACAGTCTCTTTTAATACCAAGGTGTTCATTTGCACATACCCCTCTACCCGGATTGCCCTTCCCCTCCCGTCCCCAGCAAAATCCTAGTCACCCAACAACCAGCTGAGCTCCCGGCACGGCATGAGCTCTGTTCAGATCTGAGCCTTGCACACCATTTCGCCTTGTTTCCTGGTTTTTCCTCCTCTCCCTCTCAGAAGCTTCCCCATTTCTCTGCTTGCCATTCCCAGAATATCTCACATTCTTTCTTGCTTTTACGAGTTGTTGCTCATGCTTGGTTTCCTCTACTCTTTCCAGATTCAGCTTGAGCCTCCCCTCTTTGATGAGCCTTTCCTGACCCACTCAGGGTAAAACTAATCACTTCTACCTGTGCATTCCTGTGCCCTGTCTAGACTAAAATGTGTCGGCATCTTCAACTGGACCAAGCAATTCTCAAAAGCGGGGATCCTGTATTCTTTATTTTATTGCCAGCAAAAAGCATTGTGTCTGGCATATAATAGGTACTTAAAGGTGGAATGAATATTTTGTTTTCTAATACATAATTTTGTAAAAATAGATTTTAATTTTTAACTACTTACAAAATACATGGAATATGTGGGACATTTGGAAGTCTTAATAAC
The DNA here is from genome assembly GCF_002776525.5 of Piliocolobus tephrosceles. Lineage (NCBI taxonomy): Eukaryota > Metazoa > Chordata > Mammalia > Primates > Cercopithecidae > Piliocolobus > Piliocolobus tephrosceles. The sequence continues at coordinate 77,542,437 of NC_045455.1, forward strand.
CAGAAAGTAGACATTTGTAATATTCCACAGTATTCCAGTGATCTTCAGGGGAAAATGGCAATGACTGACCTTCTTCTCTGCTGATGGTTACAATAGGGCTCACGAGCTCCAGGCCTTCATCCCCGTTGGTGTTCACAGCACGAGCCGCGCACTGCACCCGGGAGCCAGGCTGAAAGTATATAGAGTCCAACGTGACCATCTTGGATGATGTAAAAAAGGTGTCGAAGTCCACTTCTCTCATAGGGCTGGTCACACCATCAGGGCCCGCAGGTGCACTAGTCAGCCACCGGTACCGGGTCAAAGTGTCATTGATGTTCTCACTTGCACAGATAGAGCCTGTTTTATCGTAGTCTGAATATTTGGGGTTGCAAGCCTATGGAAAACAAATGACTGTGTTAGGAACAGAGTGTAGAACAGTGTGGAACGCATTCTTCTCCTGTTCTCTGTCATCGAGTTTTCACTGCTCGATGGGGGAAATTGGGATTTCCCCAATTTCCACATGCTGTTCATACAACTTCCGAATTTTGATTCCCAGCCATGATAGTGTTTATAAATGCTGATCTTGCATTTCAAACAGCTTATTGGATGTTTCTATTTCTAACTTAATACGTGTAAAATTGTTATTTATATCATAATGTCTTGAATCATGTTTGCCAATTATCCTTATTCTCTCTTATTTCCTCCCTCCCTTCCTGTCTCTCATCTTACCCCCCTTATCCAGTGAGTCAGGAACTCGGCTGATTATTCTTTTGCAATGTTGCTTAAGTTGATGCCTTCCTTTCCACTCCCAGCAGCACTTCTCTGTCTAATTCAGGGTCTTTTCTTCCAGTCCACTGACACACGACTGCCCTGTTAACCTGCCAGCTTAACCCCTCTGATCATTCTCCTGTGTAAGAACTCTTCACTACACAACAAATGAAGTCCACATTTCTTAATATGACATTGAAAACTCCCTATACTTTGACACCAAATTATCTCTGCCTTGTTGACTCAATTAACATGCATTGTGTATCTTTTATATATTAGTGATTATAGAAGTGCTGTTGTGATATAAAAATAGGTAAGTCATAATTTTAGCTCACAAGGAGCTTACAATTTAGAGTCAAGAAAAGGTAAATTTTAAAAGTAGTGATAATTTGCTATTTCTTATGCTCTTTGTTTCTAGCTGTAGCTCATGTTGCAATCCCTTCTTCCTAGAATGACCTTCCCTTATCAGACTTGCATCCTAAACGATCAAAATTCCACCTGACCATCCCAATCTCCCCTCATATATGGACCCGCAGCTCTGACTTCCAATTTGTATCATTTTCATGATAGTGGTTATATCTTGCCTTATATTAGAGTTACCAATTCCTATATTCTTTTCTTCATCTATAAATATCTTGAATGCAGACCTCATATCTTATTTATTTTTCTATTGGTGACAGACTGAGATAACACACTGTGTACACATCAGTTAATGAACCTTTGCTGGGTGAAGAAAGAAAAAATGGGAGCTTTATTTGACTAGTGTTATATTTGCAAAGTTCAAGGCTTTAATTAAACCATGCAGTATTTTTCTACTTTCATTTCCTCATAACAAAGCCAATGCTATATTGATTACACTTTAAAGTTATTTGAAGTAATTATCTTACAGTTTTCCTCAATTTTGTGAATCTCCTACTCACTGTGATACAGATGACAGGATAGCCTGACACGGGTCCAGCACTCTCCTTAGCTTTGGAAGTGTCGTCATACATCAACAGGGATACAATTTGAGGGACAGAAGGAAAAGTGACATCTGCCATGCTGCTCATTTCTTCTATATACACAATGGCTTTGGTCACCTAGAAGGAAAAGATAATGATCACTGATTAGTGAAATATTAAACTTTTGATGCTTCTACCATACAGGACAATACTCACGATTCCTGGCAAACCCACGGCCTCGTTATGATGCAAAGTGTCATACTCAGAGCCCCTGGAGAGCAACTGGCCCTAAGTGGCCTGGTGCACATGACCTTGGCACCTTGTTCACATCTTATGGTTCCAGGGAGGGCAGCTGAGCCCAGGGCAGTCAATCCAAAGGTCGGCCAGCGGCCCACGAGGTGTTTGGACTCTCATTTTTTTTTCTCTCCAGTTGTGATGACAGTAACTAAACCTGTCTTGGGGTTGTGAAGGGAAATTTCATGAAGGAGTCAATTCTTTGACAGTGGGAGTAGAGCTGGAGGGCATTCTGAAGGAAGGAAGATCAGAGAGGTCATGGGATAGTGTGAGCCTGGGTGAAGCAGATGCCAGTAATAAGAAATTTTTTAAAGCAGTCAAGGGCAGAAGGCACCACCTGAAACCCAGGCAGGGGGAGAATTTGAGTTCCAGACAGAAGAGGAATCCATGAACACCTGCTGCTGGGCAAGGTGACAAGAACACCTTGCTGTGAACTTGCCCTGGCTCCCAAATAACCTTCCAATATCTGACTACATAGCATAGTTTCCCAAACTATCTTTACATGTATCTTTTTAAAAGAAGCTTTTATCACTGGAAGCAACTTGAGTGAATATTCTTTTCACCCAAAAGAATTTCATATGCTACTACATAAAAATAATAATAAAAGATTAATCTTATGTGATGAAGACACAAAACTATATTTGATAAAGATTGCCCATACTTGAATTTTAAATAACTTGATGAAAAGCAAGACACTGTAGTAGAAAAACCATCAAGCAGTAAAGATTACAAAATGATAAAAATATTTATGGAAAAAAGTTTCCCAGCTTAAACTCATACTAAAGTGAAACAAACAAAAAAGTAATACAGCAAATTTAAGCAAAGATATAAAAAATTAATACATTCCAAAAAGACATGTAGTTTTAAAAATTATTTCCCTTGTCAAGGTCAACATTCTGTGGAATTATGTTCATTTTGAGGAAAATCTGGTTAATGAGACAATATAGATTAAGTAAGTATAGACAACAAGACTTAGGACTGCAACATTTTGATCATGAGGCTGTGGACATCAAATTCTGATAAGGCCAGGGGAAACAGATCGTGATTTGGAGGATTAGCAAACTGCTTTGTGGGTTTGAATATGTTTTATGAGTTGTGACACTGAATTAATAGTTCCCTCTTTACTCTGAGATGCTACTTTCTCTCTGATGGTTAATCCCAAGGTCAATCAATTATTACTGACTGACATGGGGAAGGGAAGTGCACCGGTTTGGGGCTCAGTGACTTCAGTCCTTGAGTTTCAACACATGTTTTTCAGAGAAAAAGATAGGAATTTCTCGACTATGATCTAATCAGAAGAAAATATATTTAAGTGGTAAAAACAGATTATGCATATCTCTTTCATGTAAGGCTTGTACAAAGTCTCCTCATTTTATTGTACACTATGTGATTGCTTTTATGCATTTTCTCTGACAAACTGCTGGCCATGAATTTACATACACATTACATTACTTACCTGCGTCTCTGCTATCATATTTTCATCAGGTTTTAGGTGAACAGTGAAGGCTTCTCTCATCTCTCTCACCCCATCAAAGATAACTTCGACTTCAACCACATGCTGGGTTTCCCCTTCCTTAAACTCAATTTCTACAAATGCAAAATCACAGATTTAAATCGTTTGCATGTGAATATTAGAAGTTTCCTATCAAGCTTTTTTTTTGGTCTGTGGCCTGCAATGAGAAATACATTTTACACTGTGGTCCAGTATTTTTGGGTGTTTGTGAGAAACAAAATCAAATGTTTAACAAACACCACTAATTCTTACTCTATGCATTTTACTTTAATATTTTCTTGTTTCCCAAGACTTTATTTTTTCAATTTTTTTATTTCCATAGGATTTGGGGGGAACAGGTCGTGTTTGGTTGCATGAATAAGTTCTTGAGTGGTGATTTCTGAGATTTTGTTTCACCCATCACTTGAGCAGTATACACTGTACCCAATTTGTAGTCTTGTACCCCTCACCTCCCTCCCACCCTTTCCCTGGAGTCCCAAAGGTTCATTATATCATTGTTATGCCTTTGCATCCTCATAGCTTAGCTCCCACTTATGAGTGAGAATATACAATGATTGGTTTCCCATTGCTGAGTTACTTCACTTAGAATAACGGTCTCCAGTTCCATCCAGGTTGCCGTGAATGTGATTTTATCTGAAGAAAAATTTTAATAATAAGACATTGGTTTTTGGCCCACAGTTTGAAAATATGCTGAATTATGGAAGGGACAATCAGTAGTGCTAATATGGGGACATAATCAGAAAAATTAACATCTTATTCTCCAGAATTTCTAAACCAATAGGACTCAAGACAAATGAATATGATCACAGATATAATAGAGTGTGAATGGGATTTACATTATGTATATATGTAGAAGAGCCAGATAAATAACTGTTGAGTTTTTTATACAATATCAAATTATATTTCAAAAAAACTTCTTTGTGTTTTTCAGGGAAACGTGGACAAGTAACATTAGATAAATGCTAGTAATGGTTTTCTCTTCACCCTGTCCTTTCTCACTAAGAAAGAATTGCTTCAATGTCATGAAAGTTAAATCTAGAATCCTAAAAAAAATCAGAATTCTTTTCTTAACCACTCATTTCAAAATTACTAAAAATCATGAAAATTATCAGATTTTATTGAAGTCATAATTAAGCAACTGATCATACTGTAAAGCATGGATAAACTACTTTGTTGGTTTTACTATACCTTTTGAGATACTGTTTCAAAAGAGAAAATTTAAAGCCTATAAAATATAATTATCCCAATTAGAAGAGTCAACAGATGCCAGTTTCTGTTGTAGCTGCAGTTCAGTTATTATAATTCTAAATTACAAATCCTTTAGAGTCTGGAAGAAGAAAATGAATTGCCAGGGCACTTTCTTTTTTCTGCTTCAATTTTTAAATTATCAGGTATGAGGAGCAATTTTCTTCCCTTTATCTTTAAATAATTTTCTTTTTCTTTGTAACATTAGTTCTCTGTTTGTAGATACAGCAATTATTTCTATTAACCTTCACATATTATTTGAGCTTATCAGTCCCAGATTTCTTATACCCTGAGAGAACTTATAGTTCTTGTTCCAGAGAAGAAAATAGCCAATCATTTGCTTGATTTGACCTGTATGGTGTGACATTAAAAAATTGGTTTCTAACATTTAAATATCTGGGAATTTCATAGGAAAACAGAGATTTTTGAGTTTTTTTGGCACCTTTCTGCGTGGCAGGAGACTATGACCACTAGGCTATGATAATACAGGCTTTTCTCAGCCAGGAATGGGCTTGCTGGCTTAATGACATTAGAATCACTCCATTTTCTCTCATATTTTCCTTGCTTTACTCGTTTTCATTGCTTATCTTAGATGTGTAAACATTCAAGGTTTTGTAATGCCTTGAGTTATACAAACCAAATTTCTTAGAATTTAAAAAATTAAATATTTATTTTAAATATTTGTTATTGTTTTCTGATAGTATACTTGCTGGATGGTGGGCAAGTTTTCTCACTCACATTTATCTTTTTCTGTCACTTTAAACTATTTTAGTATGCAAAAAATTTCAACTTTTGTCCTATATTTAATTTTTTTCTGTTTTTTGCAAAGAACTCACTTCAGTTTGAACCTTTACAGGAGAAATTAGAAAACGTTTCAGAAAAATATTCCTTACATTTTTAGTATAAACATTATAAAACACATGTTGACATTTATTGGATAAAAGAGACCAACAGTTTTATTTAATATTTTAACTTTTTTCTGACTTTACTTTTCAGTTTACTACATAGCTATAATTTTGTTTCTGTTTAGCAAAAGGAATCATTTTACTCTGAAGAAAAACATTTTTTGTTAAAGATCATGTTATCAATATTTAGAAGATTCTTCTTTCATATAAAATCTGCTCATTATAGAAATACATTTTATATTTTATAATTCAGTAGCTAATCAGTTTTGTTTTCTGTTCTCTGGGATTATATGTGATTTATTTCAAATATATATTATGTTTTACATAGAGAATAATCTGGGGATAACTTTGAAGCTTGTATATTCTTTCCATATAGTGGTTGCAATTTGATACAAGCTCCTCTGTAGAAGATGCCATTTTTTATATTGCCTCACTAACTTTGTTACTGATTCAGGGATACCTATCAGTTGTTTTCTCAGCTTTGTTTGTAAATTAGATAACGATGAATGCCTGAAGGGCTAAGATCATCAAGAACAAATGACTCTTGATAGGGAGAAGTGGGAAAGTAGAAAACAGTGAATAATTAGACTCCAAACAATTCATAAACGTAATTTTGGACATAAAGTTACTTTTCTTTTGTAAGCAAGTAATTCAGAGAGAGAGCAACTGAAAGAGAACTGAGTTTTTTTTGTTTGTTTGTTTGTTTTTTGAGACGGGGTTTTGCTCTTGTCTCTCAGGCTGGAGTGCAATGGTGTGATCTCCGCTCACTACAGTCTCTGCCTCCCAGGTTCAAGCCATTATCCTGCCTCAGGCTCCCAAGTAGCTGGGATTACAGGCATGCACCACCACACCCAGCTAAATTTTGTATTTTTAGTAGAAACAGGGTTTCGCCATGTTGGTCAGGTTGGTCTTGAACTCCTGACCTCAGGTGATCCACCCTCCTGGGCCTCCCAAAGTGCTGGGATTACAGGTGTGAGCCAACGTGCCTGGCTAGAACTGATTTGTTTTAATTACTGATAAACGTAAATGGCAGGCCAAGTTTAGTGGTTCCTGCCCTTAATCCAAGCACTTTGGGAGGCCAAGGTGGGCAGATCACTTGAGACTAGGAGTTTGAGGCCAGCCTGGCCAACATGGTAAAACCCCATCTCTACCAAAAATACAAAAAAATTAGCTGGGCATGGTGGCGCATGCCTGTAGTCCCAGCTTCTTGGGAGGCTAAGGTGGGAGGATCGCTTGAACCTAAGACACGGAGATAGCAGTGAGCTGCAATTATGCCACTGCATGCTAGCCCGGCCAACAGAGTGAGACTCTATCTCCAAAAAAAAGAAAAAAAAAAAAAAAGATGATGACATGGCTCAACATTTGCAAAAAGAGAGGAATGAAAGACATCTCTAAGTGGCTCCTTTTTTTGGTTTAGATTTAGATTGCTGGTGTTCTCTAAACCAAAATAGATTATTATCACAGTTATTATGACATAGAAAAATAAGGGAATTATTATTTAATCTGGTAACTACAATGAAGGTAAAACCAATAGAAAGTCAACTCAAAACAGAAGGTTATCTAGCACATTTACTCAAAATTTCCCTAAGTCCTAACACATATACGCTGTAAGTCAAAAAGAAAAAAATCTTGGAAATAAATCCCATTGTGTTTGTTTTACTAAACGATAGGAATTTACAAGAGTATGCTTATATTTTAATTGAAACAGCTCAGAAACAGAAAGTCAAATACTGCTCGTTCTCACTTATAAGTGGTAGCTAAATAATGTGTACATGTGGACATAGAGTGTGGAATGATAAACACTGAAGACCTGGGGAGGGTGGGGGAGTGGCAGGGGGTGCTTACTGAGAAATTACTTAATGGGTACAATGTACATTATTCGGGGGATGGATATACTAAAAGACTAGACTTCACTATGACACAGTATAACTGTGTAACAAAATTGCACTTGTACCCCTTAAAATTATACCCCTCAAAAAAGAGTGTCCTGTTTTTATTTCAATTGGATGTTTCCCTTCTTTTCCTTAAGGGCACTGGCACTGGCACACAGAGTTGGCATGATCCATCCATCAGGAGACAGGCCCTGGGAGCCCCGTACCTTCTGACACAGGGTGGTAGTCTTCTCCAGAGGTGGCTGAGCCATCCTTGGTGTGGACTCTCACAATGGAAACCTTTGAAGTGTCTCCTTGGCGAATCACTGGAATTCTTATAACCACTGACTCTCCAGGTTCTTTGGGTTCAGTGACACTAAATTTGGTTTCTCCAAATTTAATAACAGTCTCTAAAATTGTGGGGAACACAGACAAATGAAATTATTAGTAAGGGGAATGCTTTTCCGCCATTTCTAATGTTTGTTTCCATGTGGGAGGGGCTTAAGGACTATTACACTCCTGGTTTCTCTCTGTCCCCTCACTCAAAATTAGTGATGTGTGTGGAAGGAAAAGCTGGCATATGTTGTCCAACTCCTTCCTGGGATTTAACCAGCCCCCAGAGAGCATGTGCTACCAGCTGTCTATGTGCCATAAATTACACATGAGCAGGCCACTGAAGGTGGCGGGGGAAGGGAGGAAACTGTTGGTCCCCCTATACCCAAGGGTGTGTATACAGTAGAGGGCCGGTATGGATGTTTGGGAATTAGTGTTTGGATGTAAGCCATTTTCTCCAGCGTCAAAATTATCAGTTTTAATTGTTTATTTTGTTCCCCATCTGTTTGTCTTTTTGCTATTTCTCAATAGATTAAAAATCCTAGTCTGAAAGTAGAGGAGGTGGGGGGATTTTTCTGAGTCACTTAAAACCTTGACTTGGATGGATTTTAGTTCCCAATTTACAGTTGAACACAAAAAAAGATTTCTTACTATCAGCATCATCTCGGATCCTTATGAGAGTTTCGTTTTGTTCACCAACTGCAGCCCCAAAGGGAGAGTTGCTTTGTGGAGTGCCGAGTACCAGGCGGAGTTCCTCTACCTCCTCATAGAGCATGTCGTCCATCAGCTCAAGGATGCAGGGCTTTTCAGTCTCACCTGGAACAACAGTGTCAGCAGGTCAATCACGTCCCATAGGAATATATCTACAACTAGAATGTGAGCACCATAAGGGCAAGAATGTTGATTTTTCCTGCCATCTCAGTGCAACAAATAGTGTTTGGCAAGTAATAAGCCTTCAGTAGATATTTGCTGAATAAGTGAATAAATATTTAAGTATATGCAATGACCAGCCCTTATTTGTATGGGGAATTTCTTTGATCTCTGTCTTTAAGCTCTGCCACTCATCTTAGAAAACAAAGGAAACAGCACAGATGCCACTTTTGTTTATGAATTTTTAGCATTACATTCAGAAAGCAAGATTAGCAGCCTTGTACTGGTTGATCATTGTTAATCTGACCTCAACACTAGTTTCTAGTATTATTAACTTCTGACTTACTAAACAAATCATTGAGCTAAGTTTAATTCCTAGCATTGTAAAATCTGTACATTTCATATGCTTTTGTCCATTGAATAAGTTTTGAATAAACCATATATCACATCAGTGGGAATCAGTAAGTTAATGCAGATACAAAAAGGACATTCATTCAACCTGTTAAAAATCGATTTCACTTTCATCATTTAGTGCACATAAAACCATGCCATACGCTTGTTGGTATCAAGGAACTTGTATTTCCCTGATACAAATTTCTGAGTAAAAATTCAGCTTCTTCAAATTTCACAAAAAAATTTTAAGCTCAAGCTTACCAGGGAGGAATGTGATGATGGAGATATCAGTGTTTGGGCGTTCTTCAAAGTCCATCATCACCTGTGCAGACCCCTGCCGGGTGTAGCATCTCACTGAAGATCTGTACTGGACATCCCCGCTCCTATGGATCATCGTAGCTATCTGCCCATCACTTTCGCTGCCAGTATATATTCGTTCTTTGAATTGCATCTTAGGCACTGCAAAAACAGGATCAAAGTGAACGGAAATTTCCTTGTGAAAATGGCATTTGAGAAGATGTGGTTTAGTGGAAAGAATAATGGAAAGTAAGTGAGAAGAACTGGATTCTGTCTCCATTCAGTCACTTGCCAATGTTTTGAACTTGAGCAAATCACTTAAGAGTTTTGATTTCCTTACCTTTGACATTTTGCTCTGCCTGTTTGGTAAAGTAAGGGTATGCAATGAAATGCTAAAAAGCAGATAAAACCACAAACTTTAAGATATTTGTATCTACATGTTTCTTAGTCATGAGGCTTTCAGAATTTCCTGATATGAAGAACACTAAATATTGTGCAGTATAAGCATAATTTACTCAGATCATGTGGGAAAGTTGACTCTGTGTGTGTGTGTGTGTGTGTGTGTGTTTGTGTGTGATTTTTAGGTGACACCTATGCTAGGTTAATTGCGTATAGGCCTCATTGACAATAGGTAAGACTCCTCCAAGCATGGTTGAAATCCTCATGATTGAAGAGTGTTCAGAATTCCCTTGTGACGGTGTGTCAGAATTCCCTTGTGATGATGTGCCATGTGTTCAGCAGAGGGTTGTCCCAGAACAGCATTTTTGGCACATTATCAGAGAAATTTTATGAGTGTCTAGGGAAAGGAGATGACAGAAAGTGTCCTGTGCTGTGAAGTGGAGAAAGATCACTGACACTCAGGGGTCTATGCAGTTCCACGTGGTTCCACCCATCTGCCATGAGGGGAATTCTTGAGACATAATCAAAATATTGATGACATCACTTTTTTTTTCTTTAAGGTTTGAGAGAAAGAATAAAAGTTTTATTCTGAGACTGTCTAATTCTATCAAAATCATCAGGAGGAGAAAGGTGTGGTCAGCTAGGGTATTTGTATGAGTTGGACTGTGTCCCCCTTAAATTCATATGTTGAAATCCCAACCCCAACACCTGAGGATGTGACCTTATTGGTAGGTTGGGTCTTGACAGAAGTAATTAAGTTACAGTGAGGTCTTTCGGGTGGGCTCTAATCCAATATGACTGGTGTTCTCATAAAAAGAGGAAAATTAGACAGAGACACATACAGGGAACATGATGTGAAGAGACACAGGGACAACATGGCCATCTTCAAGCCAAGGAGAGAGGCCTGGAACCTCCTTCCCTGACAGTGCTCAGAAGGAAGCGAGCCTGCCAACACCTTAATTTTGGACTTCTAGTCAACAACTATGAGACAATGAATTTCTGTTATTTAAGCCACCCAGACAGTGGTACTTTGTTATGGAAGCTCTAGCAAACAAACATGTTTATACACACACACACACACATATACATATATATATATTATATAGTTTATCATCTTGCTTATCATATATATATAAACCTTAGCTTATGATTTCACTTATCATTGTAAAATTAACAAACACTCACAATCGGAGACAGAGTCATTTATGGACACTGTGGCTTTGCTGGGCTCGCCGAGGGCTGCGTTCATAGGCATACGAAGCACCAGTTCAAATTTCTCAATTCCCTCCAGCACTGGTTCTCCAAGGTCATCCAGAATGACGATACGAACAGGTTGCATGTTGACTCCAGGTGCAAAATCTAAATTACGGCTAATGCCCACATAGTCTGTTCCAGCTATGACAGTAACAAAAAAATATTCAGTTGGGGACTAATTAAATTTCAAAAAATTATAAGATATAAATTATGTAATTGTATTTATAATTCTTCTTTTAAAAAACAGAGACCAGCATAACCCTACAGAAAAGTACATTTAATACAACGCAAATAGATATCTAGATAGCTACTGTGGTGATAAATCAAAGACCAGCTGCTGAACTTTATCCACATTTCATGGTTAGCCTTTGGATTAGTTATGTTAGCTTTCCGTGTTATAGTTCCTCTAACTTTAGTTTGAAAATTATCTAATAAAGGTAATAAAAATCAGGCTTAGAAAAATCAGCATATCAATCAAATATATGATCCTCATAAATTACATATGAAATACAGACATTTACAATTTTGTTAACATTAATTATTTCTGTATCTTTGCTGGAGCTGCTGTAGAACATCCTACTTAGGTGTACGGTTGCCTGTTAGTTAAAGCAACACATTTAAGTGGAACCAGCTCTGCCCACACTCCATCCACCTTTGTTCCAGGCAATGAGAGAAGCTTCTACACTTTGATCTTTGATCTTTAATTTAATATTTTTCAGACAAAAGGGGCTATATCTAGTGTTGATACCTCCATTTATATCTAAAGTAGTTAAAAACAAAACTGCCTTTTAATCTGTAGCCACTACATCCTCAAAGACTGATAGTGGTGGGCCATAGGTCAATAATATTGCTTCTTTCTTTGTTTTCATACCTTCTGCTCTTCTGACTCTCATTTTGTATCTACTTTACCTCCAAATGTGCAACTTTACTTGAGCATATCTGTCTTTAATTCATTTTGTAGAATGTCCGTATCTCCTTGTGGTTCTTTTTATATTTTTTATTTTCCTCTGTTTCTTCCCCTTTGCTCTTATTTCTCTCTCTCCCTCCCATCATCTCTGATTTGAATATTTCTCTTAAAAATGATTAATTTAGTTAAACAAATGTTTACTAGGCACCTGCTACATGCAAAGCACTATACTGTTTCCACTACATTAAAAAAGTTAAAACCTAAGGGTGACTTTTCAAATGGTATAACCTGTGCTTGCTTTGTGTGATGAATGTCTGATGTATGTATGACAAGCATGTGTGTTCTCATGTGTGTGTACATGAGAAAGTTTGTATTGTTGGTCATTTAGGGAAAAAAAAGGAAATTTTGAATTCTATGCTTGCTGTAAACTTTAAAATCAACTTTTTGGAGATGTAGATCCCGGAATAAAATGCAGATATGTGCTAGTTAGTACATTTTTTATAATGAAGTGTGGAAAAAACCTTTTGGATCTGAAGTATTTATAGGGACTCATGGTTAAAATAAGGAGACAGCCAACTGAAGACACATGCCTGCATAGTACCTAAATGTCATAGGTTTCTGTGGGGATAGATTATGTGCAGCAAGATGATTTTCCTGCCTATAATGCCACAACATTCAGCAATACTAGTTTTGCTGAGAGTAGAGAACCATCTCATGGAAATATAGGCCTTAGTGTATAGATCCTTTGAGTCTTCACGTTTGTAACCTAGCTTCTGATTCATGACCCTTAAATGTACTTGCCCAAAGTACTAAATAAAGCCTAGATTTACCTCCTAGAGTAATAATTTCAGCAAAAACAATACACCCAGCCAAACTGCTTTAATAGGAGTGAAGTATTTCAGCTTTAAACAAATTTGTGCCATGGTCATTGAAAATTGCAGAACAGTCAAAAGAGCCGAGCGGGAAACTGCTCACCATCTGCGGAGGGAGGATCCGTTTTCCGAGACCTTACTGTGACACTAGAAGACTTGGACAGGTCAGTGCCTGTTCTCCACACCCGAACTTCCACGTACCCAGCACTCTCATCCACGGAGTATTCCACATCGCCGAAGTAGAAGACGGGTTCTGTTAAGAAAGGAACAGAAATCATTTCTGTTATATTTACTTTTTCGCATCAAACTCTATGGACATGATTCCAAAGAAGAGTGTGCTGACTCTTAGGGACTTCCTTATCGTACATTTTTCCTTTTAGTGAGATAACATCTCTTCGATCTGTACTTTTCAGGTCAAAATATTACTGCTTACAATCGAACATACACACAGTAAAGTATCTAATAAAACATTCTCATCTTGAGACATAAGTTTGTTTGTCCTTCGTATGTGGGATTATAAGTGGCTTCCAAAAGTGCCCTTGGAAGCCTAGTTGGAAAAATAGAACTAAATGAAACAAAATACATACCTGATTTTTTTTTTAATTTTTAAATTTTTTTTTTTAGTTTGGCCTAGCCACTCATTTTATTATCTCCTACCAAATTTCCACTCTGGAACAGAGCTGTAACTTTTTGCCTTATGCCATTTTCTGGCCCATTAGATTTGGGCTTAATTCGGTGTATGTGGGCATGTTATAATCACAAGGATTAGAACCTACTGTCATAACTAGACTGACTATATGATTGCTAGTCCTGAAGACTGCAGGGCCTGACTGCAGGTTGCCTGTAGAGTACTGGAGATGCTCTATATTAAGTGAGACTTTACTAAAGAAATAATCTCATACGAAGGGGTTCATATTAATTCTAAACACACAAGAAAATGAGGCAGATTCAGTCACTAAACTAGGGCATATGCTTTGGGGACTTCGTATTTTTTTCCAATACTGGTGATACATTTCAATTGATCTAATCAGTTTCTGCCTGACTCAACCTGTGACCAATGGTTTACCTTGTGACAGAGCTGCTAGAAGTCTGAAGTTTAGCAGTCAGCTGACCAATGAAAAAACAGAGATTTAATTTGTGATCTTACTGTAAAAAAAATTTATTTTGAATTAGACAGAGGCTCACAGGAAGTTGTAAAAATAGTATATACTTCACTCATTGTGAGCTTATTTTTATAAGCAATTATTAAGAAAGATAAATTATATCACCCAGAATAAAGGTTAATGATAATAGTTACCATGCACGAACAGACACAGGTGAATGTACACACGTAAAGCGAACAACTCTTTGACTTGACACATTCTAGTCACCTGACTCTAGTTTTACAAGTTTCAAAAGGACTGCATCTAAAAGAACATGCAACTCACATTACTGTTCCTTAAGAAGGAAGGCCACTAAAAACATGATATCATGTTTCAGAGCAACTAATTGAATTCCCACACATACCAAATTAAGCAAAACTCTACAACAATGGCTCACAAAGCCACTTGGAAAGGCAAAGAAAATTCATTTTGTGCACTGTTCACATTCAGTATGATTTCTTTATTTTCTTGCCCCAAATAAGTTACCTTTATTTAAACTGGAAAAGTTTGTTTTCTTTGTTTCTTCACATTGTGGGCATGATAAAAATCATACAGCCCCTTCAAATTCTTGAATAGTTCAAAACCAACCTTAGAAATTTTGTTCACATATTTTGGTTCAGAGGGTGATAAATGTCGCTACAGCATAGTTAACCTCCTTCTTATCCTTTCAACTTGGACGGTGCTAGGGCACATGAGTGTACGTGTACAGACGAAGGTGTTATCTGTTAACCTCAGTCAAAGCAGAACTCAACTACAAGCCAGTACATTCCTGACATTTCCCACACTGAGGTAGGGCACAAAGGTGAAGACAGAGAACTCTGAAAATGCATCTTCTGACCAGATGGCCAAACCGGGCACATCTGTAAGTCTTTTAAAAGGCTTCCATAATTATCACAGAGGCTTGATCACCTGCATCCAACAAGTGATCTCTGTTAGTCTCTTCACATTCCTGACAAACCACATCATCACCCAAATTAGGTTTCTGAGTTATGGGAGAGAGCTGTGAAATGCAGTTAAGGGAAGACCTTTTATTTGACAACGATACCTCCCCATCTTCCCACTTCCCAAGTCCTCACAGACACGTAACAAAAAAGCAACATAATAAAGTCAAGTGAGTGAATATACAACCGCTAAACACCAAATAAGCTACACATTAGGGACTAAATGGTGGTTGCGTGTTTCAGACTCATTCTGTCAACTCCAAAACACGTAATTTTACTTTATAGCTTAATGTGTAGTTTTTATAAGAAAAAATATGGAAGTCTTACGTATGTAGTACTCTGAAAAACTTCTAAGTTGTCATTCGAAATGAAGATGAATTAGTTACCATAAATGTACAGACACATGTGTTTCATATGCATGTGGGTGTATTTGTGTGAATGTGTATGTGAGCAAGACAGAAAGAGAGAAAGAGGTGGGGGTGGCATGGCACATGTGACAACGTTATAAAAATAAAACGGATATGAATGATGCAAACCACATGATTATGTTGCCTATTGCATAATATATTGTTATCTCCTGTAGAAAGAAGGAGGGAGAATGGAAATGGGATTTTAACCCTAAATCCTTCAACTTTAATACAGTGCTAATAAAAAGAGTTAGAAAAGTTAATCACTTCCTTAAAGCTTTTGATTATGAGTAGATTTATGTATATGATTTTTCTCCCTCTTTGTACTCCACTCATCATGACTGAAAAACTGAATAATCTGAAAAACTCAAATAATCAATTACAATTACTGAAGTTAAAGTTTGATGTGATTATTATGAGATTAAAACACATTCAATAGTTTCTATAGGAAAAAAACCTCTATCTAGTTTCTTATGCCAGTAATTAAAAAGATGTTCAAACATCAGCATATTTTTTCAGTGTTAGATAAGTAAGAAGGAAAAAGAAGTAACGACTATGTTTATTTCAATTTCTCAGCATCTTTTCAAAATACCTAAAATTTGAATATTGTTTATAATCATTACCACTGGGAGAAAACCTTATGTAATATGAATGAGTTAAAGACACATTAAGCAGTACGTTGAGTTACAGATGTCACTTAAGAAAAATAGCAAGATATTCCTGGGACATTTTAATGAGTACTAAGCAAGAGGAAGGAATAAAATAACAAATGGATGTGACTGTCATGCCTTTGAAAGGTATTTATGCAAAATCCAGAATAATTGCTTGTCCCCCCAAAATTACTGTTTATGAGTAAGATTTTTAACTCACCTCTTTCTTTGGTAAACTTTTTTCTTATTTATGGCCTGGAAACTTGGTTTCTTTTAAGAAAATAAGTAAACTGAAGATCTTTCTAGATCAGTTATGGAAATACCCCTACCCCATTACAATTTAAAGTAAACTAGAAGTCTATTCAATTCTTTAATTCAGCTCCTAAATACACACTGTGCCTTGTACCATGTTTAAGTTCACAGACTTAATGGATAAAACAATCAGTGGAGGATATTATTACCTGGAATAAGAGGATGATCAAATAAAGCCACACATCTCATAGCCTACACCCACCTAAGACCATAAAACAGTCCCTGCTCATCACTCCACCACCCTCAGATGACACTCCAGAATGCAGAGGAAAGATAAATTTATCCAAATTGACTGTGAGCAGTGCAAGGGAGGTTTTGAATTGGCTTAGTGAGTGTGAAATTCACAAGGGAAGCCAAACTCTACACTCTATCCCTTGAGGTCTTTATACTTTTAAATAAAGGACATAGATCAAGGCAGTGACTACAGAAAAGTCTATTTTAGCTCATTAAACATTAATGTGCTTCTCAAGGCTGGGGATACTTTCACTACCTACAGCACAGATAGGATCACATTTATTTCCTACAAATGTAGAAGAGGTGGCCAGGTGAGCAATACAGCACAGATACCTGCAACAAAGACAAAGAGAAACAATTTAAGTTTCTTTCCCTGAGGGAAAAATTTTCCCAGTGTCTAGATGGATGTTTACAATTACATTGTGTCTCCTGAGATGAAAGGAAGAGGTGCCAGTAGTAATTGCTATCTGGAGCCAAATCTTATTTACTCACGTGCACATAGACCATCATTCAAGTAAGCTTTGTAGATCTAACCAATGTGTTTGCTTAGAACTGAATGAAGTAAAAGCTTTAATGCTGCCTTTCTGTCCGGTGCTGAAAATAATACAAAGGAATGGTTTCCAAATGAGATCTTTCTTCTGAGCTGTATTGCCTAATCAATCCATGTCCCCTGGGCACCTCAAGGTGGACTTCTCCATAACGGAATCCACAGGGTCACCTCCACTCCCCTTCCCCGGGTTTCTCTTTGTCTCACTGCCACTAATCTAGCTGCAGACAATAACACCTTCCTTTTGAGTTTTCCCAGCAGCCACTTAACCAGGCTCTTAAGGAAAGTGGTCATCCCTCAAAGCAAATCTCATCATAGTACTCCCTTTGCTGAAAGCCTCTCAACTTTCCTTACTGTTCTTGGGATTATTCACAAGCTACTTAACATGGTTTACAAGCCACTGAAACATCTGATCTTGGTTTGCCTTTTCAACCTCATATTAGCCCCTTTTCTAGTAAACAATCCAGTCTTGAATGTGCCCCTCCCAGCCTTTGCTCTATGGCTGCTGCTGCTGCTTTGAATACTCCTCCCTCCTCATCCAGATACCTCCTGCTCTGCTCATCTTCCAGGCTTCTGTTGAGAAGTCACTTCTGTGGGGAGCACCCTGCTTTCCCCATCAAACAAAGCCCTGGCTCAACTTCCGCCGTCACTGTGAGTATGTCCCCCGTTGTCTCTGAGCTCTCTAAGGGGAGGAATCAAGCTTCCTCTATTCACTGGTACTTCCCTAACACGTAGCTTAATCCATGTAATAGGTGTGCAATCAATATGTGTAGAATGAATTAACATCAGAGTAGAATTATTTATTTGCTACAGCAAATGAATAACTATGTCTGTCTTTGGAGTGGGTGAGTCAGAAGAGGACACTCTTAGCATCAGGCAGTAGCAGTTAAGAAGCCTAAGGAGGAGCCAGTGCTTTTCTTTTCTCTGCAGTAAAACGACTTTGTAAGGCTGCCCTTTGAATCTGTAAGAAATTCATGGGGAAGGAAAAGCGAATTAAAATGAACTCAAAGAGAAGAGGCTTTTTTTTTTTCTTTTCTTTTCTTTTGAAATGCTTTGCCTTCATTGGTTCCCAAATAGGAAGTATACTACAATTATCCTAGAGAATTTAAAAATACAGATGCTAGGGCCTTATCTCCAATTTTCCAAATCAGAATCTCCAATAGGCACTTCCAGGCACCTGTGTTTGTTTGTTAATAGGTTTTAGTTTTTAGAGCAGTTTTAGGTTCATGGCAAAACTGAGCAGAAGATGCAGAGACCTGCACATGCCCCTTGCCTCCACACAGGCACAGCACTGTTTTTAAAAACCTTCACAGGCAGCTAACTTCAGTCAGCAATCTGCGTATTGTTTTAGCTCATTTCAGCATCTTTAAAACTAGTAACTTAATTGCTAGATACCACAGTAGTAGTTGTTTTAAATTCAGTACCTTATTTCATCCTCACAACCACCCACTGAGGTGTGTACTATATTAATCCCATTTTCACAGATAAGGAAATCAAGAATTGGGGAGATCAAGAGATTTGCCCAAAGTTGTGCTGTACATCAGGGAAATAGTGGAACTAGGATGCATATCTAGATAAAACCTGTGCCTTTGACTACTATTAAGGCAGGAAAGAAGTCATAAAAGGTTTTCACAAGATTCTTATGGACAAAATTTTTACCTAGCAATTCAATATATGGGGATGTGTCATATAGAAATGCTAACCTAAGTGTTCAAAGATGCATACAAAGGATTGCTCATTGTATTTCATTCATTTGTGTTAGGGTGCAATTGGAAACAAGTCCAAAATCTATCAGAAAGGGATTAAATTCAATTCTTTCACAAAATGGACTACTAGACTATAAAGCATACGTGTGTGTGTGTGTGTGTATATACATATATACACACACATATATATACACATAGATATACTTATTTTAGTTTTACCCCCTAGGTTAAAAAATATTTGAGATATTGATGCTCTGTGATTCTATATCTTATGCTCTCTACTTGGCTTCATCAGCAGCAGTGATAGATTAAAATTTAAAGGTAATTTGGGTTGCAGTGAGCCAATATCACACCATTGCACTTCAGCCTGGGTGACAGAGCCAGACTCTGTATTAAAAAAATAAAAGGAGGAAGCCGGGCAAGGTGACTGAATAGGAACAGCTCTGGTCTGTAGCACCCAGCAAGACCAATGCAGAAGGCAGGCAATATCTGCGTTTCCAACTGAGATACCCAGTTCGTCTTATTGGGTCAGACAGTGGGTGCAGCCCATGGAGGGCAAGCAGAAGCAGGGTGGGGCATCTCCTCACCTGGGAAGTACAAGGGGTCAGGAACTCCCTCCCTTGGCCAAGGGAAGCTGTGAGGGACAGTGCCATGAGAAACTGTGCACTCCAGCCCAAATACTGCGCTTTTCCCATGGTCTTCACGACCCACAGACCAGGAGATTCCTTTGGGTACCTATACCACCAGGGCCCTGCATTTCAAGCACAAAACTGGGTGGCTGTTCGGACAGACACCGAGCTAGCTGCAGGAGTTTTTTTTTTTCATACCCCAGTGGTGCCTGGAATACTTGCAAGACAGAATCATTCACTCCCCTGGAAAGGGGGCTGAAGCCAGGGAGCCATCTAGCTCGGTGGATCCCACCCCCATGGAGCCCAGCAAGCTGACATCCACTGGCTTGAAATTCTTGCTGCCAGCAAAGCAGTCTGAAGTCAACCTGGGACACTTGAGCTTAGTGTGGGAAGGGGCGTCCACCATTACTGAGCCTTGAATAGGCAGTGTTCCCCTCACAGCATAAACAAAGCCTCCAGGAAGCTCGAACTGGGTGGAGCTCACCGCAGCATGGCAAAGCCACTGTAGCCAGACTGCCTCTCTAGATTCCTCCTCTCTGGGCAGCACATCTCTGAAAGAAAGGCAAGAGCCCCAGTCAGGGGCTTGTAGATAAAACTCCCATCTCCCTGGGACAGAGCACCTGGGGGAAGGGGCGGTTGTGGGGGCAGCTTCAGCAGACTTAAATGTTCCTGCCTGCCAGCTCTGAAGAGAGCAGAAGATCTCCCAGCACAGTGCACGAGCTCTGCTAAGGGACAGAGTGCCTCCTTAAGTGGGTCCTTGACCCCTATGCCTCCTGATGGGAAGATACTACCCAGTGGGGGTTGACAGACACCTCATACTGGAGAGCTCTGGCTGGCATCTGGCAGGTGCCTGTCTGGGATGAAGCTTCCAGAGGAAGGAGCAGGCAGCAATCTTTGCTATTCTGCAGCATCTGCTGGTGATACCCAGGCAAACAGGGTCTGGGGTGGAACCACAGCAAACTCCAGCAGAACTGCAAAAGAGGGACTTGACTGTTAGAAGGAAAACTAACAAATGGAAAGGAATAGCATCAACATCAACAAAAAAGATGACCACGCAAAAACTCCATCCTAAGATTACCAACAGCAAAGACCAAAGTTAGATAAATCCACGAAGATGAGGAAAAATCACCACAAAAAGGTTGAAAATTCCAAAAACTAGAACACCTCTTCTCCTCCAAAGGATCACAACTCCTCGCCAGCAAAGGAACAAAACTGGGTGGAAAATGAGTTTGAAGAATTGACAGAAGTAGGCTTCAGAAGTTGGGTAAAAACAAACTCCTCCAAGCTAAAGGAGCATGTTCTAACCCAATGCAAGGGAGCTAAGAACCTTGAAAGAAGGTTAGAGGAATTGTTAACTAGAATAACCAGTTTAGAGAAGAACATAAATGACCTGATGGAGCTGAAAAACACAGCATGAGAACTTCATGAAGCATACACAAGTATCAATAGCTAAATTGATCAAGCAGAAGAAAGGATATCAGAGATTGAAGATCAACTTAATGAAATAAAGCATGAAAACAAGATTACAGAAAAAGTAATGAAAAGGAACGAACAAAGCCTCCAAGAAATATGGGACTATGTGAAAAGACCAAACCTACATTTGACTGATGTACCTGAAAGTGATGGGGAGAATAGAACCAAGCTGGAAAACACACTTCAGGATATTATCCAGGAGAACCTCCCCAACCTAGCAAGACAGGCCAACATTCAAATTCAGGAAATACAGAGAACACCACAAAGATACTCCTTGAATAGAGCAACCCCAAGACACATAATCTTCGGATTCACCAGGGTTGAAATGAAGGAAAAAATGTTATGGGAAACCAGAGAGAAAGGTCAGGTTACCCACAAAGGGAAGCCCATCAGACTAACAGTGGATCTCTCAGCAGAAACCCTACAAGCCAGAAGAGAGTGGGGGCCGATATTCAACATTCTCAAAGAAAAGAATTTTCAACCCAGAATTTCATATCCAGCCAAACTAAGCTTCATAAGTGAAGGAGAAATAAAATCCTTTACAGACAAGCAAATGCTGAAGCATTTGTCATGACCAGGCCTGCCTTATAGGAGCTCCTGAAGGAAGCACTCAATATGGAAAGGAAAAACCAGTACCAACCACTGACAAACAAACCAAAATGTAAAGACCATTGACACTATGAAGACACTGCATCAACTAATAGGCAAAATAACCAGTTAGCATCATAATGACAGGAAAAAAATTCACACATAACAATATTAATCTTAAATGTAAATCGGCTAAATGCCCCTATTAAAAGGCACAGACTGGCAAATTTGATAGAGTCAAGACCCATCAGTGTGCTGTATTCAGAAGATCCATCTCACATGCAGAGATACACATAGGCTCAAAATAAAGGGATAGAGGAATATTTACCAAGCAAATGGAAAGCAAAACAAACAAAAAAGAAAGAAAGAAAGAAAAGCAATCCTAGTCTCTTAAAATAAATTTTCAACCAACAAAGATCAAAAAAGACAAAGAAAGGCATTACATAATGATAAAGGGATCAATGCAATAAAAAGAACTAACTATCCTGAATATATATGCACTCAATACAGGAGTGCTCAGATTCATAAAGCAAATTCTCAGAGACCTACGAAGAGACTTAGACTCCCACACAATAATAGTGGGAGACTTTAACACCCCACTGTCAATATTAGACAGATCAACAAGACAGAAAATCAACAAGGATATTCAGGACTTGAATACATGCTTCCTTCTTCATAGAGATGTCAAGGGATGTGTTGAACAGAGTCACGAAATTTTCCTCAGAGTGCTAAACTGACATCTTCTACTGCAAAGAGTTTATTTGTCCTCTCAGTATACTGAATTAGATCGAATACATATTATTATTTAGATGTACTGTCATTTTAAAAACTTCAAAATACATGTTGAGGACCAACATCACAAAAAACATGCATGCTAGGTTTGTTGGGAGGGTAGCGATCCCCTGGAAAGACTTACAAAACTGTACTGCTTTCAACCCACTATTTAGCGCAGACAGCATTCCACCAGTTTATGAGATGCAGACCGTGCACGCTAGACCCACAGGCGTAAAGCAACACCTAGACCACTTCCAATTTTATCTTGTATTTATAGGATCATCTTGCAGCACGGAGACTATGAAAGACTGTGGCTTTGGCTTTTTAAAGCCTTCTCTTGCAGGGAGTGTGCTCTCAAAAATTACCCTTCTGAATAAGTGTGATTCTTAAAAACAAAGAAAAAAAAAAAAAGAAAAAGGAAAGAATGGGCTCCTTGTTGGCATTTTGACCACAGAGCTTCAGCTCTGTAGTGTACTTCCTGGGCCTGTGAAACCCATTGTTTGTGAAACACCCTCAGGGAAATTGAAACTGAGATATATTTCAGCTCTATAAGGTGTAAAAAGAAAGCTATTTTTTTCCTCTCACAATACCTATATTCTTGCTTTTTGAAAAGGTACTCACGAGTAAAGATCTATCAGCTGTTTTATTTCTTTTCACAGGAATGCATTTAAACTCAGGAACTGCTGAATTGTACTGTAACTTGGCTCATCCCAAATAGTGCAGTTGTCTTCACAATGGAGAGACTGTCACAGCCTAAAAAGACACGTGACTCTGAGCATCAGTTTACTGGCTGCCCACTCATGATTCAGGCTCCTCCATTCTTTGTGCGGAAGAGAACTGGCCTTCCAGGAGCCTGAGGCCAAGCGAGAGAACCTTCTGAAAGCTGTCACTGCATGTGGAGCCTGGACTCATCCTTTGCCTTGTTGGAGCTATTTGTCCATTTCCTTCTCGAAGTCTCTATAGATTGGGCTAGTATCTTTCCCCACTGTGTCCTTAATGTCCTGGAGACTGCCGGCCACTTAGCGGGGCCTATAAACAAGTGAAGTGAGGCCGGGTCAAATCCTTGTTCCCTCTACCCTCGCACAGCATCTGGAAACATGAGAGATGTTAAGTGTGTGTTTTAAATGAATAAATGTGTGGATTCAAATTATTTCAAATGTCCGTTTCAGAGAGACAGAAAAAAGACATGTTTCATAGAAAAACAGAAAAAAAGATGATTTATTTCTCCAGTAGTATGAAGGAAACGCTTCATCCATAATTTTAAGTGCTTCAAATTGTTACAAATGGCCTAGAGAAAGAAGGCATTTTTAGTTTTAGCTATATGTTTAAAATTTCAGTATAAATTATTATTGTGATTATTTGTCACATACTTTACTGATTTATCAAATAACAGTAGCACTATATTTCACTGGGCAATCTTGTATCTTTCTAGGTCAGGGTAAGGTTTGGTACATAATTTTAAGGAAGATTTAAGGCCAATTACAAAAAAAAATACGTATACAATTTACAACATTGGAATAAATGAGGGAAAAGAAGATCCGAAGTTCAGTCAGATACGATGAAGACCTATTTCTCAGGGAAAACATAACAGCTATCTATTCCCTCTGAAAGGTAACATTTATCTACAAAGAGAAGGAAGGTTCCCAGAGAACATAGGGACACCAGAAGGACTCCTAATGAGACAACTACTTCTGGCTTTATAAGGAAGCAAACTAACAGGTTTCACATCTCTACAGTGACCACTGGTATATCCACCAATGTCAGAAAATAGTACATCTATTCCAAAATGTTTTCTCAATATTTCATTCTAATACCATACACGGAGATGCTGCCATCTGTTTAGTAATGGAGGTACATGTTTTCAACAGTAGACCATAGGTGCACAGTGTGTTTTCCGGACTTAAAATAGATAATCATAGCCCGGCAAGTCCATGGCAGCATTTCACAGATGCTGGCCTCCCTTTACATCACTGGGCATGCAGGCCAAGACTTTGAAGTGCTCTGCTTTCAGCCAAGTTGCCATGTTTGGCTTTTCAGCATTTTCTGTACATTTTATGATTTCAATAAAAAGATATGCCAGTCCTCTGTGACCAGCAAATAATTAGGACTTTCTGATCGTAACAATAGTATTTAGTAAGAGATCTTTTCCATGTAATCAACTTTTTATGTACTTTATTGGTTTTTATTATAAAATTTATTTTAATAGTTTTAAACTTACAAATTCCGAAGCCTAGTATCTGAGAAGTTGCTTCTCAGATTTATGTGATTTTTAACACTAAAATGGAATTTTCTGTGACTGAGATCTTGAGGTTCCTATAAATGTTTAGTGAACTGCTTCTAGGGTTTTAGTGGTGGTAATAAATCAGAAATATTTATTCCTTGATGTCTATAAGATAGTATTGCATGGCCAGCATTCACTTTTCTGTTTGGAAGAGATGAGAACCAGGCAGATAGTGTTACTGGGAAAAAGACAAAACAAACTCAAGACAGTATTTATCCACGAGGACTTGACAAGAGAGCCAGAATGCAATCTTTCAGAAAGACAACCATTTTTACTGGGTGGTTTGCTAGATGATGTGGAAAAAGCAGTGTTATTCCTTGTCCAATTGAAGTACCAGATTGAGACTGCACTAACAAGCTTTCCTAAAGATCTAAGGGGAATTACAATTGATAAAAGATCAACAAGAATAGTTCATTTACAAGTTATCCTAACATCTATGACATTTCAATTATCAATATTCAGGTGCTGTATGTCTATAAAAGTATATATAGCTTGTTTCATCTTGTAAACTTCCCTATTAGGATACCTAATAATATCTTAGAGTATTACATTGTAGAATCAGAAGGTCATTGTGTATATTAAATATACATACTGCTAGTATAATATGAGGTGCGCTGCATAGTTGTTAATGCCATAGTCTCTTTAGTCAGGCTGGCTAAATGCTTACCGGCTGTTTGACCTTGGGCAAGTTATCCAACCACTCACAGATGCTAAAACCCAGGCATCATACGACTTGGCTCATAATTTATGTATGTGCCTATGTGTGTTAAATAGTTCAGGTAAAAGATTTAGCACATCTAAGAAGGTGTTCATGTTAGCTATGATTATATAAAAATATATGATATCTATGAAGCCCTAAAAAATAAAGACATGAGTTAATTTAATATTGTGAACAGCATGATCCTAATTGGTATCACAACCTTGATATCCTAAAACCACTCTAGCAGACTACATACTTTTAAATGTACACTCCATGAATTTAAGGGCTCATTTCTGGGTGAACCAGGCCTGTGTCCTGGCACAGCTGCCTGTGCTCACTTTCTTGCGGGCAGAAAGGTCACTCTTCAGTGTAAATTACACAAAATGGTTAACTTTTCTCATAAAGAAGTTTGGAGCCTTTGCCTTTTCTGGTAATGGTGGTGAAATGTTTTTATGTGACTAGCAGGAGAAATTCAAGTGGCTGCTTGCCAAGCTTGTGCGTGTGCAGTGGAACAAAGCTCTTTAATGCTTTTCTTGCGGTGAGCAGTGCATTGTATCAACAGTTTCAAAAAGACCAGGCAAGCACACAGCAGCATAGCAGCCAGAGCCTTTGGAGGTTCTGGCCATAACAGGTTGAGTCAAATGGACTCCTATTGCTAACAAACCCACTCGAGCAGTCTCTGATCTTTGCTCATTTGCCTTTTTCTTTGTTTTTAAAATTTGCTTTTTAATTGACACACTGTCATTTCCCATATTTATGAGGTACAATTTGATGTTTTGATATATTTCTGTGTTCTATAATGACCCAATAAGGGTAGTTAGTATATCCAGCACATCATGCATGTCCTCTTTTTGATGAGAACACTCAAAAGCCTTTCTTCTAGCAATTTTTTTTTTTTTTTTTTTTTTTTTGAGATGGAGCCTTGCTCTGTCACCCAGACTAGAGTATAGTGGTGCTATCTCGGGTCACTGCAACCACTGTCCAGCTAATTTTTGTATTTTTAGTAGAGACGGGGTTTTACCATGTTGGCCAGGCTGGTCTTGAACTCCTGACCTCAGGTGATCCACCTGCCTTGACCTCCCAAAGTGCTGGGATTACAGGCATGAGCTGCCATGCCTAGTCAGCTTTTTTATAATATGTAATATTTTATTGTTAACCATAGTCACCCTACTGTGCAATAGAACACTGGAATTTATTCCTTCTATGTAATTGTAACACGTACCTCTGAATCAACCTTTCCCCATCATCCTCTCCTTTCTCCTTTTCCCAATCTCTGATAACCACAGTTCTGTTCTCTGCTTCAGTGATATCAGCTTCTTTTCCTTTGTAGATCCCACATATGAGTGACATCATGTGGTATTTGTCTCTCTGTGTCTGGCTTATTTCACTTAACATGGTGTCCTCCAGGTTCACCCATGTTGTCTCAAATGACAGGATTCCATTATTTTGTATGGCTGTATAGTATTCTGTTGGCTATTTATACCACATTTTTTCATCTATTCATCTTTTGGATACTTAGGTTGAGTCCATATCTTAGCTATAGTAAATAGTGCTGCCATAAACATAGGCATGCAGATACCTCTTCAACATACGGATTTCAAATATTTTCAGTAAATACTCAACTGTGGGATTGCTGAATAATACGGTAATCCTGTTTCTAGTTAATTGAGGAACTGCCATACTGTATTCCATAATGGCTGTACTAGTTTACAACCCCACTAACAGTATGTCAGTGTTCCCTTTTCTCCACATTCTCACCAACACTTGTCTTTTTTTATAATAGCCATTCTAACTGAAGTGAGATGGTATCTTATTTTGGTTTCGGTTTGTGTTTCTCTGACAGTTAGCAACGTTGAACATTTTTTTATATACCTGTTTGTCATTTGTATGCATTCTTTTGAAAAATGGCCTTTTGCCCATTTTTGATTAATATTAACATTATTATTGTTGTTTTGCTGTTAAGTCCCTTATATATTCTAGATATTAACCTGTTGTCACATCTATAGTTTGCAAATATTTTCTCCCATTCTGTAGGTTGTCTCTTCCCTCTCTTAACAGTTTCCATTGCTATGGAAGAGCTTTCTAGTTTGATATAATCCTATTTGCCTATTTTTTCTTTTGTTGACTATCCTTTTGAAGTCTTATCTAAAAAGTCCTTGCCCAGCCCAATGCTCTGATGTGTTTCTCCTATGTTTTCTTCTATTAGAGTCAGATTTTACATTAAGAACTTTGATCCATTTTGAGTTGATTTTTATATATAGTGAGAGGTAGGGTTCTAGTTTCATTTCTCTGCATGTAGATAAACTAATTTTCCCAGTACCATTTATTGAAGAGACTATCTTTTCCCCAACATATATTTTTGGTACATTTGTTGAAAATCAGTTGGTTGTAGGTGTGTAAATTTACTTCTGGGTTCTATATTCTGTTCCATTGGTCTATGTGTCTGTTTTTCATGCCAGCACCATGTTGTTTTGTAGTTACTATAGCTTTGTAGTATATTTTGAAGTGAGGTAGTATGAAGCTTCCAGCTTTGTTCTTTTTGCACAGGATTGCTTTGGTTGTTTTGGGGTCTTTTGTTCTAGATAAATTTTAGAATTGTTTATTTCTATTTTTGTGAAGAATGTCATTGGCATTTTGATAGGAATTGCATTAAATTTGTACGTCACTTTGGGTCGTTTGGCCATTTTATGACGTTAATTCTTACAATCCACAAATATAGGATACCTTTCCATGTATTTGCATTATTTTACATTTCTTTCATCAAAGTTTTATAGTTTCCGTATAAAGATTTTTCGATTTTTCACCTCCTTAACTAAGTTTATTACTAGGTATCTTTTTTTTGTAGTTGTTGTAAATGAAACTGTTTTCTTGACTTCTTTTTCAGATAGTTGATTATGGGCATATAGAAATGCTACTGATTTTTTATGCTTACTTTGTATACTGCAACTTTACTGAATTTGTTTATTAGTTCTAACAGTTTTTCAATGGAGTCTTTAAGGTTTTCTATATATGAGATCATGTCATCTGCAAACAGTGGCACTTAGCTTCCTCCTTTCAAATTTGAATGCCTTTTATTTCTTTCTCTTGCCTAACTGCTCTGGCTAGGGCTTCATGTAGTACATTAAATAGAAATGGTAAAAGTGGACATCTTTGTCTAGTTCCTGACCTTACTGTTTGGACTAACGGAGGCAGGATGGTGCACTTCCGGGTTCTTCTTCACCACCAACTCTTCCCGTGT